>NW_022900938.1:15138776-15154190 GCF_012274545.1 Fukomys damarensis
TATATATATTTTATAGCTAAAGGTATGTTTTAGCGTTAAGGTTAAAGTTATATTTAAAATACATCCCCCAAAGTAGTGTTGTTTGAACTTCCAATCTATAGCCTCTCCATATTACTATCTCCAAGTATGATATGACATTTGTTAGCTGTTTTAGGTTGTTCATGAAAATACTGATTTTTGCACACAGTTGTGAAAATATTTGCTTGTGGCAGAAACTGATACTCAAAACAGTAGACTTATGTTTTTTTTTCTTTTTAATCATGTGTGTCATAAATATTTATGTATTCTGAAAGCATTGAAAGGGTTTTCTAGGGTGGGGGTTGAGGAGAAATAATGACCTTAGATTTTCAGTTTATCCTATCAGCTGATCTTCCTACCTCCAGCCTGGTGAGGTTACCTGAGGGCTGTCTCCCAAGGAGCTTCTGCCTTAGCTCTCTCTCAGGCCTGGCAATCCACTGTTCCCTGCCCCATGGAGGCAGCTGGTCCACAGCTCACAGCTTAGCAACTCCAAAAACTAAACAAAGCATAGCAAAGCACCGCCTCATCTGATGACAGATTAAACAATATTTAGGCCCATGTCATTAAATAAAAACATTTTAAGCTCAAATTCACAGAATTCTAACAAGTTTTATCCATGAATACTACATTTGGAGTGAGAGAGCAATTACCCTTAAAACTACTGTAATAGTATACACATCTTCATGTTAGGTATTTTCCAGATCAAGTGAACCCTGTGATCTACACTGCGTTTATTTATTATATCATGTAAATGACTGGCATTGCTGAAATGACCACTAGATCAGAATTTCTATGTAGGATATAGACTCCTGAGAGATTTGTAGAGCGACTGAGAAAAAACAGTACAGAAGTACATCTGTCTGTTGTTAGCATTTGTAACCATTATTCACAAATCATTTATGCTTATTTTCATTCCCATAAAAATTAAATATTCTCAATCTGTACTTTTGTTTCTTCTTGTCATATTGGCAGACAGTTCATGTGCAGAGCTGATTGTAATTTGTGAGGAAATGCAAGAGATTGGGAGTCTGAGCCATGAAAGTGGGAAATAGCCTGATGCGGAGTGGTCAAAGCTTTCTCTCCTGGGTGCCCCTGGTTGTTGAAATCTAACCTAGTAGGTCCTTGAAGGTTACCTGAGTTTCTGATGAATTTGCTCAGTTAATGTATGCATTTTTGTCTTATGGTTTTCCTACGGGATAAGATTCCCCTATTTCATTAGATTTAAACCCAGATGATTTCACTTATATGTGGAAGCTAAAAAAGTTGGACTCCTAGACGGTGAGAATAGAATGGCAGTTGTGTTGGAGTCTGGGAGAGGAGACAATGGGGAGATGTTGGATACAGGGCAAAAATGACTCTGTTCAGCAGGATGAGTATGTTCTGGATGTGCCATGTGGCATGGTGACTATAAATCAATGTATACTTGAAATTGTAGAATTCGATGTTGAGTGTTCTCTCCAAAGAAGGTGATGGCTATGAAAATTAGTCATTTTGCAATCAGAATATTACACTGCCACTATGAACACATGTACAGTTTTTATCTTTCAGTCCTACCTTAATAACACTGGGGGAAAATAAACATATAATTAAAGTAGCCTAAAAAGAAAAGCAAGTAATTAGAGACTGGTGAAAGTGGATCCAATAAATCAACAGAGGCAGATGATAGGTTTTCTTTCATAATACTCCTTTTTTAGCAATCTTATTTTTTACTATGCTTTTTTATTCCCATTCAGTGTTTATAAGAACAGTATGAATAAATCTAAAAACCTTTACAGTGAAATAAAATGGGTGCAGAAAGCACATACTTTGTATGAAGTTCTAGAAAAGGCAAAAATGAGCTATCATGATAATCAAAATAGTGATTATAAGGGATTAACTGGAAAATTGCTTGAGGGAACTTCCTGAAATAAATTGTCTTTATTGAGATCACAGCAATAGGAGTATATATATTTGACAGAACTCAAGAATATATATACCTTTAAAATGTGTACATTTTATTGCCATTAACTTATGCCACAATATAAAACAACATCACAGACAGTTGAGAGGCTCCACGAATGTGTTCTCTTGCAGAAGGAGCTTGCAGCATTGTTGCAATCAACCAAATTATTGGACTCAAATCTTGGCTGTGACTTCTCCCATGTCTATGAGCATGGATAGTTCCCTCTGCCTTTAGCTCCTTCTCTTTTAGGGAAAAGCACCTATTTTTATAGGATTGTTCTAAGTATTAAATAATACTGTAATACACAGAGGATGATGTTGCCCTATAGTACATGCTCATTAAACATTACCTGCCCTTACTGTTTTGAGGGAACAGATATTTTCTAATTACAGTAAGTTGAAGTAACCAGAAACAATATTAGGATGAGGAAAGAAAATTTATCTTTTGCAATGAATCACAAATATTTTCACTGTAGAAAAATTAGAAATGCATGTAAAGTAAGTTAGCCAAAATGTCATTATCCTTCTGCATTCATTCATGAATATTCATTGTATGCATATAAAATTACATTGTGTATTCAATGAATATACGCAAAATAGTAAAGGAAATGTGCTTTTTGGACATATTTCTATTGATAGCATTAAGTTTCAGTTGCTCTGCAGCATTTCTTTTTCTAAATACATGTTATAGAATGTGTACTGTATTATTGTGCATTTAGGTTGTTTCTATGATCTGCCCAAACAGTGCTTATGCAGGCTTTCTTGGAGCTAAATTGTGCAGAGTTTTGCTTTTGCTAGTCTAAATTCCTGGAATTAAAATGTTCGGTCAAAATATACACACTTTAAAACATTTTCCTTTTCTACAATTAAAAATAATGTAATACTGATTATTAGAAGGAAAGATTGTGAAACTTTAAGTTCCCTCATACTTCTCTTTTAATAGGTGCCAATATTGATTATTTTTTTGCTTGGCTTCTGCTTTTTTAAAGAATAATCCTTTTAATAAAAGTGGAATCAAATCCCTCCGATTACTTTGCAAGTTGCTCTTATTCCACTCGTTTATCCTCTTAACCTTAATGTCTTTCCAGACCAGAATGCAGAGCTGACACTTGCTCATTTGCGAGCTACAGAAGACACATATGATTTATTCAACCATCTTATCGAAGAGCATGCTTATGGCTTCAAATGTTTTTGCTATTAATATTGCTGCAATTGACATTTTGAGATCTTTTGATACATATTTGTTCTCCAGCAGTGACCACTTTTTGCATCCCCACCAGCACTGGGACTACTTTACTTTTTGATCTCATGCCAATCTAAAAGGCAAAAAGTGGTATCTTGTTGTTTTAATTTGCATTTCTTTGATTACTAATTAGGTTGAACTTCTTCGCATGTTCATTGGTCAATTTGCATTTCTTCTTTTGTGAAATGCCTGCTTGGGTCCTTTGTGTAATTTTCCACTTAAGTGTTTCTTTTCTTGATTAAGTAGTTGATATAACTGTCATCCATTATAAATATTTCTGTCCTTTTGACCTTTCCTGTGACTTTTTTTTATGGGTCTTTAGGATGTTATAGGCATCATATAATTTTTATGTTAATTATCTTGATCTCTGTATGTCTGCCTTGACTTATGCTTAGGGCTGTTCTAATTTATGGTTGTATAATTCTTTTAAATATAGAAATATTGGTGTATATTAGGAGATAGGGCTTTATTTTTTCTTTTTAAAGAATTAATCGATTCAAGTTACCTTTTATTATTTCCCATTGAACTTGTCCACCATTTTCACATAAGTAATTTTAACAATGCATATGAGTGTTTCTCTGGTCCATTCTTTTTTTTGTTTGTTTGTTTCTTGGTGTTTTAATTATAACATTACAAAATATATCTGACAGAGCATACACTCCCCTCCTCTACCTTTAAAAGATTTTGTTAATGTAACATTCTGAGAAAATTTGCAAATCATTTTTCACTTTCCTTGCTCTTCCTTACATCAGAGAAAATACTGAGATTTGGACTATTATAAAGTAACGTATAATAATGAGAATGCTGGTATGGAAAATATGTAATCTTGGAACTTTGTATATCTCCAGTCACTTCTTTATATCTCAGTGAATTTTGCATGTCTTTTTCTCCATTTAAATCCAGCACCATTTTGCTAATTGATTCCTAGGTATATTGTGCTAAATGGTATGGGGTCTCTGTACCTCCATTTTGTTTTCATAGATATAAACATGTTTCCTTACTGCATATTTTTATCAGGTCTAAGGATTAAGTTGAGCCTTTCTGAGTTTACAAATATATTGTGATAACATTGATAGTTACAGCTTCAGCTCCTCCCCCGATTATTACCATTTATTTTTCTTACTGTATTTAGCCATAATGCCTAGAATAATTAGGAATGGTGAGGGTGATAGTTGCTATTCTTTCCTTATTCCAGGAAATTCTGGTGTGATGTTGGCTGTTGGTTAATATCTTTAAATTTGCAGGGTATGAGGGGTTTTTAATTGGAGTGATTATTGAATTACTTTTTAACTGGAGTAAAGCACAGGCCTGTAGAAGAATTCAGACTATGGTATGAGACTTGAAATGAAAAGTGAAGTGTTTATTTCATCCCATTTTTCTTCCCCTCAGTGAGTATTTGTTTTTTTCTTTCCTCTTCTCTTTCTTTTGTGCTCTTGTTTTATGTTTGACTATATAAAACTAAATTTAGACGTGATACAATGTCATAGCCAATATAAAATATGTCAGATGTTATGTAGCATAATATATAGTATGGGTCTAATTTCAAGATTATTTGCAGAACTACAAATTATTAGATTTTTTAAAAGACAGCTAACTAGAAAGAGGAAAAAGCATGTATAGAAGTAATGTTTAAGAACTACAAATGAAAAATAAATGGGAAGATGTTCAACTTTACTAATGGTTTGACTGATTTCTAGAAAAATATAAACCAACCTCCAAATTTCTTCAGGTGGGAAAGTAATCTAACTTATCTGTACATACTCAGCCATAAGAGGCAGAAACCCAGCAGAACTTCCCTGTGGAAGACAAGTTTTCTTCCACTCCACAGGATGCTATTTACCACATAGTCCCTTGCATGCCACAAGAGTGAGGATTTTCTGGGGTCTTTGGTAAGCCTGCTTCCTTTCATTCTTGGTGGTGGAGGGAAGGGGATAAGATAACCCTGAACTTGCTCAAGTGTTATGGAGACCCTGACCATATGCCTACCTGCTCAACTGGTAACATGATTGCCAGTTTAAATGTAGTCCTGATTTACTATGAGTGAATCTGATTTCCCTTATATATAGCACCACACTATCTAGCTTCTAGTTTCTAGAATATTCTTTCCTTAAAAGGACAAGAACTTCCAGAGAAATCCAGATGAGCTCAGACAATATTCTAAAGGCTATTTTTCAAACACATCTGTAGGCTACAGCAAAGGAGTTAGAGGAACTCTCACCAGTCAACTGGTGATAATTTTGAGTATAAATGTGGAAATAAAATTTGTAGTTAACTGCAATGTTGAGTCTTTAAGAGATTATAACTTCATGATATGATCAAAGGGAGAAAATCTAGAGGATTTTAAAGCAGTATTCTTTTTCTTTCTCCTATCTTTCTTTCCCTCCATCCTTCCTTGTTTTATATTTATATTCTGTCTCTGTCTCTCTGTTTCTCATACCAGGGACTAAACCTAGGGCCTTTGCACTGTACTACGAATCTAACTCCACCTCCCTTCTTTCAAATTTAAGACAGGGTATCCTTAAGTCATTCATTTCGCCAGTCTGGATTTGACTTTGTGAAGCTTCTGCCTTGACTTGCAGTGGCACTGGGATTACAGGTGTGCACTACTATGCCTGGCTCTAAGTAGTATTTTCAAAATGCGATCCAGGAATTTTTTCAAAGCATTAGGAAAGACTGTTTTCATAATATAGCACATATTACTAAGAATATATTTTCATTTCTCCCTTTCTCTGTCTCTTAAAGTCCCAGTAGGATTTGCAGAGACAATGGGCTGTATCACCTTTCCCTTACAGGAATATATGCTTTGTATCTGTTGCTTTAAAATATCCCTGTTTAAATGTCTAAAATATATGGATAGATATAACCTACCTCCAGAAAGGCTGTCTGCCTCCCCTCAAAAATCTTTGAAAATGCAAGGGGGCTCTGAGACTAGCAGTTTAAGAACTGTTGTACCAGAGAAAAGTCAATCTTGCTAAATCAGGTTAAATAGTATCTATAGAAGAGGGGTGGGTTTGGACTGGAGCTTTATACCAGAGTGCTTGCCTAGCTCTGGGTTCAATCCCTCAGCACTGTGAAGAAAAAAAAGGATGGGGTGAGTCATTCAGTTCATAAAAGTATATAGAGCATTTTGGCTCAAATATGAACATTTTATTGATTAGTTTGATCCTTGATTATAGCAATAATTACTGTGTGATTGTCTAAGAATGTTTTACTATACAAAGAAAATCTTGTAGTGTTGCTACTTTGAGGGTGGTTGATTCTTGGCTTATTGAAGGATGACAGAAATCACTTGCAGCTGGACCTGAAATCTGAGCCTCTGAAGAAATGAGACTCGAGAAGTGGACTTCGGTTCACCCTTACCACTGAGGAAAGGGCTTCCTCTTTTTTTTTCCTATAGTGGTACCTGTATTTCATGAGCAATCAGAGGATGCTTTGTAGAATGCTTGGCAGAAGTCCAAAACTTCCTGGGAACACAGAAGAACTGCTTAAAGCTCCTGAGAGTCCTTACTCCAATCTAAGCATAGCATTGTGTGCCTTCTGAGGGCAGAAGGAGCTGTGTGAGGACCTCATCTTTCTGGTAGCACCCCTGCTGTTTCTGCGTCTCTTTCAGGTCGCAACTTTTTCTCCTTTGATGGTCAGACTCTTTTCTTTTTTGCATTCCTATTTGTGAAAGATACTGTGAATGTTCTCATGGAGAACTTGCACGGTGTTTTGTATTACTGAAAATTTCTTGGCTGGGAATTTAGCTCAGTGATGCTGCACCTGCCTTGCAAGCACAAGGTCCTGAGTTCGATTTCTAGTACCAGGGAAAAAATATTCTTATGCTTTATAAGTTACTCAAACAGTGAGATAGTTTTGAAGTTTGCTTTTTAGGTTTATTAGGTGGTATGAAAGCATCCTTTAGTTAACTCATTAGTGAGCCAGTACTCTACTAAACCCTCCTGGTGTTCGATTTCTAGTACCAGGGAAAAAATATTCTTATGCTTTATAAGTTACTCAAACAGTGAGATAGTTTTGAAGTTTGCTTTTTAGGTTTATTAGGTGGTATGAAAGCATCCTTTAGTTAACTCATTAGTGAGCCAGTACTCTACTAAATACCCTCCTGGATGTCCCATGACTTCCAGTATTTTTCCACTCTGGCTGGTAGGAACATGGTGGTGATCTCAGCATTGTTTGTTAAGCCTGTAAGCGGTTTTGTCCCTGGCTTAAAGCCTCTTCACACTCAGTGAGGACTTTAGGAGGCACTCTGCAAAGCTAGAGTTTGCTTTTTGTCCAGGCTTCTGTGCTCCAGGAATTTTATTTATAAAAGCTAGTCATCTTGGCCCTCTTTGCCACTTTCTGAAACATTTGTGGAAATCCCCTCTCATGAGTTTGGTTGCACTGTCATGGCTGCCTGGATGTCCTGAATCTCTTCAAAGCCTTTACTTTTCATTGTCATTTTGACTTTGAAGAAGAGCCAGAAGTCATGTTGTGCCCAATCTGGTGAAAAAGGTGGATTGAGGACACATCTTAATGTTTTTATGAGCCTGCCTTTCTGTTCCATGGCACCGGGCAGCAGCAGTCCTCATAAAGATGCTCCTGAAAGAGCATTTCCAGAACTGCTTCAGAAAGTAGCAAGAATGATGGATGATGTGTTCAAAGCTAGAGAGTATTTTGAGGACTAAAGGCAATGTGTCTTTTACTGTAATAATTTTTAAAAATTTAAACATACTATATTTTTGATCACCCCTTTATGTTCATGGAATTCTTCGTGTATTAAATATTCTCAGATTCTGAATGTTGTGTTAGGCCCTTGTGTGGCAAGAATGGTCTCCATTCATTTTAATGACCCTGATTTTCTTTTCTCACCTTTCCATCTAAAACTGGGCTGATGAAAAGAAAAAGACATACAAATACTAAGGATGAAGATGTTCTAGATTTAACTGTTATTCATATATTTAAAATATGGATATAATTTTGATGGAAAATTCACATGTCTTTTCAGGTAATTCCAGGTTTGATCTGCTATGTAAAGAAGATTCCATTGAGCTCAAAGACATATTCTCAGTGAAACTGAAACGGCTTTGTTCCTTTAAACAGCAAAGACGTGGCACTTTATTAGGCATCACACTTTTCATCTGCTTGAAAAAGGAACACAATAAGTTAAAGGATTCTACACTTGATCTTATTAATTACAGTGAAGATCACTGTGACATATGGTTTAAAGAGCTGAAAAAAATTTTGGCAGGTGAGTTCTCCTTATGGGAATTTTTAATGAGTACGATTTCCTTGATGTGGTTTGTAATCTAAACATGTTGTATTTATGCGTATAAATGGTAGGGTAGTTGATTATGTCAAGGACATATCCCTCTATTCCACATTTGTTTGGTGTTTTTGTCAGAAGAGAGTATGGAATTCATCACGTACTTTCTGTTTCAGTTGAGATGATTGTATACCCCCCTTTATTCTGTTGAAGGGATGTTACTTGATTGGCCTTCATGTTCAACCTTCCTTGAATTCCAGGGATAAATTTCACTTGGTCATGTTAACCCTTCTCATAATAAGCATTTTATTGGGCTGTTAAATTTGATTTGCCATTTTGTTAAGGATTTTTGTACCGATATTCATATAGGATATTGATTTGTAGTTTTCCTGGTAGGCTCCTTGTCTGGCTTTGACATCAAGGTGATGCTGGTCCCACAGAAAGACGTAGTGTTACGTCTTGAATGACCAAATTCACTAAGAAGCTTTGACAATTGGAAATAACAGTTTAAAAAAAATAAACTTCATTTGGTTGTATGTTATTTTATGCATACGCCTCTTGAGTTCATTTTAGAATTTATTTTTCTTCCATCTACACATTGCTTGTGTGTGTGTGTGTGTGTATATATATATATATATATATACTAAATATTTCAAAATAAGATTTTTTTGAAGATAAATCTTTGAGGGGGGGCTTTGTTTTATACTGTATCAATTGAGAGTGGTCTATTTTAAGGGTAGGTTTTTCTAAAGTTTTATCTAAAAACATGTTTATTAGAATACACTTCATAATGAACAGTATGTCTGAAACTTACGGCATATTTATATTTATATTCTAAAAATAAGAGAATTATAATGCAATTTGAATTCTAGAGGCTAACCAAAATAAAACCTGATTTTTACAGTTGATATTTTCCCCCTGATAGGTTTGCAAATCTTGCTTATTTTTCTTTTAGTCCTTTCTTCCTTCTTGTCTGATTAGCAAGGGCACAGGCAGCTGTTGGAAGTATTGATGCGTTGATGGTAGAGTTTGGGGTTAGAAAGCTCAGGACAAAGATGGGTGCCAGACAAGGGCAGCACACAGTGATGTCAGAAATTTCCCGGGCCGGGACCATGGATGGAGACCCTGAAGACCCATGCCGGCAGCCGCTAAGGTTAAGTCCATGAAGAGAAGCAGAAGTGGCTGCATTAAAACAGGAGACAGTAGCCCCATGCTTCCTTGTTAGCCTCTTGGGATCTTTAAAGAAACTTGATTTTTTTCAAGAGGGTCGGAACCCACAGAGGCCATAGTTTAGTTCATCTCTCTGAAAACAGAAAATATGTGTGGTGAACTAAACATATTCCACTTTAGCAGTGGGTCTTTTACACTGTTGTTATTTCCTATTCTTGTCAGAGGTGATAATTTATGAATGAAAAATTAATCCTTTCAATTGAATTACATGTATACATGACTAGATATTCATAAGACTTGCAAGGTCTATAAAGTGAGTATGTCATTTATTTAGCAGAGGCAAACTCTTCCTTGCCCTGAAGGTCTGAGAGAGTCTCCCAGGGGGCTTATGAAGCAGCAGACTGAGCTGACTTCTCCAATACATCTCACCCACAAAATCAATACGAGGAAGCAGAGGAAATCACAACAAAGCTCAATTCTGTAAAAGCAATTTTACTGCAGTAGAGGGACTTGTCAAAAACCAAACCAAATGAAGCCCCGTGAAAATACTGCCCAGACATTTCTCTTAATGAATGAAGTTTTGATTTGATCTAAGGTTGAAATCTAGATAAATTATGAAGGTAAATAGATGACATCTTTTAAGCTGTCATCATCTGGTGACACCTCTTTTTTGTACCTTTGATTTTGAGGAGACAGTAAAACATACAGGGTTGTGTTCTCTGGCATGAGCCTGGAGTAGAATTATTTTGCTGATTAAAAGCAAATGTATTGACTTTTAAAAGCAAGCAGTACAAACAGACAACACAAGTTTGAAATCCTCTGCTGAGACTGAAGGAACCTGACCAAGATGGAGTAAAGCCCACCTCTGCACCTAGATGAAGTGAACTTCTAACAGCAGGAGCCCACTCTCTTTACTAGCACTCCCCTTTCAGACAGTCCGAGTCATCCTCACATGTACAAGTGAGCTCCCTGCCATGCCAGTTCACATATGGGCGACTTCTTTTTAAGGTTATGATCTTAAAGTTTTTCTGAATGTTTCTTTCACTTTCATACTGTGTAATCCAGGGGTTTAACTGCCTTCATCTGAGACTGATATGGTTGGCTCCAACCTCCTACTTTTAAGTGCAGGAGATGCTGTTCCCTTTCTAATCACCTATGCTAAGGCTGTTGCCTGCCCTTCCCTGGTCTTCTTTGGCTCTGTTTTCCACAGGTTAGGTCTGTGTCTGCCTTACCCCTGACTCATATTCAGTCTCTCTTCTCTGACACAGTGCATCAAATCTGGCAGGTAATGACTGTTTCTTGGTTGATCCACCTCACTTCTGCAACCTCCAAAAGAATTCCCCATCAAGAACTGGTGTTTGGGAGGTGATGGATAGAAGTTTACATCGCAAAACTACATATGATTTACTGTAAAATATCAGACATTCCAGTTTTAAGTCCAGATACTTCATTTTTAAATAGTTCTGCCAGTGAAATAAATGGATTGTTTTTTTTAATTGTATTGAATTATTCTGATTTTGTCTGTTTTCAACAACTGGGAATTTTTTTATGCCAGCCTTTATTTTCAATCTTCATCTTTTATTCTAATGAGAAAAACATGAAGACAGTTAAGTATTTGGTCTTTTACTCTAATTACTCTAATAATCATAATCTTAATATAGTTTGTATATTAAGAGAGATTTTAATTTATTTTTTAATTTAATTTATTGGTACATTCTAGGTAGACAGTACAGTTACATTCATTACTGGGATCTTGTACCTTTACATGCCAGGTCTTGGTTCTCATTTTTTCCCCTTGTCCCTACCCTCCCTTCACCCTCCCCTCCCCTTCCCCCTTCAAACACTTTAATTTCATTTTTACATTTTCTCATATTTTTTTCCTTTTCCCTTGTTCCCCCTTCCCTATCCTTCTCACTGTCTCTACACCTTTGGTAAGAGAGATTTTTAAGTATGCACATTTACACTTTGATTCAGAGAAATAAATAAGATGTGAGGAATTTTCAAAAAAATAATAAATTGTCAGTGCCAGAAGGAAGAAGAAGAAAACTCTCAGATACTTGAGATTTTAAGCCTAATTGATGAAGAGTGACTAGGTAATTGTAGGTTTATAAAAACAAGAGTGCTAGAACACTTTCTATTTTTATATGAAAATGAGTTAACTACTTTCACATTTCAGTGTTCTGAGCATAGTTACATGGCATCTTTTTAAATTTTAAGTAGTGGAAAAGTCATCATAACTTTATGGCTAGAAAGCAATACAACAGTTTACATTCATTTCACACACTTTGCATCAGACTCTTGTCTCCATTACTAGAAGCACAAAAATGAAGGAGATGTATGCTTGTATGAGCTCTTTTGCCTTGGAGGTAGACAAGGTAACTCACTGTATTAAAAGTGTGTTTAGGGCTACAGTGAAGTTCTGAGCACATAGGAATTACAAACACCTTGTTTCCTCCAAAATAAGACCTATCCAGAAAATAGCCTTAAAAACTAGAGATCAAAAATGTCAGACCCAATCAGACTATTCTTGCCTTACTGCCATACAGTCTTTTGTTTGTTTTTTGGTTTTTTTGTATACACCTGTGATACAAAGACAAATATGCACAGGTTTTAAATATAACATGAAACCTGGTACAGTGCTGCATAGCTGTAGTCATAGCAGTGGAGAAGTTGAGGCAGGAGGATGGCCACAAGTTTGAGGCCAGCCTGGGCTCCATAGTGAGTTCAAGACCAGCCTGTACTACATAGTAAGATCCTGTCTCAAAACAAATGTTTTATAGTTACCCAAAGGCAATTAACAAAGGTATCTTAACACACATCTGGGTGAGTTATTTTGATAGCAGATATACACAGCATCTGTGTATATAATATATATTAATTTGTATTCAAAATTGTTTCTACATATTTGGATTTCCTAGAAAGGATGACTTGAAAGTTCCTGTGGACCCTAAAACAACCTCTTCCCTAAAAATTATAAACTACATGTTAATGAATATACATAGGCTTTGTTCCAAGTATTGCATACAGGAGGAAATAAAATACCCCACAGGTTATATTCAAAACCCTGAAAACTTTGCCAAAGTCTTCCAGTAAAGAAGATATTTTAAAAATAATGAGAAAAGAAAAACTAAAGCTTTATGCAAATGAACAGATAGAATGAAATTAGGACAATGACTTTAAAGGCTAGATGTTCTGTTGCAGACACATTTGGGACATTATAAGACCATAGCAGAAAGCATGAGGTATGTGGCACTTTGAGAGGAGGTTTTGAAGAGGTAAAAAGAGTTATGGGAATAGATAAATGTTTGAGTGGAAATGGAATACAGTTTGTTGTGGCTGATATTTATTTTTCCCTCACAAAGCCTCTTGCCCTCATAGGTGAGGCTTTTCAGACAGAGGTGGCTGGATCTAGAGTGTGTGAATGGATTTAGGGTATGTAAATATAGATTAAGGGTGTGCTAACTAAATTAGTTATTGGTTTATCATAGCTCTGAGTGTGGATAATGACAAAGTAATACCTCATAAGGAGCCTCACTGAGATAAAAAGAAAAAGGGAAACTTGTTGCTGCTGCTTTGCTGCTGCTGCCTCCTGCCTGCTCTGCTGTGGACTGTTCATCCTCTCTGATGCCTAATTGCGATGCCACACAGCCTTAGAGCCAGCTAACTATGCACTGAAACCTTTACAAATTGAGCCAAAATAAGACTATCCTACTTTAACCTATGGTGTCATGTATTTTGTCCCAGCAGTGAAAAAGTAACTAAGACAGAGTTTTTAAAAAGCAAAGGACCAACTACAGAATCTTGGGAGGATACTCATTAAAATAGAGAACAAATCTTAGAAGACAATGAGAGCTATTGAAGCATAGGACTGTGATGACAAAACTTTTAGAGCTGTCAGTGATAACTAACAGCTTTCTGTGGCATGTTGGCCATAGGTTTGCTATTACTGGTATAGGATTATTGAATTTTATTATTTAGGTTTTGTTAATTGATTTCTAAAGTTTTATAGCTACCCAAAGGCAATTAACAAAGGTATCTTAACACACATTTGGGTGAGTTATTTTGATATCAGGTTTTTCCATTTCATTTCTTTTTAAAAAACATTTACAAATGATATACTTATATGATAATCATATATAAGTGATATGTATCATTTGTATCCAGAATATGTGAAGAACTTTTTTGTGATCATGGCTAGTTGGAGTCCTATAAGCTTCATTCATCTGTATGTCAAATTCCTTTGCTGTGTTTGAGAAGTTTTCTGTCGTTAATCCATGAAGAGTTTATTTTTATGTCATTTGTACTTTCTCCTGCTTTTTTGTGGACTCCTATCAGTCTTATATTATTCTTCTTTGCATCATGTAGGAGCTGTTGGATTGATTTCTCATGGTTCCTTACTGTTTTTAAGAGAGATTTCTTTTCATAGTCACTGATCAGCATTCCTGTCTTCTGTATCTGTTATTCTGTCTTCCGATTGGCTCACTCTGTTGTGTATACTTTCAATAGAATTTTTAATCTACAGGACATCTGTTTTAATTTATTTTCTTGGATTCTATTTCTTTCCTATGTTGGGTGTTCATGGATTTCATTTCTTTCCTATGCTGAGCATTCATGACTTCCATCATGGTCCTGAACTCATCTATTTTTTAAAAAATCTGTTTCTGTTCTAATGTCTCTTATTGTGTTTATTATTCTGTTCACCATCTCTAGTTATCAGGGAAATTATTCCTGTTTTAAATTTTTCTAGAGCCTCATTCATCTGTTTTGTTACTTCCTGTGCTATCAGTTCAGGATGTCCAGGTGGTTGATTGTCAGACTTTTCCACCTCGTTTCCCCTAGAATTTGCCATTGGTAAGCTGGAAGACTCGGTTTGTGCCTTGCTTAAGCGTCTTCTCATTTCTATTTTTGATGTTGGTATAGTCCTTGGTTAATTCCCAGGATGAAACTGCAATATAGCTTATTGTAAGTATCTTTATTGCTTATATTTATAACCCTTATGGAATGATTGCTTCTTGAAGGTGTCTTCCAGATAAAGCTGGACTTTAGGTTTTGAGTCTCTAATGACTATGGGGCAATCTTATTTTCATTATACCAGGAAAGATAACTGATTAGATCAGTCACGACACTAGCCCAAGTGAAACAATCAGCAACAACAATAGAATCAAGCACAGCTTAGAAAATGACGATTTGTAGTAGTTATTAATCTATCACCTTTAATTGTGTGAATTAAATTAAAATTGCGGACTAGCCCAAAATATCCTTACAGTGAATAAATTCCTTGATATAGCAAATTTACCCGTTAGGATGGGGACTTAGAAGGCGTAAGGCCCTCTTTTTGTTGTTCACTTCTGCTCTATCTTCTGGAGCTCAGGAGAATGGCCTTTATGACCCCCTGTGCCTTTGTAGTGTGGATCTAGGTACACGTGCAGCCAGGAGGCCAGAGGTAGTGGGTGCTGAGGTGGTGCTGCAGGCAACTCCAGGGCTCTACTCCTCACCAGCCTGCTCCTGGCTGGGAAGCCCAGATGGGGGTGGGGCCTCGCCCCTGGCTTCAGGAGGCTCAGCTACTTACCTGTCTGCTCATGGCTGGGAAGCCCGGATTCCATTTCATTTCTAAATGCTAATTTCACAGAGTAAGTAAATATAAGTGAGCCAGATTTAATTGATTTTGTTTTTGTAAGGTATCTCGCTCTCATATTATCCATTCTGCTTTTATTCCAAAGAAGAGGAATTTCCTCTAGCTTGGAGTTACGTGTTGAATCTGTCCTGCATAGTAAGGACAGATGGATGGATGGATGGATGG
>NW_022900938.1:15154208-15159144 GCF_012274545.1 Fukomys damarensis
CAAGTATCTAACTTGGTCCTTAGGTTTGTGAGGCAGGCGGCAGAACCACTGAGCTAATCCCCAGCCCATAAGGATGTTAACATTTGTGGGTGGCATCTTTGAGAGAAAATAATCAGGGCTTTGTAAAACATTGCTTTTGTTCAGCTTTGGTGTTTTCTTGTATAAGAAAATCTTAGCAAAATGTGGTTTGTTATTTGTTTTTCTGTTGTCAAAGCTATATCATCAATTAAATGAGTCAGGCACAAATTTTCTTAGCAGAAGAATAGAATGTGAAGCTCTTACTTAAAAATGCTTCCAAATGACATACTTATAAGGAAAACCAAACTAGAAATCAGTACCATAGTGATTATTTTTAAATAAGCGGTTTCTATGAGTCAAAAGAATAATAGCTTTGGACATTTGATTGTGTACTATTTGAATTGGCAAAACTTGTCTCTTTGGGGACAGTATGTTTTTTGCAAGGGTGTTATATATGAAATACAAGTTATTTTTCTTAAGTACTGGAAAAAGATTTAAGACTGCTCTGTGATGAGTTGAATTGGACCTGAAATCATGCATGTCACTTTTATATGCTTTTACTGTGTAAATATTTACCTATTCATTCAAATAATGTGAAAACTGAGTCAGTACATATTTCCTTATGTCTGTATCAAAGTCCATTGCATTTGCCGGATGCCGGCCAACAAAGATTGTGATAATAACCCATCCTGCCATTTTACTCAGACTGCCTGAGGCATACACAGGCCTTAGAATGCCTTCGACTGCCTGACAGTATACTTATAGCAAACCTTCAGTTTAAACTATCAGAGAATGCCTATATAATCTTATTCTTTTCAATAAGATACTTATTAAATATATTTGCATATTAAATATATGTTTAAATGGATTTTTCCATTTCCATAAATTTAAAGATACTGCTTACAAACCAATTTGCAAGTAAGACATGTAATATATAAAATCTATATGTGTATGTATGTACATATGTGTATTTGTGTCTTTGTGTGGTACTGGGAATTGAACCCAGTGCCTTTTCCCAAAAATTCATCCTCTACTGTTTTTTGTTTTTATTTTATTTTGTTTGTTTGCTTGTTTTTGGTACTAGGGATAGAACTCATGTCCTTGGGCTTGTGAGGTAGGCGGCAGAACCATTGAGCTAAATCCCCGGCCCTTATTTTTATTTTTTATTTTGAGACAGGGTCTAGCTAAATTACTGAGTTAATGCAGGCTGGGCTCAGACCTGCGATCCTCTTGCATTAGCCTCCCAGTGTGTCAAGGTTACAGTTGTGCCTGCCTATGCTCGGATGAAACCTATATTTTCATCAAACCAAGTAATGAAATTGAGATTTTAAAAGATGCTTACTTCACTTTTTTTCTTTGAATGTTCTATTGATTTGTGATCTGGCCACCGAGAAGACAACAGCCAAACTTTTTCTGCTAAATTCTGTCACTGATAGTGCTGCTGAACTTTTCAAAGGTGATTACTTAGAAAATATCTTTAACCCAAGTCTCCAACTGGAACTCCAACTCAAAGTGTGTATTTGTGTGGAAACCTCATTTCCATGTAAAAGTTGCTTAATGAGAGAATAGGAGAAGTAACTGTTTTGAACCCAGACCATGCTAGCTTGGCACTTGGAGCATTTTCCATTTCTGTGATTAGCTCTTTGGAAAAGTTTCTGGAGTAAGATCTGCCCACATAGCCAATGGTGTCATCCGACCCCCAAGAACTTCACATAACAGAACAAGAACAGAAAGTGGACTAAGTGCTTTAAAATGTTTAAACAGAAAGAGACGTTGAAAACAAGAGAATAGAGTATGTACAATAAAAATAGTTTACTATGACATAGGTACATGTGAATTTCATTTTTTAAAACTTCATTCTCCTTTGGACTTGCTGTTTTTAAGTCTGAGGGTTGCGAGGCTCTGCCTCAATAGGTGCAGTTGTGTCTCGGGCACAGGTTTGTTCTGGGAGTCCCCTCGGTGACTGTGATGTGTGGCCAAAATCAATGCAGTTTGATTCAGTGACTGTATGCAGAGCCCTGCATGGCGTATTCACCAAAGATACATTTGCAGGTAGAGTATAGAGAATTTCATATATAATTTTTGTTTTATGCTTTATATTCTTAAAGGTTAACCTGTAGTGTTTACTGAGTCATGAAAGATTCTTACTTCGAAGTGTTTTCCATGTGCCCAGTTCAGGAGGTCCTGGTAAAGGTTGGCAAAGCATTTGCACCCAGGTTTCCTCTAGCACCAAGCCTCATTGGCAGCTGCTGCACCCTTTCAGCGGAGAGCAAAAATCTACTTCCATAGGGTGAGTGGAGTCAGGCTGTCTCCCAAGGGCTTCTCACCAGTCTCTGTAGCATTTTTATCCTTAGGGATGGATATGTTTTTGTATGTAATTGATTATAATTACATTGAAAAAAATTAATGGATATATTATAAAAGAAAATTATATTCCTGCTTCAGTACTGACAGTATCTCGAGAGTAGAAAGAAGTTAAGGGCTATCATCTTCATTATCAAGCATATTAGTTTCAAACCCTTTTGCTAGGAAGCAGCTCTTTTGAGGATGTCTGCTATGTAACTACAGAGAAATAATTTAGATCAGCTTTGTCAGATTTTGTCATGTGATTTGATTCAAATTATAAAGATTCCCTAAATGTTGCCAGTAAAACGTTAAGTTCTCATGCTGTTAAATTAATTAACATTTTTCCTTTACTGAGTATTAGTGAAGTCATTATTTTAAAAATTTAAGTCCTAATGATAATGACTGACATATATTAAGCATTTACTATATGCCAGACACTTTTGTAAGCAACTTTTATGAATTATCTCATTAAATCCTCATAACAGCATCAAGAACTACAAGTGTTTTCATATAAAAATGGTAATAAAATTACTTGTTGTGAGTTTTGTTATGAGGCTTGAGGAATTGAAATAATGCATGACAACAAACAGCAAAATTAAACGAATTATGATTATCATCACCTTTTAGTTTATATGCAGGAAAAGCACAATAATTTAAAACTCTTTAAAGGTCCTACAATAGTTTAAAAGAGTAACTTTTGTAGCTAAACAGTTTGTGGATGGTGGAAAGTTTCAGTACAGATCCACATGTGTCCAAGTCCAGAGCACGAAACCCTGACCAAGGTCATTTCTATCAGCTCAGCATACTCTATGATACTTCTTAAGTGTATTATATTTTCTGTGTGGTGCAGATTCTACCCTGAAAAAAGGGGCTGCACACACCAGTCAGGAAGCATCGCAGCACCTTGCTTGAATATTATTCCTCTCTTGTGTTTCTTCCCCAACATTATAATTCAGAACTCTAGACTCTCGAAGCAGGCCACACTGGGGGTTGACAGTAGTATTATATGTATTTCTCAGTACTTCTTCATCATGACTCACTTTACTGGGGTTTCTCAAGTGTCTTGGGATGAGCTGAGCAGGCAGTATGGGAGATAGCAGACAGCCCTTCATGTAAATGTAAAGGGATTAAAAAAAAAACCATATAAACACATTGGTGTGTGACCAGTTAGCAAGTTTTATGTTTAGCAGAGTTTTCTAATAAAAGCACAAGTGCTGCAAGCCTACGGGAGAGGTTGGAAGTTGAATCAATAATTGGATAAGAGTAGAATGGATGGTTACTTAGCTTTTTTACAATAAATGAAAAGTAGCATTCTTACAGTATACATAAGTAGGAAATACGTATTTCATATTAAGCAACATACTATTTAGCCCCTTGGCACTCACTGGGCTACCATTAACAGTAATAGAGCTGTGCAGTATTTATGCAGACACTGTATATAACTTTAGGAGTTTTTGATAATTGTGTGAATAGATGAGTTGCTGCTTGAGGACAGTAGCTGAATCCTTGTAGTGCTACATGCTGAAGCAATTGTGATAAACTTTCAAATTGTGATAAACATTTTTTGATCACTGTTAACGAAAAATCAATTCTGCTGCATTTTTGAAAACATTTAAGGGAAAATTACATAGTGTGAATATGTTCACTGTCAGTTTCTATGAGTCCCATACTGCAGTTTTTTGTTTTTCCCAGTGCAAAAAAAGGATAGCAGCAATGGCGAAGCTGTGCATGTGGTCAGGCTCCTGGGCCCTCTGCAGAGCCTAATGCCTGGCTGCATCTTCTGTACCTTGGAGTCCTCCCACACACTAATAAAATTCATCATTATGAAATCCGCTGAATGGTGAGCTCCTTTGTCAAAGATGAGGTAGCTGAGTACATCTGCATTTGTTTTTGTGTCTTCCAGTCTGTTCCACTGATCCTCAGGCCTATTTCTTTGCCAGTACTATGATGTTTTTATCACAGTGGCTTTGTAGTATAGCTTCAAATTGGGAATTGTTACACCTGGTGCCATGTGACTGTTGCCTATAATGGCTTTTGCTATTCTAGGTCTCTTGTGGTTCCAAAGTAATTTTTGGATTCTTTTTTCTAGCTCTGTGAAATATAGTGTTGGAATTTCAATTGGCATTGCACTGAATGTATATAGCAGTTTTGGTAGTATGGCCATTTTCGCTATGTTGATTCTTCCTACCCAGGAGCAGGGGATATCTTTCCATTTTTTTATATCCTCTTCGATTTCTTTTTTCAGAGTGCTGTAGTTTTCAGTGTAGAGATCTTTTGTTTCTTTTGTTAGATTGATTCCTAGATACTTCATTTTTTTTGGATGCTATTGTAAAAGGAATTTTTTCCCTTATTTCTCTTTCTGTCTGTCTGTTATTTGTGTATAGAAAGGCTATTGATTTTTGGGTATTCACCTTGTATCCAGATACTTTACTGAATCTGTCAATTAAGTCTAGAAGTTTTTTGGTGGAGTTTTTTGGATCTTCAATGTAGAGTATCATATCATCAGCAAATAATGATAGTTTAACTTCTTCCTTTCCTATCTTTATTGCTTTAATTTCTTTCTCTTGTCTAA
>NW_022900938.1:15160569-15178007 GCF_012274545.1 Fukomys damarensis
GTGTAGGGAAGGTGTGATGCGTAGGGGAAGAACAAAAAGGGAAAAGAAAAAAATGTGAGAGAATGAAAAGATGAAAATAAAGTGTTTGTAGATGGGGAGGGGAGGAGGGGGTAAAGGGAGGGCAGAGGTAAGGGGAAAAAATGAGAATCAAGACTTGCCATGTAAAGGTACATGATCCCAACAATGAATGTAACTGTACTGTATCCCTAAAATGTACCAATAAACTCAATAAAAAAAAAAAAATCCGCTGAGTGAAAGAGAAGAAGTGGGAACGGTGTCTTGGATTTCTTTCCTTGGTGGATGTGAACGTCTGGAACTGAAACAAAGGAGTAAGCTTAGGGAGGGAGATAAGCAATTTTTATATAGGTTGAGTTTCCTTTGAGGTATAAGGAAATCTCTAGAAGCCTTAAGCCGGCTCCTGTGTTCTTTCCTAGTTTCTAGCAGTTGAGGAGCATTTCTTCACTTTTTTTTGGCACAATGAAATACCCCAGGCTGCTGTAGTTTGGAATATCCCCCCAAAATCAGTGTGGTGCCATTGGAAAGCAGTGGAAATGTTAAGAGATGGGCCTTGTGTGAGGTTTGGGGTCATGGGGGCCACTTCGACTTGAGGTGTTTATGTGTGATAGATTCTAAGAATCTTCTTTTATGAAAATTGGTTTTCATCAGTCTTTTCTAAGGAATTGTTTTACCTTGTTTTCAAATTTCACTTATGTGGAAGTTAAAAATGTAATTGTTAGGATTTTAAAAACTTTCCTTCATATCAACTCAGTTTCCTCTCATTATTATGTTGAATGCTTATGCATTTTCCTTTTTAAGTGATTAATCAGTTGAGGGTTTGCCTGGGGTTTTTTTTTGCCAAGAATTAAGACTTTTTAATTATTTTTTTTAATTGAGTTTATTGGTACATTTAGGGATACAGTACAGTTACATTCATTGTTGGGATCATGTACCTTTACATGGCAAGACTTGATTCTCATTTTTTTCCCTTACCTCTGACTTTTTAATTATTAATTTGATCTCATTTTCTACTGTCATTAATTTTTGCTTTCATCATCATGTTTTTATTTGTACGTTCCTATTTTGTTCTTCTTTTCCTAACTCTTGGATTTGGAAATTTATTTTCACCCTTCACATTGAATTTTCTTCTTCTTTTTTTTTTTCCGGTACCTGGGATTGAACTTGGGTCCTTGGCGCTTGCAAAGCAGGCCACCGAACTGCTGAGCTAAATCCCCCGCCCCATGTTGAATTTTCTTCTGATAACTATTTCGGCTGTGTCTCACTGATTCCAAACTGAAGTACTTTTAACTTTTAAAAAATTCTGTTTTTTTACTTATGTTTTCCCTAACACCCAGAAGTGTCTTAATAGAAGTTTTTAAGTTTTCAAGTATGGTACCACATTCTTTAAAACGAAAAATGTTTGTGCTGGGGATTTAGCTCAGTGGTTCTGCTGCCTGCCTTGCAAGCACAAGGACGCGAGTTTGATCCCCAGTACCGATAAATAAATAAGTAAGTAAATAAATAAACAAACCAACCACAGATTAAGAATAGTCATAATGGAATAAAAATTGTGTTTGTTTACTCCCTTATGGTTAGGGTGACCCAATATATGACCATATACCTTGTGAATACTCCATGAGTGGATGAGAATAATATTCTCTTTTAGTTCAATTCCATTTTTTCATTTCTTCAATGTCCTTTCTTAGATATTCATCTACAGCAAATATTTCTTGAACATATTATAATGCATTATTCATTTCTAATTTGTAAAACCATTCTTTTTTCTCATTGTTTATTGGTACATTTTAGGGATACAGTACAGTTGCATTCATTATTGGGATCTTGTACCTTTACATGACAGGTCTTGGTTCTCATTTCCCGCCCCATACCTCTGCCCTCCTTTCACCCCCTCCTCCTTTCCCCATTTACAAAGACTTTGTTTCTATTTTTTCATTTTCTCATGTGTTTTTTTCTTTTCCCTTATACCATTCTTGATTCAAGATTTTTTATACATTTGTACATTTATGGGTTATAATGTATCAAAAATATATATAAAACTTATTTTTTTACTAAGGATAGCAAAATGACCTGCTTGTATTCTTTCATGTAGAATATTTTTAAAAACAGTGGTGCAACATGAAAAACGTAACTAGCAACATAAACATGTTTTAGATATATATTGAAATGAAAAATGATAAAAATGTACTACTTGTGGCTATGTGGTTGTTACTGATATCATTTCTATCATAGTAAATGCTGAAATGTAGCTATTGATACATGTCATAAAATTCATTAATTCAAGTGAAACTTGTCATGTGAAAATGTACAACTCTTTAAAATTTAATTTAAAATTCTTTTTAATGATTGACTCATATTACTATATAAAAATCTTTTCAAGAATCATTTTTACAGTGGAAAAAAATTTTGAAGCCCTAAAGATAACTTTTACAAATTTCTCTTTTAAAAGCATACCTAGGTACAGTATTTATATCTGCTCTAGAGAGTATTACTTTGAAAAAACTTTCCAACAGATAACATCATTAAAACACATTCATGAAATTCTTTAATATTTTTATAATTTCCTAGTTTGCAAATGATCAAATAGACATTTGATTTTGTCGTGAAATTGGGATTTTGTGAAATTAATCTAATTTTTAAGTGCTATTTTAATCTGTGGTTGACTTTTGAGTAGGAGAAAAAACTTTAAAAATTGGTACAATATATTTCTTTTGTCTGAATTTTTAATTGACAAAAATGATATCCTTAAATGGTTCTATTCTATAGCTAACTCCAAAACAGCCAATACTAATTGTATCAGTTTTTAGAATGGAGACGTATTTGGGTAATAAATCTGGCTGGCTTTCTCCTTGTGTTCCCTATTGGTTGTTCACTCCTGCTTTCTGAATCTTGACGTCTTTATTATTTTAAATACTGAAGTACGAGGTGATTTTTCAGGCAGCAGGTGATTCCTTCTGCTAATTGCTGTTCAGTCAGTTTCAGCTGTTAGAAATCAAGATTTGTTTACATTGGCAATCTGCACACAAATTTAGAAGTTACAGGGTTTTGTTTTTACTTTAAACTATGGCATTGAAATTATTTTCATCTGTGTGTACAGATCAGCATGCACAAGCTTTTGTTGACAATAAAGTGAAATTGATGCATGCTAGTATAAATTGCCTCAGATAAAAATAACGCCAACTCTGAGCTACTGGGAAGATGTCGACTCATATGTGAAAGGCTCTTACCATCCCTGTTACACATTAACAGGGCATAGACTAGCATTAATAGATGCCCAAGATTGTGGCTAAGCGAAGATTTTGTTTCTCCTGTTTTGGTTGTAGCTTTGCAACAATCGGGTTGCTTTTCTGTGTGAAGTGGTTGTGAATACACACATGACTGTGGTAAGGTTCTGGGCTCTTAACTTTGATGAACACCATGCCATTTCCATGGCACTGTGCTCAAAACGGCACAGATGTGAGTCTGGGAGTGGCGTCCCTGCTGCTCTCATGAGCCTTTGTTTGGAGAACACCCTGATTAACCCCCACCCTTCATGGTTCATTGACTCACTGATAGATCAAGTTTAAACTAGTACATATTAGCACATTTGTTACTAACAGAGGAACAGTTGGCCATTCTGTTTTACATTGCTGGTTCACTGCAAACTGGCGTGCTAAAAAGGTCTCTACTCCAGAGTATGAATGGAGAGGTTACCAGAGGCCTGAGGACCAATCTGTTGCATATTAATGTCCAATCATACCTATATTTAAATCTTGGATTATCTATTTGGGAAATATTTACACTATTGCAACGTTATGAATAAATGATCACTGTCACTTTGAAAGTCATTTTTTCTTAAGCAATTTAAGGATTTTCATCTCTTGCAGTAGCTTTTATATTAAACACTTTGCCATAATTGAGTTGAGAGGACAGGGAAGTCATGACTATCTGCTGCCTGTATTTTCGCAGAGTAAAAGGAGTTTTCAGAGTTCTTTGGAGCTAATGATTTCATATAAATAATTACAGTGTACTTCATTTTTACATTATGTGGGGAGTGTTTCTGTTCAATTAACAGGACTGGGATGTGCATGTCTATTTCCTCACAAAAATTCTCCTCTTTTTATTTAGTGATTACTTTCTTAAAACTTGTCTTTTTTTTTTTTTAACCTTCCTGTCTTGGTTTTCAAAAACATCTAAAAGCTTTTAGTGTGTAGATCTTCTTGTGGAGAATAGGTCTACAAAGTCCTCGGGCAGTTTCAACTGATAAATTTTCTCTTGGTTTCCTGGGCTCATTGCTGCCGCCACTTGTGTATATTTCCTGTCCTCTTGTGAAATGAAGCTTCAGTGCCCACAGGCCAGGGAACAGCACTTGACTCCACGTCCAGGACAAGGAAACTGAGGTTGCATTCCAAAACAAGTTCCTGACGTGAAGACTGAAAGGTTTTTTTTAATCATTAGTTTCAGGTTTGCTGGCTGAGTTTTACTATAACTGATGACTTGTTTTGGGAAGGCAAACTGATTTAAGTTCTGAACAAAAGGATAAAAGTTTATTTTCAGTGCTGCTGTAAATTTAGCAAAGATTTTATGGCTCATAAGTTTGATGTTCACCTGACTTTAAGTTGGAAGAAAGGGAGTATAAATGGGGATTGAATTACTTTTTCTTAAAGCTTAATTTAGCAGTAATAAGAGGTTGTTAGCTTTTCTATGGAAAATATTTCTTCCAAAGAATTGAGATATTTATCATAAACCTACTTTTGATAAATCTTTAGTTCTTCACTCAATATTTGCCTTTGCCTTTTTCTTTTATGAATTAATACGAGTGCTCTCTAGCTTGGTCTATTTTCTATCATAGTAATTTAAAGAGTCAAGCTTTATATATGGAGCTTTTGGTTTCTTTTGTGCAATAGGAACTGTAGTTCTATGATTTTTTAAAAAGTTTTGTTCCTTTAAAGAATATTAATTGGGTATGTATACTTACTGAGTTGTGTGCGAGGCAGTATTCTAAGAAAAAGTAAATATGCAGAGAGGAGAATCATGAAGCTCCTCACCTCAAGAAGCTTATGTCCAAGTGGTAGAAAAGGAATTTAAAAAGAGAAAATAAATATAATTTTTTATGTCAAGTGACAGAAGGCTTTGTTCACTGTGAAGCTTTAGGAGGAAGCTGAGAGTAACGGGGAAAGGGAGCTATTATATAGATACCTGAAGAGAAATGTTCCTAGCTCAGGATCGAAAGCATTGAGCTAGAGTGGAGTCAGCACTGGGTAGAGGAGCTCACCAAGGTGGCTGCAGGTGTGACACAAAGGTGGGAGGCTTTGTATGGCTTTTCCTCTGAGCTGAATGGGGAAGCTGTTTAGATTTTACCCAGAGAAGTGACATGAAATACCTTCATTTTCAAAAAGATCTTCCGGCTGCTCAGTGTGGAATGGACTATGTGAGTAGGTGGAAAAAAGTGGAACAAGAGACAAGGGGAGACTGGAATAATTGAGGAGGGGGTGGGGACTGAAATGAGGCTGTGAATAAACGAGATGGGAGAAGTGGGATTGGATTCTGAAGGTAGAGACAGCTGGCTTTCCTGACTTAGTGCATGGAGGATTTTAAGAGGAAAGAGTCAAGGAGAAGATCAAGGATTTCACTTTCTAATGAGAAATGTCAACCATATAGAAAATATAAAAATATTATGGGAACATATATTTCTCTTACCTTCATTCTATAGGTCTTAATGTTTTTTTCATATTTGCTTTTAAACATTCTAATGTGTTCACATGTTCAAAAATGTAGTTTATCCTAGAATTGTTTCAGTATGAATCTCTAAAAACTGCTGACATTTTATTTAAAAGATCATTCTTACCAGATAAATAAGCCCAAATTACTTATCATCTAATTCCTACTCCATGTTCAGATCTCCTGTGTTTTCCGTGTCTTTTATAGTTCATTTATACCAACCAGTGTCCAGTGAAGAATTATTCAACTAAGTATACTTAAGTTCGAGTATCACATCATTTTCTTCACTATCTGTTTTATCCTCTTATGGGAGAAACTTGATCATTTGTCATGTAGACATTTTACTGTACAGAAGAGTCACTTAGAAAGCTTATTTAACCAAGGATTTGTGGTCCCCGGTCAATACATACTAACTCAGTAGGTCTGGGATAGCTCTAATGACTGCTGGGAGATGCGGGACTGTTTCTCTGAAGACTAGACCTTGACCAGTGGTGCTGTCCCACCACCTGACTGCTTCATGATGAGGCCATTCATCTTCTCCCATTCCCCGTGTTCTCTATAAACTGAAATTTCAGTCTAAAGCAGTGGTGGCAAGCCTATGGCGTGTGTGTAGCAGCAATGGGCTGTTGGTGACACTGAACGCTCTAAAAGGTTCACCTTCACTGGCCTAAAGGCTTAATCAGATTTGTGGTGAACATTTTCAGGAAGAACACATCTGACGTGGTACTGTGTGCTTCATCATGTCAAGTCGTTCATCATAATGACTGCCCCATTGTTAATGAGGCTAACCATGAAGTCTGAGCGAAGGAGGTCGCACCTGACCTTCCCATTCTAATATTTCCATTTGAAACTAGTAAATACTAAGTGGGACTTAGGTTCAGGAGAATACTATACCTAGTTTTCAAGAAATATTTTGCTTTTGGTTTTAAGATGCTTGTACTTCTCTTGTCTGAACTAATTGTTTAACTGGGGGAAAACTTGGAGATTTATAATTCAGTCATTTCACCTACAATAGGGGTGTTCTATAGAAAAGGACATTGATTCAGTAATAGGGGCTGTTTGGTCACCCAGAAAAATGCCAGAATAATGTTTTGCTATTTTTAGTGGCCACTTTTCAGAGCCAGGTGCCCAAGTTTCTGACCTGAGCAAGTGGAAGGATAAAGTTGTCCTGGGGTGAAATAATAAGGTCTGTGGGTAGATTAGCCAGGTTTGGTGGGGAAATTTCAGTTTTTAATATTGAAATTTGTGTTATACATTTGTGTCAGTTAGACTTCATTTGAGTAAAACGTAAGGTGCTCTATCTCTTTTAGGTAGAAAGGTATTTTATACAGATAATATAAATGGCAAGATATGAGTCTGGAGCGTCAAATATACTGGTGGTCTATAAACATTGCTTTTTCCTCTTCACCCCACATATGCAGCCTCACAAAACATTTTCTGTAATCCATCCCCTGAAGGAAACAAAAAGGGGGCCTACCTTCGATATGATTCTTCATTATTTAGTAAAAATGAGTTACTAACACATTACAACCTTAACTAAGAGTGCTCCTAAAAGTATCAGGGAAGAGAGATCTTTCTGGGCAGAACTCCAAACAGTTAATACAAGTTGTCAAGGAGTGGTGGCCAGTCACACACACAGAAAGTGGTTAAGTGGTTGACCATTGAGGAAAACGGAAGAAACAGATTGGTGATAAGAATGTAAAAGATGAAAAGTATACAGTCACAGAAAAGAATTAAGTATGAGAAGATGTGTTTTATGCACATGCTCACAAAAGAGAATTCATTCAGAGGAGGAAATAGGTTAAGATACCTGTTTTACAAGTGCCAGTCAGCTTCACTGCAGAGAACCCCCACGGCTTGCACAATGGATTCATGAACAAAGGGCACTGGTACTACGATGAGAAAAAATAGCAAGGGTTTAGCAAGCAACAAGCACTTCTGCTCCCCAAGACTGATTGGACCACAACCATTGCAAAGTACTCTACCTACACACACACACCCTTAGAGATGGCTCTACATTTCAGAGCTACTAGCCAACCACTGGCTAGCAGGTTGTTTGTACTGGATCCCCTATTGTGGAAGATCTGTTGTGTGTCCATTCTGCTATGACTGCTTAGTGTGATATGGCTTTGTATTTTCTGCCTACCATGTTTCAACCAACACCACCCTCCGTGCCCATACTGAAGGCCCAGTTTAAATTAAAATAAATTTACCTCCTATACAATACTGTTTTTACTCAAGGGACTCACTGTTACAAAAGAAGTGAGGCAGTTGGCTGGCAACCATGAGATTCACTGCCTATGCCATGCTCCTATTATATCCTGTTTTATTCTAGCTGGGAGAGAAACTGTGTGATGTTATGGTAGTTTTTAGTTCCACAAACCATATAAAGGCCTATAAGTCAACTAATAGAAATAAATATATCTTACTTTTATATCCAGTGACTCACTCAAAATACTTTTGCTAAAATGCCCCTGCAACTTTGAATTTTAATTTTGAGGTATTAGTGTGAGAGAAAAAAAATGTACTCACACTGACAGTGAGTAGTTCAATTGAATTGAACATTTAGAATAATCATGTTACATTACTGAGTCACGTAACCATACCAACAAATGAAAAAAATGAAGTGGTATTTCAGAAAGGATAACTCTGATCATCGGGGGAAAATAATGTTGCTACTACCCAGTAGGAAGACCATGTGGCCCTCAGGAGGCATCCTGGGCTGCTGTAGTAGGATGAAAGGAATGAGTACATTGTCTAGGAAAGACAAAGGTCACATGCACCCCAGGAGACACAGAAAAAATAGACAAATTATCACCAAAGAAACAAAAAAACATGTGCTTTTTAAAGCGTAGAAGACTCTGGTATTTTCACAAAGATGTCTACTGTTTCTTTAAGAAACAGAAAACATCAATACTGTTTAAACTATTTTAGAGCCTAAGGAGGGAAGAAAAAAATTCCCAGATTTTATTAATAGATCTTGCATGATGTTGGGACAGGTAGATATGCTTCTCAATAAAAATAAATTCCAATTATATACCTGTTATAAAGTTTTTATAAAATGGAGATCCTAAGACGCTAGAAGAAAAACAAAATTTTTAAGTCTCAAAAAAGGACTTTTAAATGTCACAAAACCTAGAGGCCATGAGAAAAATGATCAATAAAGTCAACAATAGACACAAATATGAGAACTTCCAGTATGGAGAAGACACTATAAATTCAACGGAAAATAACCCATCGGAAAAACTGTTTCTAACCCATAGAAAACAAGGTTGGCTTACTGGACAAAGCACTGTTATAATTAATATGATAAAACAGAAAAATTTGACAAGTTATATAAACAGTTCATGGTGAGATATAGGTAGCTGTTAAACATTTGCTAAGTTTCTCAATTTTCTTCATAATAGAAATTAAAAAGTTATATTACGGGGAAGTATATTTTTTTACCTCTTTGTCAGATTAAAAAGCTTGAAAATACCTTGAATTTCTATTTGAATTTATGTTAATTTTTATTATATCTGAAGATACAAGACAGCAGATTGTTTTAGTTTCTGGTAAGAGTGTAAATTGGTAGTAATAAGAAATAAATTTATTGAATACTTTCTTCCAATCACTTTCATAAACACTATATACTTTATTTGTTGTAGTTACCTTATCCAAAGGGATACAGTTTGTAAATGCAAAGTCAGGATTTAAGACCAGTTAAGATTTCTTTGAACTTTCATTTTTTGGGGCGGGATCATAACTTTTAAATTGTTACTGTGCCCAAACAATTAACAATATATGGTAAAGTAAAGAAGCAATGAATTTGCTTCTAGAAATATGTCTTACAGGTTTTCTATTTTGCATCAAATAGATGCCAATAACATTCCTTGTAATATTACTTGGAGATCAGCAACAATCTAAATATCCACCGTAGGGGGCTGGTTAATAAGCTGAAATTCATCCAGGATAAAGAACCCTAGACCACTTTAAATAGATTGAGATGGGGTACTATGTAGTGATATTAAATTCTTTTTAAAATATAGTAGAAAGAAGCAACATACAGAAAAGTGTATATAGATGCAAAGCCACAGAATGCACACATATATGTTGGTGTATTTGTAGACGATTTCTGGAAGAATTCTCAAAGTGTTATCAGAGCTTGTTTCCCAAGAGGAAACCTAGGTATCAGGGAATGGGCTGAATGAGGCATTTTGAATTCTGTGCAATGCATGTCAATGTCTAGGGCTCTTCACCTGGCCATTCTTCTAAAGTTCTGTGTATCCTCTCACCTGACTCCATCCTCTCATCCCCTCAATGATGACACCATTTTTACCCTGCCCTCTGGAATGAACAGTGCTTATTAGCAAACTCTCCTATATTTTCAATCACTTTTCCAAATATTCCCCTTGTTCCTTGCGTTAGTAAAGAGACCCAGCTCTCCCAAAGACTTTAAGCTTCCCCAACTATCATCTGAAGGGGTGGTTGTTTTCTCTACCATACTTTCTACCACTGGTCCAACACTTCTAGCTCAGACTACTTTTAAACCTGTACATAAGGTCATTTTTTTTACTCCTTAAGAGTTTAAGCCCTTGTCTCACTGTCACTGACTCCAATACTACTCTTGTGATAGTCGTAGGTGTGTTTGTAAATGGTCTCTGAATATTTTGGTTTCCTCTCTAGAAATCTTGACTTGCAATTTACTTCATCCACATCCACCCTCAATCATTCCTCTGAAGCAGTGGTTCTGCAGACTCAGTCCCCAGAATGACATCAGCATCATTTGCAACCTAGCATAAGCGGACCCCAAAACTCTGGACAGGAGCCTAGAATCCATGCTTTAAGAAGCCCTAGCCTTTCAGTCAATTCCAATGAGTCTGCTACTCTGCCACAGACTCCTACTGTCACTACCAGAAACAGTCTCACTTTTAGGCATCCTCCCCTCCCCTGCTGCTTTTGGTCTTCCTAGCCCACCAGATTGACTCCAGGCATTTTTCAAATCTTCAACCCCAACTTCAACAATACATTCTACCAGTTTGTCACCAGTCTTTTTTTTTTTAATTTTATAACTTCATTTCCCCTTTATCCACCCACCATTTGACTGCTCCTTGACACTTCTCTTTCAAATACTATGCCGAAAGGGTCAATAGATCCTGTTAGCCCTGCCTTCAAGACATATCAGGAATCTACAATCTATACTCTCCACTGTACCTATTCTGGTGAAAGAACAGTCATTTCCTAGGTAGAAAGATGCAGCTGCTCTTACTGTGTCAGCTCTTGGTTCTGTTGTGGCTGCTGCCCACACAGCAGCCAGGGGGATCCTGTAAACACCTAAGGTTGGGTGGCCATGTTGCTTAGAAGTCACCGTGTGTCTCTTAGCCAATAGAAGATTGAGCCCTTGAGAATGAGCCTGGATCAGCTGACCTTCCCTGGTTAGGACATCACTTCCTCTTTTGCCTTCCTTCTCATCCGCTGCTGAGCTTAATGCTTTTGTACTTAGAATTTAGCACCCCTGCATACTCTCGTCTCTGTTTCCTGCCATGACGCTGGAAGCGTCAAAAGGCAGGGTTTTTTGTTTTGTTTTGTTTTGTTTTTTTTACCCAGCCTCAGTTTCTAGGACCCTGCCTGGCATATTGCAAGCATTTGGTGGTTTGTGAAAAAACATGAATGTAGAAAGAGGAAGGAATAAAAGTGGTTTCCGGGATAACAGTATTCTTTCTGTGACTGCCACTCCTTGGAAAATGAAATGGTGTAAGAACATTTCAATAGTGTAAAAACGGTGAAAAATATATCAGGTAAACAATCTAGACATTTTGTGTGATGCTTGATGTCTGAGATTTAGAGCTTTAATTATTTTGTCCCCATTGTATTTTAATATAAATAATTCTGGGCTTTACATACTTCATCCTGCTTGGTTAATGGCTATAGCCATTTTTAACCTAACTTGAATCAGACGTTGTACTTAGTTGTCCTCTCTTTACCATTTTTTAAAAGTGGATAATAAGGAATGAGAAGGGACAGTTTAATAACATGTAAATATTTTATTCCAAGTTTATTCTCACCACGTGTTTTAATATCTATTACTTCTTGCCTGAATTAGTTATTATTCTGATGACTAAAAACAGTGATTTTTAAAACTATAACGTGTGTGTATGTATATATATGTATATGTATATATATATATATATATATACACACACACACATACATATATAGTTATAGTTATTTTACCAGAAGACAAATTTTTCCCTTCTTGTCCTTCATTCTGGTGTCAGTGTCATTAATGGGATTGAGTGTTTAAAGGCTCAATGTAATATAATGTGTTACTGTCATTGCATTGATGCTGTCCCAGGATTGGCCAGTGGAACTCTCAAGATACTGGGTCTTACGTCAGAACTTTGTGTACAACACGGTGTAGGAAATAGGAAGTTGAGCTACGTGGAGCAGAGAAGCCCAAGGAGTCACTCTGGTGATGATTAGGTCAGGCTTCCCTGAGGGCGTGCTGCCCAGCTTTGTAGAAGTGGTAGAATTTTGCAAAGTCCTGAACAAAGGAAAGCCTGGCAGACTTGGGCAATAATGAGGTGGCCTGGACTATGGGAAGGAAGTAGAAATGGATCCTAAAGCTCCCTTATACTAACTTAGCCTTTGCTTAGCCTGTTCTCACTGCCTACAATTTCCACCCCTGCTGTTCTCTAAGAAGTGAGATATAACGAAAAAAGGAATTATACTTGGTGAAAACAGTGTAGGTCAAAAGCCCCCTCAAATATTCCCTTCTTTGGGAAGCTTTTCCAAATCCCTAGTAAGAATTGACTGCCCAACTTCGTTCCCTCCGATCAAAGTCCATGCCTTTCTGTCACCGAGTCTGTGGGTCCTGCTGTCTGCGTTTGTGCGCGCGTGTCTTCATTCTCCAAAGCATGCAGTGTCTCGGTCGTCTGGACCTACTTCCCAGGACTCAGCACGCGTGCTCATTAAGTGTTTCATAAAAATGTGGGTGGGGGGAGGAAGGAGAGGTGCTGGCTTGGCATGGGATCAGAAGAGAGCGGTCCCAGAGTGCCAGCTGCAGGGGTCCGAGCTCGCTCCACCGGCCGCCTTCAGCTCCGACCAGTCAAGCAGTGCTGGGGGCTGTGATGTTGGAGGGTGCCGTGGGATGGAAGAACAGCCTGGGCTGTGTGCCCCACAACCAGGATGGAAAGCGATGGCGCAGAAGGCACGGAAGCAAGTCGTTAGCATCCCGGGGGCCCGGGCACTCATTCGCATGCAGAAGTGGGGAAAGGAAGCTCTGGAGGAGGTAGGTAACCAGCCCAGGAGACCACAGGGGTGGCGACCCTGGCCAGTGTCAAGGGGGAACGTTTAAGGAGCTCAGCAAGGCCCTCCCTCCTCCTCATATAACACTCTTCTGAAATCAAAACAAATTTGACGTGCTGTTGGAAGATTACTCGAAGTTGATAAGAAATGGAACACTGTCTCCACTTGAGGTATGAAATGCTGACTTGGGTGTAATGAACATTTCCACTCATTTTTGGTAATGGTTTATTAAAAACAGATTTTTTACTAACCGCTTTTATAACCTTGGAAGGTGGCTCTCTGAGAGCAGCTCACTGTAACAGAAACGGTTGTCAGCTTTCTTTTGGCTCCTGCCCCTTCCTAACCACAGAAAATTTGCCCTGCACCTGTTCCAACTGAGTTCTCCGTGATAAGCATCTTTCAAGCCCAGAAAATTGTAGTATCAAATCTCAGCCCCAACTGTGAGGCAGCACCATCATCGGCTCCCCGCTGAGAGGCGTTGCTTTCCCAGTTCCCAGGAGAGGAGTTTTTTCTCCCCTGGCCCCCTTTCCTCGTGAACTCTGACCTGAACCCTCCTCTTGGCTCCCAGCATGCCCTGCTCTGGGTGCTGATTGCGTCCCTCCCTGCTTCCCGGTCCTGCTGTGGGCTCATCAGGAGGTCAGGCGTCAGTAGCCCTGGGGTCACTGTGGTGCCTGATGGCAGTAATGAGTACATTTATCTGTGGAGAGGAAGAGGAGCTTCTGTTTGTTACAGCCCGTCACTTTTCTCCAGAAACAAGTGCGAAAGTAACATTTGATAGCTTTATCCATGCTTTCGTAAACATTCATAAACATTGCCCAGTGTTCACAAAATCTTTTAATTACACCTCCCTTCATAAGCTAAATGCTCTGTGGCAACTCATAATTTCTTTCATGAGAAATAAACCTCTTCACTGCTGGGAAAGCATAAATATTTTAAGTTAAAGCCATATTCAGGAATACTCTGGGAAGTATTCTGAGTAAAAGTAGGAAATAGTGTTTAAGTATTTGCAAGCAACTTTAAGTACATTCTAATAGACTTAAGTGTGTCATTTTAAAGAGAAAGAAAAAAATACTAACCAGACGTTTTATCTTTACCCTCTTCCTCTTAGGTTTCTCAGACAGGCCAAAGTCATTAAAAATATTCCTGAACCCACAAAGTCACAAGAAAGAAGCCTCCCAGGTCTATTATGAGAAAGTTGAGCCTCTGCTGAAGCTGGCAGGAATCAAGACTGATGTGACAGGTAAATCATGTCCAGGACATCACTTGCGGTTACTTACACACACACACACACACACACACACACACACATACACACACACACACACTCACACACTACAGAGCAAGATCCCTGGAAGTTGTTCTTAATGAAAACATGGGAAGCTACTTGTAGTACTGAAAGCTTTTCTATGTGTTTCCATAACCTACCACAGCCTGCTCTAGAGTTATTTTATAATTTTTAAATTTTAAAAATTTCATTTTCTTAAAACAGCAATCATTTTTGTTCGAACTTTTTCAGACTTTAACAGTTACTTGGTATGATTTTTCAAGGGAACCATACACTTTTCACTATCTTCATAAGGTGTTTGCTCTCCACACATTATTTCTGCTTGGAAACAGTTGACTTTGGCTCACTACCCTGCTGAGGTCTTTCCATCGACTCCTCCTTAGGTTGTTTTTGTTCTGACTCTGACCCCTGCTGGTTAGGTCAAAACTAAGCACTCAACGGCTGGTCTTAGTTGAACCTGGAGAAATCAGAGGTCTAAATTTATTGTTTAAAAGACGCCCATAGCTTTGTGTAAAGGAAATCAGAAATTTGAGAATGCAAAAATTAAGATTAGTAATATCTTCTTAGGTTTTTTAAATTTAGTGACCAAATTCCTTTGCTTCTTTGAGACATTTTGTGGCTACAGACTGAGAAGCATTGATACTATCAAGAGTTATTAAGTCTTCTTGCTTTAATTCTATGTAGCTTTTCTAACAGTGGAAATCTGCAAAAAACATTGAATTGAGGAATAATATTAAATAATAATCACACTCAGGAGAGAAGCCTGCAATACACTGGAGTTTCTAGTCCCAGTGAGAAGTTTCTAGGGTGACCTGGCTCTGCTCTAGGGTGACTCAATGTAGATCATAAAGACTTTGAAGTTCAGTGACTTGATGGGTTAGGGTTGGAGGAAGTTCCTCAGAGAGTGGAAGGTTTGTGGGAAGGTCAGCCACCCCAAAGGACATTACGACAGTGGAGGGCAGAAGGTAACGACTATGTAAAACTCAGACTTTCTGAATTGAAATAAAGCTGTGCTTAGGAAGTTAGCCTTCTGTGTTTGTGACCTGTGGCTTGCTTTAGAGGTGATTTATGAGGACAAGAGAAATTTTGGATCTGTCTTTACTTCCTGCTGAAGATTTTCAAAGATTGGCTGAAGAAGTTTGGATTCCTATTTGGATGAGAAATTGAAAGTTGAGTAAATTTATTTGGCAGCTCAATCACATCCAATATTTTGTATCCTTCATGTGTGTACATTATAGTTTGACACAGATATTAGTGTAGTATGTATCATTCAAGTAAGAGTCATTGAAATCTTTGCTTTTGAGGTTTTTGAGGCAAGGTCTCACTGTTAGTTCAGGCTGGCCTCAACCTTGCAGTGATCCTCCTGCCTCAGCCTCCCCACTGAGTGCTGGGATTACAGGCATGCACCACCATGGCCAACTCGCATTGAAATCTTAATGAAAGTACATACCTGTATTCCCAGCTAATCTGGAGGCTGAGGCAAGAGATAATCCAAACCCAGGAGTTGGAGGCCAGCATAGGTAACACAGTGAAATCACAGCACACACACACACACACACACACACACACACACACACACACACACAAGTGAGGAAGAGGAAGACTTGTTAAACACTTTCTCTGTCTTAAATGTTGTAGCGATGTGCAGAATGCATGCTGAATATTTGATCCTACCCATTCTTGAGTTATGTTTAGGGCATATTCAAACAGATACTTTAAATATTTTAATCATTGCATACATAAAAGAGCTATGTTGCTTCAGGATGATAATACTTTTGAATAGAAGGCTCAGGAAAGCTTGTGAACTGGACAGTTTTATAAAGGCAAGGAAGGAAAAGGATAAGGGAAAGAAGTGTAGCAGGCATGTATGAGTGGAGAGTGAAGGTGAATTAAACTTGTAGGATCTTGGGAATTTGTTTCATAACCTGGCTGTAGCTTTCTAGTTTTAACTTCATTTTACATCTAGTTCTTTCCATCATCACCAAACAGCTGCCGGTAAATCGGACCTTTTCTTTTCAGCCCTGGTGGCATCAGGAGAGGTTATATGTATGTGTGACAGAGGGAGACCCCGCATCTTTAATCCCTGAGATGGATTAACGTTTCTCTTTTCTCAGTAACTGTGCTAATGTATTCTGCACCACCACCTGGAGAGTTGTTCCCTGACCAACCAAGACCCTTCCCAGGAACTGAGGCCAGGCTCCCTTTTCCTGAAGGCTGAAGATACCTGAACTGAATCTGGACTCCAGCAGAGAGAGAAAAGGGCAAAATGGCTTCCAGGAAGACCCGAGTCCAGACTGTGGTGGACCTTTCTGCTGTCCCAGCAGTTTATTCATTGTGCATCGATCCACAGTTGGTATAAATATTTCATCAGAGCATTGAAACCTTGTTTGGCAAAGATGATTGCAGCCACAGAATAAAGATTAGAAAGGAAGGGATTTGGAGAAAAGGAAGCCAGTAGAGGAGGCCAAAGCAAAGCAGAGGAAATGATAGGATGTGCTTTCCACCCTGCAGTTAAATTGGAGAGGAGAGTAGAATGTTCTAAGTATTTTTTTCCCTAAACTTCCAACTATTATTGAATGTTACATTTAGTTTAACATAAAGCAAGTTAGAAAATTACATAAAGCAAACATAGAATTTATTTTTGTGTTTGTGCAGATGGCTAATTATCAGTGGCCTACACTCCTACAGGCAAAATTATAAAGTTGCATCCTTTGCTTATGAAACTACTTCAGTAGGTACACTGTGTTGGCTAGATATTTACATGAAAAAGTTTTCCATTTTGTGTAGGCCGAATAAACAAAGGGATACTTAAAATTTTAGTCTTCCTGCAGTCCAATGTGGTTTCGTGAAACTACTTTGTATGTCTAAAGTGCAATAGAAATTGGTTATAAGGTTATTGGTTTCACTTCCCTAACATTGTGTAATGAAATTCAATTCACACTTTAACTGAAAGAAAGATACATGAAGAGAAGTGCGAAAAAGTACATCTCTTCTTGATGTCCATTGTTTTAACGAATCCTTTTGTGCATTGGTGAGCTCTGAAGTAATAGAAATAACATAATAAATTCTACATAGTGATTAGTTTATTAGGAGATATAGTGCTGTAAAAACGTGGTTTGATTTGGAAAATTGCCACTATGTATGTATGTAT
>NW_022900938.1:15178451-15203338 GCF_012274545.1 Fukomys damarensis
TATATATATATATATATATATATATATATATACACACACACACACACACACATATATATATATACACACACACATATACACACATACATATATGGAATTTTCCCATAAATTTCTTTTAAAAGTGGATTTTACCACATTCCTTAAAACGTACTTACCCTTTCATTCTGCACTGTGTTGAAAGCCTAACTACCGAGTATACATCATCTTTTGGAATATTCAAGCTAAAATTGCATCTGATCTGCCCCCCCATACCACCTCCAATGTAGTTTCTTCCCTAATAATGACATCAGAAAAAGTGCTGAAAAAAACAAGAGAAAATACAATTTTTTTTCTACTAACTTGTTAGTATAAGGATCAAAGAAGAGCATGAATGACAAACCCACACTGGCATATGATACAGTTTCTTTCCTTCATTCCCAGAGTAAAGCTGACTTCATAGATTGTACCGTTAAATGTGAGAGAGATATTCCGGGAAGTCATTGGTTCATAGACTAATTCATAGAACAATAAAGTGAAAAGGTCAAGGCAGCAGACAGAAATCAGCCTGAGAAGTAGTCCTGGGACTGTAGTTCACTTTCCCTGTGCAGCAGAGTGCTGGCATGTGGTGCATCTCATGAGTGCCCCATCTCTGTGCACAGTGCACCAGCGGCAGGACGCTGTGACTGGGCCGTTCCGTGCGAATTCTCGTGATCAGGCTTGCTGAGCTTTTGTCCACGTTAGAGAAGGTTCCTGCTTTCTGCTCACACACAAAATGCCTAATCTTCTGGCCTGATCATCCTCAGCTCACCTCGCTCCTTGATGGAGGCACTGGCTATATTGCAAATCCACCTGCCCCTTGGGCCATGGGCCTTTGTGCTAGGCAGAAACTGCAGATCCTGGAGAACTTGAGAGCGCTCACTTGTAATTGTTAGCGACTGGGGTTAGTGCTGTCCTTTGTAGTAATGCACAGTGAGCGTACCCTATCTTGCCTGCAAGTCCCTGAAACGTGTGAAGACCACTCTTCTGCCCTCAGTCTCTCTTGTCCATCATATGTTCATCTGTCTTCTTCATCCCTCTGTGCCTTCACAAAGGTACTAGGCCTTATCACGATCCTTATCATCATCATGGGCAAAGAGTCTTTTCTGAATGCAGCTGTGATCTGTACCAGCACAGGGCTCATTGCAGTGCTCAGCACCAGATAGTCTTGTCTCCTGGGCACAGCTATTAAGTGGATGTTTTTCTTTTGTTGCTTTCGTTTTGATCACTTTCCTCCTGTTTTTTCTTCAGCACCATGCTTTCAACTTACTGCTTTTACCAAGTCTCTTTGTCTCTTTCTCTTTTTCATTCTCCTTCAAGCCTTCCATTTATTGGAAATGTCTCTTGCCATTCCTGATCTGATCTGATGCAAGGCGGTCATAAAAGGTGTTCATAGCCTACGACAGTGGGGCCCAACTGTGACACGCATGCTGCTGTGGGCTCTTTGTGTTGCTGAAAGGTGGAAAGGTTCTCCATCACTGGTCTAAGGCTTTCTTCCTTTCAGTTTTACCTACATCTTAATAAAAATCTGCAGAATAAGTTTCACGTATAATTATACAGCTAGAGAGAAAGACAATTCTGTGTGAAAGATGGGTTTTTATTACCCCTGAAATAATTGTGAGTGCATGTGGGTCAACTCTGTTTTCAGCACTCACTTGTGAGTGAAGAATGTGGAAGTTTTCCCCCGGACATAAGGAAGAGTCATCGTGGGATGCATGTGAGGAAGTGGTACAATTAAATATGCTGTAAAGTCATTCTGGTTCCAATGGGCTGAAAGGTGGAAGGAAGCTAGGGAAGAAGCTGTTGTAGTGAACACGGGAAAGAAGCTCAGGACCAGGTCTGCAGCACTGACCTAGAAGAAGCAAGGGATGTTGCCACGTATGTGAGGATGAAAACATTAGTGCTGGCTGTGGAGTGGTTTGGGAGACAGGGTGAGAGGAATAAACTAGAACAAAGTCATTTCCCTATTTGAGGAATAGACCTTGAAACACACAGCATAACATGTGAGAGAAGATATTTAAAGCAGGACATTTTGAACTTAAGGAGTTTGAAATACCTATAGCACAGGAAAGAAGGTGACACCTCAGTATCTGATCTCAGTTTTATCGCTGGACCAGTAATTTTTTCCTGTGTCCAAATCAAGTCTAATCTGGTTTTATTTCAAATTCAATACCAACATTCAGTATCAAACTCAACATTACTTGCCTTGAATTTTGTCTTCCTAAGGGAGCAATATTTTTGCTGATGAGAGGGGATCCCAGCAGAAGGAAATTTGTCGAAGGCCCAATGAACAGCAGAGGCTACAGATGTCCAGTGCAGAAAGGGTGTGTTGTGTATCTCGAGACTGTAAACTCCTTGAGGCCAAAAGCATTATTCATTTTGATCATTGTGCTTTAATATGTTTTACAACTGTGGGCACTCAGGTTTTGTTCATTTTCTGTATTTTTGTTCCTCTTCAATGATTTTATTTAACTTATGACATATTGCATGAAAATTTCTATTCCTGGATAGGGTCCGTTACTGTATAGTCAGATTCTACCTGAATGATTGAAAAAAATTAGACTTCTAATTTTTTGTAAATAAAAATAATATTTGCAGTACTGAGTACTGCAAATTAAACACAAGTTTAATTTTGTATTTGTTTTGAAGAGGTTGACCAAACTAAGCTCTGGCATAAAATCAAGACTTGATACACTGATTCTTAGCATATGTATTTTTTCACAATGTCCTTACTTACTTTGAATGGATGTATAGAACATTTTATTATTTTACATTGTGTGGTTACAACTCCCTGCTGTGGCCACAAATGATACATCTTTTTTGATAATGTAATCTTCCAAGTTTGTTAATATTAATATTTTACATTTAATTATAGCTTTCTTTTCATTAGAATTTAATATAGAACATTTTTACTATCTGAATGTTAACAGGCTTTTGAGTAAGCTATGGGAGAATTACAATGTAACACTGCTGGATATAGAATGATTCTCTTGGACACCAAGACTAATAATTTTTAACAATATCTAAAAACCTTGTAGGAAAAGCTTGAACCCTCCTGGCACCTGGAACAGACAGGCATGAAAGATTAATGTAATCTTTCCCATAATGATGCACATTCTTACACAAAAGTTCCATCTGCAGTGTCATGTCAGTCAGCAGAAATCTTTGATGGGTGGGTACAGCTGGGCTGTCTCTTCTGGCAGGGCTACCTCAGAAAATGCAAAGTGTGGCTGTGATGCTTGGTGCCATCTGCAGCGTGCCTGTTTATCCTGTCTTCAGTGGCATTTACAGTACTGCGGAGGGCATCAGCGACCATGGAGACAGCAATACAGTGTGACACATTCATTTCCTCAGAGGACCCCAGGCTCTGGGGGACCTGTGTTCCACCCTCCTCCTAGGTTGGGTCTCTTAGCATTGATTCTGGCTTGACTTTATATTTTCACATCCATCTCTTCATTTTTTTAGTCTGGTGGTTCCAGATACACATTCTTCTGGTATGTAAATCTTACACTAACCTTTCCACTAATTTATGCATGTAAGGTTGCCAAAGCGATTTAACATCGACTGTTCACTGCCAGCTAATATGCTGTATTTTCAAAATACTCCTGCTTCCAAGCTTCTGATTTAAAGGACTTGTGTCTTTCTTGGAGAATACTAAACAGACAGACACCAAGATGAATGCTCTGAGCACTGTGTGTTGGGTATCCCCAGATGACTTATGCAGTTGGAACAAATATGTGAGCCTCTTTTACATAAAGCTATAAAACTCACCAGGCAACTAACACTTAATCCTCTTCCCTATGGTTAAAATGTAAATATTCAAGAATAAATGTTGTTTTATGACCTGATCATATGTTAATCATATTTTGCCAAGCAAGTTAAAAAGTCATAGATCATTATTTGAAACTTTCCCTTTTGTGTGTGTGTTTTTTTAATAGTAACAGAATATAAAGGCCACGCACTGTCCCTGCTTAAGGAATGTGAACTCCAAGGATTCGATGGGTAGGTTACACGATTGCTCTCTCTCTATCATACGGCTTGTATTAGTAAATGCTGCTTTAGGTTTTAGTCGCATATCTGGGACCTGTAATCTTTAAATATTTTGATATATGTAATGAGGCTGCTCTTCGTATCTTTGTAATGATACTGAATGACCATACAGCATGGCTTCCACCTCGCAGGGTCTGGCATAGAGAAGCAAAAATAGAAATCTAATTATAAATCTTGGAAAATCACAGGGCGCTACCCGGTACTTACATAATGTGGACCCAGCTGCATTTGCAATTCTTAATTTTTGGCTTTTATCGCGTATCTAGGAAAACGTTGATGGATGATATTACCTTGGTCCCACGGTATAATTATGCAGTGATTCTCTTTTGCAAATGTATTGATAATTGTAAGTTTCTGATACTTAATTTAGCTCTGATTGATTGGGGTAGATGTTTTGTAATAACAAAATATTCGTTTCAGAATGAATAAAAGATGATAATTTTAATTATCTTATAATTTAGTGACCATCAAAATTGTTATTAATTTAGTGACTATCAATGGATGTGTTATGCATAGTAGGCCCTGAAAATTGTTTGCAATATATTGGTGGATGATGCAGTGATTACTGGCATATAAATATTTAAAACAAGGTTAGTGATATACATTTAATAGCCCTTTTTTAAAAATCAGGGGAATTGAAGTCCAGGGATTTAGCTCAATGGCACCATGCCTGCCTTGCAAGCACAAGGGCCTGAGTTTGATCCCTGGTACCAAAACCAAACGAGCAAAAAATTCAGGTGAATTGATTTGCTAAAAGTGATGGGTTGATATATGACTAAAATATATTCCTTTAGGGAAGATATTTTGCAAGAGTGGATATCTGAGAGCTTAAAAAGTTGGCAAGTGTGAAAATGACTTTTGTTGCTTGGTGATGGGCAGGAAGCAAAAAAAAAGTCTCAGAATCAGGAAAGGAAGGGGCATCTACACTCACATAAAAGTGAAAGGCTTTAATTTTCTCAAAGAAATACTAGGATGTGTAGAAGAAAGTGATCCAGTCAGAATGGACCATGGATAGCATTGCTTTTCACAAATGTTTTAACATATTTTGCTTAATGCTTAACATACTTTAATAAGAAAAAACACTGGTGAGGATGAAAGTGTTGAATACGTGAAAGACGATTTAGCAAAAAACATTAAATTGAGATCTAACTGACATGGCAATATCATACAAGTAATGAGAATTGAGAGAGTGAGGTAGGTCATTACATCTGTGTGCTTAGAACTGCACAGAGGATGTATGGATTACATTTCAGAAAGCATCTTAAATGAATGTTCAAGAAAAAGTGATGGAGAAAATCATGCCCACAATGTACCCATTTTAACATGGTCCCAAACTCTGAGGGTAGGACATGAGGGTAGATGCATTACAAGGAGTCCCTGCTTTAAAACATGATTATATAAATATGATAACAAATATCACAGATATTAAACCTCAGCTTGCCCACCAGCAAAGTGAAATGTTCTGCAGAATGTGGATACTGTAAATAGATTCTGCTGGTGATTATACTTTGAGAGAATTAAGAAAAACTTTGCAGAATTAAGAATGAGGATTGGTCATTGCCTAGTCATAATGTTTTTCTCTTTACCCGAACATTTTAATTCTTATTTCTAATGCAGATATTATTTTGCACTGCAGTGCTAAACAATACATAAATACTTCAATTATTACTCCTATATTCTGAAAGCAAATTGGCCTGACCATTATATGAATGGAATTCTGTGAATTTACTGTTTACAAACCCTGTAGAATGTTGGTTTACTTTGAACTACTAATAATGTAACATTTCTATTAGAAGTCATTTATGTTCGCAAATCCTTTAAACTGTTCATTTATGTTTATAGGTTCATTGTGTCCCGGTAGGAATTGGTATGGTGGTAGGGATATTTTTTGGAATAGAAGGTTAATTTTGAGTACCCATACTTAGAAATACGTAGAGAAGATATGGGGAGATGAATGGAAATTTCCTTTCATTATGTGTGTCAGAGCAGTTACTCCTTAACAAGTGGAATTGTTTGAAATCGAGTGGTCTACATAGGTGAATTTCCTAACCTCCAGCATGTTCAAATGGTGAACTTAGAAACACTTTGCCTAACAATTATAGGAATGGCAGAAGTACTGGTATTGAACCTAGGAGCTCAGATATGCTAGGCAGATCCTCTACCCACAAGCTACATCCCCAGCCCGTGATTAGTTTTGAAATTTTGAGACAGAGTCTTGCTCAGTTCCCCAGGCTGCCTTTAAACTTACAATCCTCCTGACTCAACTTCTTGAGTTGCTAGGATATTATTTCATCTGGATGAGAAACGCAGTCATATTCCTTCAAGATCCTTAGCCTGAGACATCTCTGTCTGACTTTAGCAGAAGTATTGATAGGAAGCGATTAGGAAGTCACTACTGATTTTGAACAGTTTGGGACACAGACCAGGGAGGTTACTATTGAAGATTCAATGTATATTATTCAGCAAAGCAAAAACAATCTGGCAACTGATGTTTCAGAAATGCCATTTCCTAAGGTTTTAGAGCTTTAGAAAATGTGTTCCATATGTTTCTGTGAAGACACATTGTGACATATTTCTAAAGTCAACAGAAACAGTATACCAGTGCTGATGACAGATGCTTTCCCCACTGCAGTGAATTCTAACAAACACTCAGACCCACTGCTCCAGTTGGAGGGGTTTCAGAGTCCACATCGCCCCCTATTTATGCTGGGCATGGAAAGGAGGTTTTGCAAAGGGAAAGAGAGGAGTAAAGTGAGCTGCATAAACTTCAAGCACAAGCGCTTGCATTTATTAATTTGAATATAGTTAAACCAACCTGTAGCTTTAATGCACTTATAAATATATTGATTCTTTCTTATTTGTTTCCCAAATACTTTTCTGTTACCAGGACTTTTCTGAATTTGTTGAATTACAGTTTTTTTTTCTTTTGTTTGTTTCAACATTCACTAGATCTAGAATAATTGAGACATTATTTGGCTAATATTGACACTGTATCAGACTGACCACGGTATCTGTGTAATTCACTAAAGCAGAAGTGAAATATGTACAAACACACACACACACACACACCACTGAATCAAGAAAGCCAATAACATATTCATACTTCTAAGATTATATTGGTTGATAGACAAATATACAAACAGCCCTTTATCATTTTTTATTCTTCTTTAGAAAGAGGAAATAAGATACCTTGCCTCAGTTTTACTCTTCTAGGCAGAATCATTCTGCCTGGGGCCATGGCAAGGAATTTGCTTTCTCTGAAAACAGTAATATGTACCACATACAAAGGATTAGTTATTCTATAGTTTGTGTTTCAGGATAACCCTTAAATGTGGTTAAATTAACTCCTTAAAAGAGTTTAAATAGTTTGCTTTTGGTTTTGCGTGTTCTTGCAGTATCTAATCTCGTGTGATGTTTAGTATTATGCATAGTCCTTAGGTTAACTATACCTGGGCATGATCTCAACGATCTATCGCGTGTTGACATAAATATATGCCTCCTAACTCATTCAATTTCATGTTGCTTATACTAGTTTTCAAATTGGTATTTAAAATAAAATTCTCAAGTCTATTTTCATTGGGTTTCATGTATAAAAGGAGTATAATATATTTAATAATGTGGTCTCTAAGGCCACATTGCCTTGTCTCAAATCCCTGTTATATCACTTGTTGGTGATAGGATCATGGAAAAGTCAGTCTTTGCCTCAGTTTTCTGATCTGTAAATCGAGTCCCTTAGTGTCTACTGCATACAGTTACTGTAAAATGAGTTTTTACATGGGAAGTAGGGAGAGCAGTGCCTGATATGCATAGTGACATTTACTACGTGCTACTTTATTGTTATATTGGTAGTATGGGTTTCAAACAATTTAACACAGAATGGGTTGTGACAAAATTTCAAAGGTTTGGCAGCAGAGAACGCTTATGGATGAATATAACGGTATTGTGTGGCTAAAATGTACCAATAAACTTAATGGAAGAAAAAAATAAAAAAAAAAGAAAGAAAGGAAGGCCACCTCTACTGACGCTAGCAATAAATTACCCTGTGCAGGATGCTGCAACTGCATGCAAGATGCCAGGAGTCAAGTGCTGCCATCCTATGGAGTTAAGAGTCAAGTTCTCTGGTGCTAAACTACATGGGTTTTGGATGACTTTATACGGCCCTTTAGGTCACACATATATGTCAGCATGTATAGACATATAGATGAGCATCTGTAAGTGCATGGAATGTTTGGAATTCTCTTGGAGAGTTTTGAAATGAAACAGGCAAAGTTCAAATCAAACATACTGTATGACAAGTAGCCCTTGCTGATAAGAGCCCACGGGCATTTTGGTTTGGCACATGGCTTTTAATAAATGCTGGGTGCTAGTATTTATAAATTAGGAGATTCAATCAAATCTGTGTTTTTTGTTTTTTGGTTTTTTTTTTTTTTAAGAAAAATCAGATCTACTTTTCTAGGCTTCCCACATGTTGTGAGTGGGCTGTAGCTGAGAAGCCACTACGCCTTCAGAATGAGGACATTATATTCCTGCTGGGCCTTTGTAGGCTTGCATTGTGACACCTTCTTGCAGTAACACAAAATCCTCCTCCTTTTGGCTAAATTGATGACAGGTTGACAAATTGAGAATTACTTAGCATCTTTAAAATACAAAGGATTATGAAAAAATTTCCTGATTTTTAGGTATAATTTTTATGGATCCCCTCTCTTCCAAAATCTACTTACCATTAGGTCTCAAAACAGTGACAACAACAACAGCAGCAACAACAACAAACAGTAACAAGAAAGGGGGGAAGGGGAAGTCGAAGGAGTAGAGGAAAGGAAAGAAGGGAATGGAATTAATATGAGAAAATGAAAACATGGAAACACAGTCTTTGTAAACAGGGAGGGGTGAAGGAGTTGAAGGGAGGGCAGGGAAATGGGGAAAAAATAAAAATCAAGATAGATTATGTAAAGGTACAAATTTCCAATGATAAATGCCATATATTGTATACCTAAAATGTACCAATAAAATATGATAAAATGCTAACATTGTTGTCTATGATCAAATGGAATTGATGCTAAATTGAGAAGTGGCATGTGGCAGTAAAGTCACAGAGATAAAATCAGGTCATGTTTACAGTGACTACATTCACATACTGATGATAGATAATTAGCAGTTCTCTAAATGAAAGCTTCCTATTTTACGCGGTTTTTATTGCTGTCTTCAGAATTTTATTGAGAATTAGCAAATTTTACTACTTTGGTATGTGTTAATAAATTGCAGATGGCAGTATTATTAAATGCAATGAGAATGATATGCTTTTGGATGTTTACAAGCAAATACAGGTTAGACATGAGTTAATATATTCAAGTGCTTTAATGTCTCAATTTGTTTAAAATATTTCATCTATGGGTATTATGTAGGGGTTACATTTATAGAGTAAAATTTCACTGTCCAGTGATTATATCTTCGCAGCCATTGACACATAGTAAAATATTTGAAGTTGTGTATGAGTAATCATGCACATTTAAAATTCCTAAAATATTTGAAAATCTCCATTTTATGAATGATTACCAATTATTTTGAAATGCTGTTTTCTTTTTTCTAGTATTGTCTGTGTTGGTGGAGATGGATCTGCCAGTGAAGTAGCCCATGGTTTGCTTCTCAGAGCCCAGGAGAGTGCTGGGATGGAAACAGACCAGATCCTTACTCCTGTCAGAGCACAGCTTCCTCTCGGCTTAATACCCGCAGGCAAGGGGTGTCCACAGATGTGTTAAATCGACCCCCTCCACTATCCCCTCTCTTGCTTCCTAGCCTGAGCAGTATGAGCCAAGTTAACTGTATGTACTTTGGGTTTGAAGATCCAGGCTTGACTTCTGTCCTCTTCACCATACAAATGCAAGATTCTGGGCAAGCAATTTTCTCTCTTTTAGCCTTATTTTTCTAATCTGTAAAGTAAAGATAACCTATAATGTTCACTTCATTACAAGGTTATTACAGTACTGAATTAGTGTGGATGACGTGCTTAAATACATAATTTAAACAAGCCATAGAATTATCATCCTGCCTTCCATCAAAAAGTCTATTAGTCACAGTACGGGACAGGAAGGTTTCACAAGGCCTTTCCAGTCAAGCTATTCTTATTTCATATGAGGCAAAATGTGGATGTCATGCAGTTGAAGCAGAAACAGATGACCTTGAGAATACCAGGAGATTCTTTCTGACTGGAGAAAGAATCTGGGCCCTAGAGGATCAACTCCCTCAGGGCCAGGCTGGTTACCTTTATATCCACTGAGACATTTCTGGTTCCTGGAGGAGACTGGGACCCAGTGAGTACACGGGGTCACTAGTTTGGGGTTCCAGCTTCCTCATTCCACCAAAGAGGAGAAAGTCACGTGTGGGCTGTGTTCAGTGTGAGGATTTAACACCTAGCCCAGGGCTTTTGATGGAGAATAAGAACAAGAGCGAGGCAGGAAGTTTCCAAGCTGAACATGAAAGTACGTGATAAAATGGATGAAGTGAATGAATGAATTTTTGAAAGATTATAGAATAAAAACACTAGGATTAGGCCTTAACGTGGGTAGGATCTGGCTAGGAAAGATGAGAGTGACTTTTTTTCCCCCCTAAGGTGCAAAGTAATAAAGGCAAGGGAAAATCCAAGTGTGTTTGAGGAATAGGAGGCTGCTGGATGGGAGAAATAGACCAAACCATGGCTGCTGCTGCAGACTGCAGGAAAGGGTCTGAATTGTATTCGAGCAGCAGCAGGGGACAAGCGGGTGTTTCCCACCAAGGCAGCAACCTGATGGAGCCGTTCTGGGAGGATTCTTTCACAGGATGCAGAATGGTTGGAGCAGGACTATTGTCCAAAAAAGAAAAGAACTTTTTCACATTTATTATGCTACCTAATCCACTTGCCCCTTATTAAAGTAAATGGTAATTTAGGAAATTGCTCCTTTTATTTTTAAAATGTGCATCATTGCTAAAACAAAAGTGGAAAAGATTTTTCATGTGACAATAGAAACGGACGTGGCTGAAAGAAAGTTCAACATTTTATTTGATAACCATATATATTTAGTTTGCGTATCAGTATATTTCATTTTATTGTTAATTTGACAAATAACATAAGATATCTAAATATGTTTTTAGAGTACAAAGCCTTACATAAAGGCAATAATTTAAAAAGGATGAGATATTAGGGTATATCGTAATAATTACAAGGTACATCTAGAAAGATCTATAATGGTTTGTAAGCAGAAGTTGACAAAACAACCTCACTTCAGAGAAGAAAGACGCATTTTGGAGCATCATGCCATGCTGTTTTATTTTTTGACCTTTTCATGTGATTTGTGTAGTTCTGATTGCATTTGGTCGGATGCTTCCCGCGTTCCCCTCCGTACAAAATGGATGCGCTGTACTTCGGGCGTTGTTTCTCTTCATCCGCGCTTACATTCCTGAGCCTATTCCTTAACTGCTGTGGTTCAGAAGTGGAAAGACGCGTGTTCCCCAAAGTATGTGTCTGACATCAAGTGGGTAGTTCGCTACCAAAACTGGTAGTCGTGCTTACGTTTTCAATGGTAACCCTGATTTTATAAAGGAGTAACACTGAGTTTATAGTTCAAAGCATATCTCTGATTTTGAAAGTAACCCGTGACTCCAGTTGGTGTTGTAAAAGTGCCATTGTAATCGTTTTTGTTTAGATGAGGGGAGTGACTGCTGCCAAACCTCTGGGTGCTAGATAGGAGCTCCAGCTTCCTAATTCCATCTCATAGGAGGAGAAAGTCATGGGTGGGATGTGTTTAACAGGAGGAAGTTATGCCTAGTCAGGGCTTTTGAAGGAGAATAGGAACAAGAGCTAAGCAGGAAGTTTTCAAGCTGAAAATGAGGAGACAGTCTGCCTTTGAAGCCATTTGCCTCCTGGAGAGAGACACCCAGAGGGAGAGTGTTTAGTAAATTATTCCACTGAGCCAATAGACCAAGCTGCTGAATTATGGACAGATTCAAATGCATCAGATGTGGGGAGGCCTGTATTTGAACTGCTGGCCGTTAGGAAATGTGTTTGTTGCTATGGAAACTGGTGTTAAGGAACTATACAGACAGATTCCTATTAAAAGTGGGGAGGGGGTAAACAGGAAAAAGCCTGAGAGGACATAAAAATAAAAAACCAATCCAGTTGTTGTAAAACAAGGCTTAGTCCACATACTGATGACTGTGAACCATATATTCCTATAGAGTTTGCGTAAATAAATTCATGCTTTCCAATTAATTTGAGGAGAATAAAATATTGCCAAGGGACTGTTAATTTCTATGATATTTCAGGCAAAGAACCAAAGTGTAGGTGCCATTTTCATGAGAATTTTAGATATGCTTGACTAGGAAGTCATTACATCACATTTATCTGTTTGGATGTGGGAGACATTAACAGCCTTATGAATATTCATGAGGTCTAGTTAATTAAGTTAATTGTTCTGCACAAGTGCTTGCACTTCCAAGGACAATTTTTTTCTTTTTTCTTCCTTCCTTTTTCTGTTTTTGGCTTCTGTAGTTTAAGATTCTGCCTTGTATTTCATCAGTCAGGCTTTCTATGAACTGCTACTTTTGTCCGTGCTTTTTCTGTTTGGCACCTTTTAGAATGTCTGGAGATGTATTGGTGAGCAAAGCTGTGGCTAGTGGTAAGGAAAATAACTTTACAGACTAATTAAAATGTTTACCTCGAGGTAGAACATTTATAGCTTTTGTGAGAATGTTAAAATTACGCCGTTGTTAGGCGAGCAGCAGGTTCTTTAGGCACGTAGGCCTCTTTCCAACAGAATCCAGTTTGCTGAAATAAAAACTGACCCATTTTTTAGCCCAACAGAAATATAGAACTTTATAGAATATTAAATTTTTACTTGCAGTTTTTCATGAACTTCTCTGTTTTCTTCTGTGCGTAAGAAACCATGTTCAAAGATTAAGGTATGCCTTAATAAGTAGAAGATGACTATACTCATGCTCTAACTTCTGCTTATGCCTAATACTACTGCTAAAATCTTCAGAACTAGAAAGAAATTGCAAAGCCCCCAGAGGGCATTACAATAAAATCAATCTCTAGCAATTTAAGAGGATTTGTGCTTGAGCATACTTCCAAATCTCAGAATAAACAGTCTTCATTTCCTGGAGTCATGATATGTGTCCTTCTCTATTGCACATGACAACATTACATTATGTTTTCTAATAGCCTTTCTAGGGGGATGCTTTATGGTCTATTCCTAATTAACCATGGTAATAGAGGAAATGTATTTCATGGAAAACTGTAATTCATCGATAATTCTATATATCGCACTCTAATTATGTGGCCTCCTCCAAAATCTTTATCACAGCTCTGATTGGGAAGAAAAATGGATTTCTTTTCTCTTTTTACCTCTTACTTATTCAAGATGAATTTGAAATTAGATGGCCAAAGGGCAAGCTGTAGAGAGCCAAGAGATCATTGGAAAGGCCTTGGTCAAGATAAAGAGAGTAATCACTTTCCAGACTATGTGTTCTCAAACCCAGGGTGTGTACAGATCATCCTGAGAACTTGCCAAAACACACAAATGGCCCTCTCCTCAATGCATGCACGCGTGTGTGCGCGTGCACACACACACACACACGCTCAGGCACACTCTGATTCCAGGAGTTGGAGGTGGGACCTAAGAGTCTACATTTTTGTGAGGCTCTCAGGTTATGCTGAGTAGTAGATTACACGGTCCATACATGCACCAAGACACGATGTGTACAAATCACAGGGAGATCTTCAGAACTGTAGGCTCATTCAGCATATCTGCAAGTTAACCTTTAAAATTAGTCAATTTAATTCCATTAATTACTCTTTCGAACTTTGTTGGTTGTTGTTGTTACTGGGGATCAAACTCAAGACCTTGCGCTTGCGAGGCAGGTAGTGAAACCACTGAACTAAATCCCTGGCTAATTACTCTTTTAAACACCTTACCCTTATTTATTTTAAATTGATATAAATTTTTATGCACTGACTATGAACAACATGTTTTGAATTAAGTATCCATTATAGAAAAGACAAGTTGACATAGGCACTGTCTCATATACTTATTTTTTATGTATGTATTTTTTTGTACTGGGGATTGAACTCCATTCCTTGCAATTTCAATGCAGGTAGCTGAAACATTGAGCTAAATCCCCGGCCCGCATACACTTACTTTTTATAAAAATAGTTGCAATCTACTCTCAGCTACTTTCACGTGCATACTGTTAGCTGTAGTCACCATGTTTTACCTTACAGCTCAGATCTTGTAACCTTTAACCAACATGTCTCCAACCTTCCCCTCCCCCAGCCCTACTCATTGCTTTTATGCATTCAACTCTTTTAGATTCTGCCCTGTGATTGAGACCATGCAGTATGTGTCTTCTGCCTGACTTATTTCACCTGGCATTGTGTCCTCTGGGCTCATGCATGGTGTCACAAATGGTAGGACTTCACTTTTAAAGGCCAAGTAGTATTCCATTTTGTCTGTACACCATGTTATTCATCTATTCATGGTTACATGAGTTGTTCTATACCTTGGCTGCCATGAAGATTGCTGCACTGAGCGCGAGGGTGTAGATGTCTCTTCCACAAACTGATTTCACTTTTTGGAGGTGTAATACCCAGTAAGATTGGTGCATCAAGTAGTACATCTATTTTCATTTATTTGAGGACCCTCCATAGCAGTTGTTTTCCATATCAGTTGCATCATTCTACTTCCCTACCAATAGCATACAGGCATCCAATTTTTCTACATTCTAACCACATGGATTTTTTGGTGTATTTTTTTAAAAAAATAACAGCTACTCTGACAGGTTGAGGTGATGATATCTCTTTGTGGTTTCATATTGTATTTCTGTGATTTGTGGTATTGAGTATTGTTTTCATATGGCATGTATTCATTTGTTAATCTTTGCAGAAATGACTATTCATAATCTCTGCATACTATAAAGTCAGGTTACTTGTTATTGTCACTATTTTATTTATTGTTATTATTACTGTTATTTTGCTACTAGTGTCATCGTTATTTTACCTTTGAGTTGTTGCGGTTCCTTCTGTATCCTCAGCTTAATCACATTTCAGTGAGTGGCAGCCCTCCTATGCCTCAGTGATGTCAAAAGGTTAGAATGGAGCTGAAAAATTCCTATCATAAAATGAATATATAGCTGAAGAAGAGGCAGAAGAAAACTGCATATTAAAAAACAGGAACATTTATAGTGAGAGCATTAGTAAAAGTTTTACAAATCTCAATACGCTTCTTTAAAAGTTTGAAATCTGTCAAAGTTTAAAAGTTTGGAATTTTAAGTTTGGAACAAAGACAGGTTTACACTAATTGATAGGAACTTTCATGATGCTCTGCATTACCTGCTTATGAGTAAATCTATGATTGAAAAAAAGAAAACAAGTCAAGCACTATGGGCTTATCTCTAAAGAGGGGCATCTGCCCAAGAACCCAGTTATGTGAAATAAATCAGACACACAAGCTTAAATGTTGCATGGTTTCTCTTATATGAGAAACCCAAAGTCTAAACAAACAGGGAGATTGACCTGCAAATGGGAAGGGGATCAAAAAAACAAAGGGAGGAAAAGGGAGGGGAGAGGAAGAAGGCATAAAAATAATTAATATGTGCTATGTACAGGTACCAACTCCGCACAATAAATGTAATCATTATGCACCGCAAACATGTACTAATAAAAATAAAAAAAAATATTTGAAAGGAAGAGCCTCAGCCAGGTCCTTCAGAGGAGAGAGAGCAGAGGAAGGCATTCAGAGGAAGGCATTGTTGCCACGGGAGGGGCAGCTCCACGTGTGCTGTTGCCTAGGAAGACTTTTCAGTAGGATGAGATGTGAAGAAAGAAGACAGTGACATTGATGATCCTGAGCCCATGTAGCCTAGTCTGGCGTGTGTGTGTGTGTGTGTACTTTTAACAAAGAAGATTAAAAAGTAAAAAAAAAATAAAGTTTAAAAATAGAAAACTTGTAGAATAAAGAAAATATTCTGTATAGCTATGCAATGTGTTTTCATTTTAAGTTATATATTACAGAAAAGTCAAAGCTTAAAATTTATTTTAAAGTATCTAAAGTAAAAAGTTACAGTAAGATAAAATTTATTATTGAAGAACTTTTTAAAAGTAAATTTAGTATAGCATGAGCGTATATACATATTTATGACGTCTTTGGTACTGGTGGAGTTACAGCCTTGCCTTTCACGTTCACACACTGAGTAACCTAGAACATATTTTGGTCATGTTCATGGTAGGTAAGTGCTCCCATGGGTGTGCTATTTCATGATCTTTTTACTGTATGTTTTCTGTATTTAGATATGTCTAGATATTTAGTATTGCATCACAATTTCCTACACTATTCTGTATACTAACATGCTGTACAGGTTTGTAGCTTAGGAACCTAGATGTGTAGTGAACCATATTATCTAGTTTGTGTGGATATACTCTGATGTTTGCATGATGATAGTATTGACTAAAATATTTCTCATAATGTATCTTTGTCATGTGATATTTGATTATATTTTACATGTTAAAGTCTTATCAGCTGTAGAGTTTCCAAATATTTCCTCCCATTTTGTACATTGTCTCTCACTCTGTGCAGAAATACTTTACTTTGATATAATCCTATGTGCCTACTTTTGCCTTTTTGTCTGTGTTTTTGGGGTCATATTCAAACCATCAATGCCCAGACACATTTCATGGAAATTTTCTCCTGTGTTTTCTTCTAGTAGTTTTAGGTTTTACATTTTATTCTTTAATCTATTTTGAGATGATTTTTTGCATATGTTGTGAAGTGTCTAATTGCATTTTTCTACATGTGAATATCTAGACTCTTATTTTTGTTGAAGCTATTATCTTTTCCCATTGTGTTTTCTTGGCACTTTTGTGGAAAAATCAATTGAGCATAGATACTTGAACTTTGTGCTTATGGAATTCCCATTCTGTCCTGGTGGTCACTGTGCTGTTTTGATTACTACAGCTTTGTAGTGTAATTTTGAATTCAGGTAGCATGGTACCTCCAGGTTTGCTATTCCCACTGAAGATGATTTTTACTACTGGAGGTCTTTTGTGGCTCTGATGCAATTAAAAATATTTTTGAAAAGGCCGTTTGAGTTTTGATAGGGATTACATTGAATTTAAATAGACATTTTACCAATATCAGTTCTCCCAATTAATGAATATATAGTATCTTTCCATTTATTTGTGGCATCTGCAGTTTCTTTCATTTATGTTTCAGAGTTCTCAATATACAACTATTTCATTTTTTTCTTTAAAATTATTCCTAAGCATTTTATTTTTTGCAAATGGGATTGTTTTTTTGATTTCTTTTTCAGATAGCTTGTTGTAAGTGTATAGAAACACCACTGCTGTTTGTATGTTGATTTTTTTTTTATCATTTATCTTTACTCTCTTCATCATAATTTTAAGCCCCTTTAAAGAGTCCTGGAAATGTAAGAGGCTAGGTTATATTCTCCTATTAGAAGATGGCAGGTTTTAGGGCCACATAAACATTCTAGAGGCTTGGCTTTGGGAGCACTTTCCTTCTGTAGGCTGGTAGGGAAAATTTATGTGGGTCTTAAATTGTCTCAGTGATTATGAAAAGCAGATATTATATCAAATACAGATTTTTCACACCATGGTAATATAAAATAGCTTCTTCATATAGGAGACCTTTTTTTGGTCAGATAATAGAAAGGAGTCCCTTTTGTGTTGGAACTTATCTCTAAGGTTCAGTAGATGTATTTAGGGAATGCCTGTTGAACTTTATAGTGATAATCTATTTTTATATTAGTTATTATTGAGATATTTCTTACTATTTATGCATCTGTCTTTCCTCTTTGGAATCATCCTTCTGGTGCTGGTACTTATTTTGATATGGAAGCCAAAAGCCCATTCATTAGTTTGGTGGAGTAGGCATTGATATAGCAATATTTAGAAAGTAGAAAATAGATATTCATGACTTAAAAACCAAAGCTGTAAGTAGATACTATAAACAATGTACTAATACTTAACTCATTTAAAAGTTGAATAATTCTCCAAATATTTTAGACACATCTGTGTTGTGAATGGAAAGTTATACTTCTAGCATTTTCACAAACTTCTGATATAAACTTCATTACATTTTCATCTGAACATTACATAGTAATATGTATATAAAATAGGAGCAGATATCAATTTATAACATATGCTGTACTGATAGTGCATTTTTAAAAATTGCTTTGGTAGGATCTACTAATGTATTGGCACATTCTCTTCATGGAATCCCTCATGTGGTCACTGCAACTTTGCACATTATAATGGGTAAGAATTCTTCTAACGTACTTCATGTGTTATATAGAAGTTTTTATTTATGCAAGAAACACCTTTTATTTCCATTAGACTTATCAAAGGAATGATAAGTTCTTTGCCCCTCAAAGCAGAGAAATGTGTAACTAAAACTCAAAGTCAGATAAGGATTCACTCTTTGGAGTCCCTGTCTTTTCAGAATATTTGATTGGTAAGGGGCAGTTAATGAAGTTTCACTCTTAGTTACTTTTCTCATTACTCAGACAAAATATTGATCATCCAAAGTTAGAGAAGGAAAGGTTTATTTCAGCTCACAGTTTGTAAAGGTTTCTGTCCATTGTTGGCTGGCCCCAAGGTGGGGCAGCATTGCTGAGAAGAAACCATGGATGACAGAGCAGGCAGAAGGCAGCATGCAGCAGCAGCAAAGCAAGCCTTCCTTTCCCTTTTATCCCATCCAGGGTACAAGCCTGTTGGGTGGTGCCAGCTACACCCAGGTGAGCCTTTCCATTATCCACACCCAAAACTATGCTGAACCAATCAGTGGACTAATTTAGTACCATTCATTCTTAATTCCAGTAACAAACACACTCAACCCAGCCAAAAAGCCCCATCTATGAGCATATGGGACTTTGGTCTACATACAAGCCATAACACATTCTAATCTTGATAGAAAAATACATTATTATGCTATTTAATATCACAGTTTTTTAATCAGAGTAAGAAAATCTATGCATACTACTTGAGTTTATAATCTATGCTACTGTTTGTATGAAGAATTTTAGGGCCAGGATACATTAAGAAAAAAAAACATACAAGAAAAATATTTTGACACATGCACATCTGTAAACCATTGATTATCCCAGTTGATAAATACAGTATACAACTACTGTTCAATCTAAGTTCACTTAGCACATTTACTTCAGCTTCACCTCCTTAACCGTGTTTTATATGAAACAGTAACTAGCTGCAGAATTTACTGTTTTTGCTTTCTTCACTGGGTATCAACAGAGTTACAAATGACATTTAGAGTAGTTACAGGCAAAGAGAGATGAGAGAGCAAGAGTGTACAGTATAGTGTGCAGCACCTTGAGATGTTCTTCTAGAAATAAATATGCTCTCTGATGGTTGATACTTTGACAAGTGGCCCCAGTCTGCTTGCTAACCAGCATTCAACATCATATTTAAGGACACATACAACCCGTTGATGTCTGCACCTTTAGCACCACTGGCAAACTTCTTCGCTTTGGGTTCTCAGCCATGTTTGGCTTTGGTGGAAGAACTTTGGCTTTGGCAGAAAAATGCCGATGGATGTCCCCTAGCAAACGGAGAGACTTTGCTGTGATTAAGACCCTGGCAAGGCTTAAGTAAGTGACTTTTTTTACACCAAAAGTTTTGTACCATAGGATCAATGACTATTAATAACAAGTTTGATTATATTTTAGGCCAGAGGATTGTGAGATATCATTTTTACCATTTAATGGCTCTCAGGATGAAGGAGAAAGGTAAGTAAAAGTTTAATGTAATGAAGATATCTTTACCTTTCTGTAAAGCATATTTTGCATAATTAATGAGGCTTTTGATTATTGAGTATTTTCTATATATACTAATGAATAATATAAAATCATGGGCTCTTGCAGGTTCTAGTAGGCATGTAGTTTGGCTTTTGTTTTCAGAAGTAACCTTTATACATCCATTCATATAGTCATTCAACAGCTATTTGAGTGCCTGTTGTATGCCAGGCACTTTGGATACAAGCATGAGCCAAACAACAACAACAAAAACCCCTCACAGTTTGAGCCCTCATTGAAATTTTTATTCTATTATAGAATACAAACATTAATCAAAGCCACCCTAAGGTAGGGCTCTAGTTGTTAAATTTGAAAATCATTGTTCCTTATAATAGTTTGCTGCCTTTAAATGAAGTTAGATTATAATGGTGTTGGTAACAAATTGTTCACTTATTTTTATTTGCTATCTAATCAATCAGAGAAAATATTTAGTATTTGCAGTGACAAGCTCTTTAACTTTCTCATATCTAATAGATGCTAATTGTCTATGTGACATATTTCTGTCTCTGTTTTCTTACCCTGAGGATGGCACGGGAATCTGTGAAATCTGGTGAGTCTAAAAGCATCTCCTGGAGACCTGAACCAGGCTGCCCTGGCCTTTTGCTGTGGTGAGGAGAGTAACCAGTCTCTTCCATTACCTGCAGACTGTGGTGAGCAATGGCGGATGACCCAAGGTCAGTTCCTGAACGTCAGCATCATGGCCATTCCTTGCCTGTGTTCAGTGGCACCCAGAGGCTTGGCACCTAATACCAGGTTAGTAAACATTGTTTTTATTGAAACATCAATATTTTCTATAGGAAACAAGGTTTCTTTCATAATAATGACCAGTTAACTCTTGGCTAGCTGGAAATTTAGAGATAGTCTTTCTTTGTGTAATTATTAGAGTTTCCAAAGGACTTGCCAATTTTAGGTTAGAGAAAATCATTAAACTCTAAAAAACTGATGAGCTGATCAATGGCTTTGAATGTCATTAAGGCTAAAATAACATTCCTTGAGTTTCAGTGAGGTGATTTTGTAATTTTGGTTGCTTTTTAAATTTATGTTTATTTACTAGTTCTTGAGAATATTAGATTCTGATATTATGAGTGTCTCTGCTATCCAATTTTAATTCAAACATAAATATCTTTAGCATGAAAAAGATAGTACACATTTATATCTATTTGGAACTTTCAAAGGAAGTACTTCAGTTCTAATTAATGTGAATTGTGGTGCATGGGAATCTACTGCCCATTTTTTAAATTAAATAAATTCTGAGGCATTTTATAGGTCTCATCCACAAAGTAGCAAAATTCCTTCTCTTGCACATTCTTTTTAAGCAACTATCCATTATGAGTCTAAAAAATATTTCTCTTATAACTTAATCCTGTTAAAAAGAAAGAAGAAAGGTGTGAAATACAGTCAGTGTTAGATTTTCCCTGGAAGTGAGATGAAAGAATGACTTACGTACTGTGGCAGTTTGTAATTTTTATTGATTAGTTTCAGCTTCCCTGCAAAATATTTAACCAAAATGACTAACAGCTAAAAAACTGGATTGCTTTTTAAATTGCTTCTTTGGCAATTGATATAAAGGCAATAAAATGGGCAATATCCGAAGTTAGAGATGAAAAAAGAGAAACTAACAACTTTGACGTCTGAAAGCCCAGACGGCAAGGCAAGGCCCTCCCTAATTACCTCTATTGTTGAAACTCAACAGGAGTGTTTTGAAGCTCTTACGATTTAAAAGTTGAGCCTGGTTGTTTCCCCCACACATCCTCAGAAGTTGTAGAAGTAGAAGCTGTGTGCTTCTCTAGTGCAGGTTCCTCCGCTAAACCTGAAGCTGTGACTGGCTGATCCAGGAGCCCTGCTCCTGCGGGGCTTGAGACACTGTTGTAGGTCCTACTCCGAACCTTCATGGGCTGGTCTTGTTCTAATAGGAGGAATCGATTCACCCTTGTGTCCAGCCTTCCTGGGATTCCACTGCTGATTCTCTCTCTGGGCTTTATCAGTATTGATGAGTTTTTCAGAGAAGGGTGATTACTTAGAAATTACTTCTCTGTGTTAGAGTCAAAATATGCCATTTTTGCAAGGGCCTTTAGAACAAGCCTCAGCTGACTAGAAATTTTATGGATGTAGCTTTGAATGATTTATGATAATCAGACCAGAGTTCCTACTTCTAGCTTTTTTTTTACACTAAAGTTTAATTTACTTCAAAATAACTTTAGTGCAAAAGGCTAATATGAACTGATAGCCCTATACTCTAAGTAATCTAAGATTAAATGTGCTAATATATGTGAAATATTTGGACCAGTACCAGGCTCATAGGGCACATTTTAATTGCAAGTAATTATTACAAAACAGACATAGATAATACTTGTTTATAAAATTATGGAATTTTAAAAATAAAGGATGCACCATAACACCACCCTGGACATCTTCATGCTATTTATTTCCCATGGGGAAAGAGGTGGCCTGGTGGATAGGAGAATTGGACCTTGGCATGAAGAGGTCTGCCATTAGTGAGCATTGTGTTTTTCTTTGTGTGCCTTTGAGCACATCACTTACGCCTGGGGTGGTCTCTCCTTTCCCCTTCTCCGATGGACCTTTCAGAGCTTAACCCGAGCTTCCATAAGACTTGCGGAGCTTTTTTTTTTTTTTTCCTCTGTTATGTTTATTCTTGGGATAGCTTAAGGTTCTCACTGAAATCAAACTTGAAGTCATTTGCATGTATTTGTGCAAACTGCTTTCTGAAGTTGATGCGTTTGCGAGTGGCTGTTTTGGGACTCACCCCTCTGAATTGCCAGTCTCTCATAATGGGTAGAACGGTTATGCAGGACCAAGATGCTCAGTCATTCTAACTGAACATGTGTGGCAGTAGTTGTTCACATCATTTCATAAAGCCAGGGCCACTTGGGTTTATTTCGTTTCCTATGTCACTTAGACCTCTTGCCCATAGATAAATGTTTAAATCATACGTTAGCTATTAGAAAATATTGAGGTTTATGTTATACCATTTGTACATATGAACAATTTTATAGCACAACTCTAAAAGCTGTATAGAATTTCATGTTTAAAGAATTTAAATTGTCTTGATGTATGAGTAGGATGCATGATGGCTCATTTTTTAAAGAGCTCTGATGTAAGAGTTTGCTAAGAAGGAATCCCATGGTTCAGTGAAACTGATTGGAAAGGCTACATCATTTAAGTAACAACACAGCAAGATATGGTTGAAGAATTTTAGGTAAATTTGATGGGGTGATGATTTACCTGACTCACCTTATACTTCTAGTAAACAGTATGCTTGTTATATGAAATAATGTGGAGTGATTTCTGATGTAGTCTCTTAAAAATGTAAAATACAAATGTATAATTTCAGATTAAATAATGGAAGTATGGCTCTCATAATTGTACGGAACACTTCTCGGTCAGAATTTATAAAACACCTGAAAAGATATGCCGGTGTAAAGAATCAGGTACAGTACATTATTTTCGCTATTTATTATGGGGAGCAGAAGGCTTGGGAGAGTTGACCAGTCTTGTCTCATAAACTTCCTTTTCTTCTGAATATATTTATCTTTCTTTTTCCAATATGTAGTTTATGTAGCTATGCAAAGCGTCTAGTAATGTTAATGTAGACTGGCCTCTTTTGAGATACAGTTTGTACACTTTTTTCGCACAAATGAAATGAGATAATTAGCTGTACACTGAAATCTGAAGGGAATTAAGGATATAATTACGTACGCAGGCTGTTGTTCAAAATGAGAAGCAGTAAAATCTGAGATGTTAGCCTTCTTGGGTTTATGGAGACCGACACTCTAAAGGTAACCCTGACACTTAGTTACACATCTGCCTTTGTTCATGACTTACAATAGATTTGCAGATGTGTTTTAAAAACACCCCTATTACTTTATTTAAAACCATAATGAATAGAGATATATGTGTTTCCACCTAATTGATTAGCTTTAAAGAAAAGGAGGAACAAGCCATTGTCTTTTGGCAGATATTCTGACTCATTTATTAGTGCTGACACACAGAGGTGTGGTTATAGAATCCAGTAGTGTCACACATTATGCAGGGGGTAAAATGGTGCTTGTACATAGTTGGAAAAGAAGAGATGTGGGTGGGGTTGGAAATCCAGCCAGTGATCAGCCACTGAATCCGCTTACATACTCTCGCCCCACTGCAAGATTCCTACTTTGCCTCATAATTTCAAACCAAGCCAGCCATCAGGATGTTTGAGTTCTTTTCCGCCTACCATATTGATCAATGTAAAGTCCAACTGGACTATTTAAGAAGTTAAATCACAAAAACTACACTTTCCTTGTATATAAATCTCTAAGAATGTCAAATAGGCAAAAAAAAAGTACATAGTAGGTTGGGAGCGTACGCAAGGACTTTATATGTGTTGGGAAAATCTAAATTTATTGACTCTTTTCAAAGGAATGTGCACCTTTTCATATTTCATTACATTTTTAAATTCTAAAAATGTATTTTTCTTAATCAAAAAGCAGTGCCTGTTCATTGTTTTTAAGTCAGAAAGGAAACCAAAACAATATAAAAAAATCACTCAATAGTCCATGTTCCTGTGGATTGTCATGACCTTGGTATATAGAATTTTCCTAATCCTTTTCTATGAAATATATGAAAAGTCAAATGAGTATTACCCTATTAATATATCTATGAGAGGCTCTACATTTATTTAAGGGATGCATGTATTACACTGTTTAGAGAAGTTCTTGTCTGGAATTCCCTCACAGGGTCAGTTTCTAAGGCAATTGGCAATTTGTATAGACTTTTTTTCAAGAAAGCATCTTCTGATTTCAAAACCAATGCTCATCTTAAAAGTAAAACAAAAAGCATACATAATGAAAGTTTATATAGAAATATTTTAAAAAGGAGACCACGTTATTCAAATTGTATTTGACCTGTTTCTACAACATACTCTGTCACTATCATTCCTATTTTGCTTTTTTTTTTTTTTTTTTTTTTTT
>NW_022900938.1:15203680-15244745 GCF_012274545.1 Fukomys damarensis
TTTTTTTTTTTTTTTTTTTTTTTTTTTTTGTACCGAGCTACATCCTCAGCCCTTCTCTATAAAACAATTATTTTGAGACAAATTCTAGCTGAGTTTGCTAAGTTGCCTCGGCTGGGTTCAAACTTGGTGATCCTCCTGCTTCAGCCTCCAGTATACTGGAATCACAGGAATGGGCCGTAACACCTAACAGCTTTTGATTCAAGAAAATTTTTGCCTGTGAGCTGGTAATTGTGGCACAGTTCTATAATCCCAGCATTCCGAGAACTGAGGTGGAGACTGCAAGCTCAAAGCCCTGCCTGGGCTATGTACTGAGACCTTGTCTCATCAAACAACAGATTCTTTCCTGTGTGTCTACGTGTTTCATTAGACTTAACTCTGAATGACTGGACTACTTCAAAAATTAAAGTTCACACTACTGCTTTATCATTTTTTGCAGAGAAATTCTAAGATGTCCTACATAGTGGTGTATACCAGGAATAATAGATTTATTCCCAAGGTGACTGACACCTGCTCATCTTTTGTATTTTTTCTGAATTTTAGAATTTTTTGAAACCCTTCTGATTTCTCTTTATTCTTCAGTGCCTTTGTCATTCTCTTCAAGGTAATCTCATGCCCTTAAACCTGCAATGCAAGCCCTTTGTGTTCTGGCTGCTGGTTATGTTGCAGCCAGTGTTTTGGTCATTGTATTAGTTTTCTAGCTGCTGCCATAACATACAGAACCAATGGCTTAAAAAAAAAAAGACTATTTTCATAGTTTGGAGGTAGGCATTCAAGAGGGTGTCAGCAGGTCCAGTTTCCTGGGAGGCCACTTTCTGGCTTCTTCCTCCTGTCATCTGCTCTTCCCTCAGTGGCGTCTTTCTGTACATCCAAGCTTCCTGTTCTCTAAGGACACTAATCGTATTGGGTAGAGACCCACTCTCCAGATCTAGGTTTAACTTAATGTTTTGAAAGGGTAGTTTTGTTCTGAGATGCAAGGGTGGGGTACCATTGCAATGTAGAAATTCTTTGGTGGATGACATAATTTAGCCCATGATAGCTATGTTGATTTTGTGGCTGTCACACCATGATATTCCCATTCCTTTGTGAATTTTTTGTTTCCTCTCCAGGGATCCTTTCCTTCTCTCTCCTTTTCTGTGCTCTTTAAGACTGCTCAAATGGGAAGCGTTCCCAACATCCTAAGCCTGCTGGTCCTGTTGTTTCTTCTTGCTTCTGTTTTGAACTCCTTTACTGCACTGTTGCAACATACGTCTCCATCATACTGTAACTGCTTCTCTTACCCACCCGCTTCCAAAACCTTCACACATGGTAGTAAGCTGTTGGCTCCCTGAAGTCCCATTTAACACCATCTGTGGCTTCATGGTTAATAAATTTGGACGGAGGCCTGAAGCTTCACTCTGTGACTTGGGCACATGAATACTGATGATTTGAGGTAACAGACTTAGTGACAGTGGCTATCAGTTCATGGCCCTGCTCGACTCACAGCTTCATCTCCATGATCCCAGGCTCTGGCATCCTGTGCCTTTCTTCTCTCTTCTGTCCCACACACTTTTGACCTCACCTTGATTACATCTGTGAAGATCCTACTTCCAAATTTAATGACATTCATAGGTGCCAGAGCTTAGAACTATTTTTTATTGTGGGGGGACATAATGTAAACCATAACAGCCAATTATTGACTCGCTTAAAATGAATGATTATACAGAAATTTCTGCACATATGAGACGTGTCCCTAAGGCTTTACACCTGAAGTAGGAGGTCTAGAGAAGTGACTGTCAAACAGTTTCAGAGAGAGCCACCTGGAACCTTGAGGCAGCCTCAGTGAGAACAGCTGAGGCCACCATATAATCCACTGTGTCACTCAGTTTATTAGACAGTATAAACTAGCATCTGCTGGACGTAGGTTTCTATTTATATAAAATAAAGGTGTCAGGAAAAGGATTTTCTAAAATTTGGCTTTGTTTATATGTGGAAGAAAGGTGGAAAACTATGTACAGTATATACTTAGATACAAAACTAGAGTGAGGAGTTATTCTGCATTTCCACTATATCTTGGGTGGGACTTTTTTCTTAATTATTTCAGGGACTATACAGTACTTTTTCCTTATAGTTTTCTTACTCCCACAAGAAAAATTGCAAGCTTAAATTTACCTTGCAGCATTTTTGAGTGATCAGTAAGCAAACACAACTACCTTGCAATTATTTTAAAGTAGGGAAGAGGCAGAGAAACACTCATGAAAGTCATGTTGGTTTGGCTTTCTCTTTGCAGAAAAAATACACTTCGCATTTCACCTTCTTAGTTTAGACCTTGGTTCTTCCCAAATTCCAAAGGTGAAAGTATGTTAGTGCTTGCTTCACATCCACTGCACTACTTGACAAGTGAACAAAGAACCTATGGATTCTTCAGTGTTAACAGATCGGTATTTTGATTGATTGTAAACAGTACATTATCACTATGTACAATTATTGACATGAACTGATTTTCCCCCAAGATCCTACTTGAGCCAGGAAAGCTTCAAGAAAGAGATTATTTTTTTTAAATGGATATTCCTGATCATAATTTCAAAGCTGTGAAAAGCGCATTCATGTATGCATGATGACAGCCTTTATTTACAATCCTGGTTAGACATAAAGCAAGCTTCATGATTATTTGCCTTTGTTTTGTTTAGTTTAATTTTCCATTCATTGAGACTTACACTGTTGAAGAAGTAAAAGTTCTTCCAAGAAGTACAGCTGGGTACAATGCAGAGGAGCAGGAGGATGGACCGCAGGGAACTGCTTCAGAAAAGACTACTTTCCCTTGGAATGTGGATGGTGACTTAATGGAAGTTGCCTCAGAAGTCCATGTTAGGTAAGCCTAACTATTCACTGCTTCACGTTGACCAGCAGTCACAACCCCAGTAATTCAGGGAAAGCCCGCTTCTCTCAACTGTCTGAGGAGGTACTTGGTAAATTGAAATACAGCTAATTAGAAGCATAAAAAGACACACAACTTTCAATGAATAGAAAATTATAACTTTACATTTATTTACCAACTCTTATGTAGAACAAAGTCATTTTGTCTAGATTTGAGTCTACTCATGGGCATTCCAAATTATTTTGCATGAGCTATTCAGATACAGGGTTGCATTTTCCATTTTGGATTTTACAAAGTGGATCAAGATCTTGATTAGTCTTCCTCTCACAGGTTTCTAATACCACCACACTTCATGTTTAGCTGTTTTTATCTAACCTTCAAAAGGGATTCAACGTACTTTACAAATGGATGACTTTCTACACTAGCAAGGGCATCTGCTAGGAATGGGTTTAGGCACATGCAAAGTAATTCTTGAGAAGCATGATAACAAAGTGGACAGAAAAAGTGTGCAGGGCACAACCACTAGGTGTGTGTGTTCTGTAGAACTGAGCCTTCTACATAGGTAATGAAAAGTATTCATCAAGGAAGTCAGTTACGGAAGACTTGGAATAATCACTGTTGCTATTTCAGCCCCCTTTGTTTGCAGCTCTACTATGAATACATTTGTTATCTACTTATATGTGGTACCATGTACCTTTCTCATTGGTGTATGTGAAAATAACAGAATGAGAGTTTTATGAAATAATAAATTATATATATTATTTTTTTCAGATTACACCCAGGACTTATCAGTTTCTTTGGAGGAAGCATAGAAGAAATGCATGATTCCAAAGTAACGTGCAATTGTTTATAAAAGAAATATGTAAACTAGCATTTTAATATGGGAGGACTTGGTCATTCTTTAAACAGATATTCTAATAGAAGATGCATCGTTGAAAGAAATTAAAGTTGGTATTTTCGGTGCTACTAAAAAGTAGGTGCCTGTGCTTGGAAAAAAATCAAGATTTAAAATGTAAAAATTCAAATTCCAGCTTTTAGAAAGTGTTTATTGGAAGCGAAAGTAAACACTTCATACCTTTATAGCTATTATCATGAATTATTTCTAACCAAAATAATTCCAAAGCAAAATCATTTGAATTCTTTTACTTTCCAGGATTTAAACCCATCAAGTCTGATGTCAAATTTCCTATAGCCTGGTACAACAGAACACAGATATTTCTTAGGACCATACTAATGAGGTAACTAATCCCCAGGAATAAAATTTCAAAATCGCCCAGCTAATCTTTTACAAAAATCTTTGCAATACATAGGGTTTAAAACTCATCACAGAGGTGAAGTTTATATATATGTAAGATATCTAACTGGATAAAACTTACTAGCTCACCAGGTAACTGTCCTTCCTGTACTAGAAAGGCAATGAGAGCACTTGGCTTTCAGTGTGAACAACCAAATTTTAGTTTCCTCAGAAACCAGAGTTCTCTCAATCTGTGCTTGATTTTTGACAAATGAGCCTAGACATTCTTAAAGAACTAAAATTTTTTAATAGCATAAAAATATATCTGCACAAATATGAGTTATTTAAAATATGTACAAGCAAAACTAAGTTAAAGAGGCTTTGTGCTCAAGTGTCTTCAGAAATTCTGTACATTCCTCCTCTTGGCCCTGGTGACAGCAGAGGTTTAGGGATGTATGACTGATGCGTCAGAAAATCTGAAGTAGACAGCTGACAGCAGCGACTAAGTAAAGCAATATTTTCTCTCATAGTAGAGGCTGCTCTTATGTATCTGATCACTTCCTTGAACAAAAATTTGGACAGTTTTCTTACACATATAAAGAGATCTACATGAAATAAATATTACAAAATGATTACATTTGAAAATGCATTTAAAGTTATTTAAAAATCCAACAAGAAGCTATTTCATTTTAAAATATAACCACCTATAATTTAAAAAATTTTAGCTTCCATTCAAACATCTGATAGAAATTTTGCTGTTACTTTTATATTATTGTATATAGTCTAAATGTGTACTTTCAGTGTAGAGAATGTTTATAGACCTGAGTAAAATATGTATTTGCTTAATTTAGAAAGGTATTTTATGTAGTACCCAGTCTGTCTGAAATATCAGTCCCCTAATCATTTTTGCACAGCTTTTTAAAATTACTAATGAGGTCTAGTTTTCATATTTCTTAAATACATCAGTGTATATTAGCTAAAGTGAAACATTTACAATCTGTTGTTTTAGAATACTTAAGAATTTTTTTATAAACAAAAAATTTCAGGGTGTTTCTTATAATTGACCCCAAGGTACTCTTGATAAATGTGTATTGTAGGAGACTATCAGATTTATACCTGTAGTAGCATGTATGGATGTGTAGAAAAAAGAAAACGCACATAGCTCTGTACTTATCCAGAAGTCTTCCTATTAACCTCAAACCAGTGTATTGTTTCAGTATGAAATTTGTACATCAGGCCTATAATATTCATAGTCTATTGAATAAAATGGTTGCTGAAGTAGAGTCCACAGGAAATGCATTACAAATAAGCCTTTCATGAAAACAGCCCTTTGAAAATTCCACAAAATGATTTTCAAGAACATTTTTCAAGCAAGTCTCAAAGATGTATTTGAAATGAGTCAATGCTTATTTTCCACCTCCAATATTTTCATTTCAAGTTATCTTTCAGGGTTTACGTTTCTTGAGTAAGTTGAAGGCTGTAGTGTTCTTCTACCCATTTAATACTTGCAAGATCATCTTCGGCTGGATTTATAACTTTGGAGCTATTTTCTTTGGAAGAACAGTCAGGGCTTAAATTTTTACCTCAGTGACACAAGGAAATGCACAAAAAAAGTCTGAGGAAAGATTGTTTTCTTGTAAACAGTGTTTTTAGTCTAACCTGAGTCTGTTTTCAGTTCTCTCAATTTGAAAAAAGTCTTTAATCATCACCATCATTGCCTTTGCTGTTGACATAACTCCAACTATCTCTATTTTCGTCTTGGAGGATAGATTTGTATTGTCTTTTAAAGAAGCCAGCCTAAAAAGTAGAATTACAGAGTAACTAATGTATAATTACAAACATGCAACATTCACATTAAATATCCAGTCACTGCCAGTATTTCTTAATGTCTCCTAACATAAAAAACTTGGAGGGTTTTACCCAATGCAGTCAGTAACAATTAGTTTGGGATGTACGGGCTGAAGGCATATACTGGTGAGACACATCCTCCTCCCAAAAGTGGCATTCAACATACGCTGCAGCATTCTGTAAAAGATCATCTTTCAAAGCTAGTGTTATAGCTTTGAATAGTTGTTGAAAATAAACTTTTTCTAGAAAGACTTTACATATTTCTTCTAACTTCAGTACCAATCCATACTACATGCTCACTTAGCGACACGGCTGACATACTTTAATCTGGAACCACAAATTGGCTCTGAGAAAATGAAGAGTGCCATTGTCAGGAGACTGAATTACAACACTAAATTTGGCAATTAGTAAAGGCTTACCTTCCACATAACACAGGAAATCAAAAAAAGTACAACAAATCCAAGTAGCAAACTACTTGAAATAATCACTATGGTGAAATGGCGTTTGGGTTTTTGATGATGTAATCCTTCCAGCAGAACCTATGTGAAAAATTAAGCAAAATAAACAGTTTAGAAACTTCCATTTCCTTACAAATCCTCCCACAACCCCGATAAAATTAGGGACCCACCCTGTTCTCTCTCTGGTTTAACCCCACCCTAGGACCCATGATAATTGCCGCACACTAAACAGTGAGTAGCCTGAGCTTTTCCCATGGTTGTTCCTCCCATTATCACTGCTACCAAATGCACCTCCCTCAAAACTGTCTTTCCCTCCTGCCTGTGAACAAAACGCCACTTTAGTGAAGTGGTCAAGGTCCTTGATGGTCTGGTTACACATTAAGGAAGCGATTATAAATACTTGCACAGTAGGCTTCCTTGCGGTTTTAGCGGACTAGTGACAAAGCTCATCTTACATGTGCTACATTCTCATCCTGGTTTAGTTCAATAACTCTGGGATGGGGCTCTGGAAAAGTTGTTGCTCTTATTTCAAACTTGAGTGCTGATGTGTCATCCTGTTTAAAAAAAAAAAGATCATTGCCTTAGTCAAAGTTTATTTCATAAAGACACTAATAGAAATGATTCCTTATGACTTTTATGTACTTCATCTTCAATTTATTTACTGAAATGCAGTATCTACCATGGTTCCAAAGGTGTAGTCTTAGCATAAGCTTATATGGCATCATTTCATTGAAAAATCTTTTAATAAGCTTAACTATGCTGTAGGTAACTTGATTTTAATATTATTTGATGGACAAAGAAGTAAATTACTAGGGGATGTTACATTTTTAACCCCAGACAAGACTTTCCCCGATAAACATTTCCTCAAGTCCTTCTTAAGTTTTTTTTTTTTTTTTAAATCTGGTACAAATCGTAAAAAATGCAGATCAGTGGATAAACTCAGCACTTCACTACCTATAGCAAGGAGCTTGGGGATCTGTGTATAGGCTTTACAAAGAGAGGTACAGTGTTTTCTTGTGTATGTTAGGATGAGACTTAGATTCTTAAGTTTATGAGCCTTAAAAGTTAAAACTACTTTGTAAAGATTTTTTGACATTTTAGAGCTGGAAATAAATTATTTAGAGCAATATCTAGAGATATCTGTCAGGATGTGGTCTGCAGTACAACCAGTTTCTAGAGGGCAGCAGCTGAGAATGCTGCTCAGTGCTATAGAAGGCACCAGACAGCCCCTAATAGCAAAGAATTATCTGCCCCCAAACACCAGCAGTGCTCACTGTTGAGAACCCTGGGGAATGTGAGATGGCAACTTGCAAAAAGTTAAATGACTTTCATGTGGTCTCAAGACTTTTCAGCACAGCTGAAACTCTCATTCAAAATAAAAAAATCTGAAAATGGCTGGGGATGCAGCTCTGGGTGAAGGCTCTGGGTTCAATTTCCAGTACTGCTGCAAAAAAACCAAAAAACAAAAACCCACTCAACAGCTGCCATGAATGAATCTTTAACACCACTCTTATATTACCTATATTGAGCAGATGAGGAAACTGCAAAGCAAGACTTCAGATAAAGTATGCTTCATAAAAGTAAAATGTCCAATTGGTATTTTTAAATTCAATCCTTTAAATTTCATTAAATATATTTTTGACATTGTTTTGTTATTCTTGTTTTGTTTTGTTTTTTGGTACCAGGGATTGAACTCGGGTCTTTGCGCTTGCAAGGCAGGCCACCAAACCACTGAGCTGAATCCCCGGCCTTGTTTTGTTATTCTTGACGTACTTTATGGTGTAGTTGGATTTATCAAAGGCTTAATTTTATTATATAGCTCTATTTTTATTTTATTTTTTTGGTACCAGGGATTGAATTTGGGACCTTGCGAGGCAGGTGGCAGAACCACTCAGCCAAATCCCCGGCCACACATAGCTCTATTAAAGGTTTTAAAGGATAATTGAAAGCAGTGTGAAAAGAATTTTTAAGCTTATATGAAACATTAAGATAGCTAACTTCTTTGATTTACTTAAGGTTCAGAAACAGTTGGGCATGCTTTCTAATCTAAACTTTATACCAAAGTTTTTGAAGAGCTAAAATGATAAAAATTTTAAATTTTATTCCAAATGATGTGTAACTTATCAAATACCTTCATGCCATGCCACCTGGGTAAGACTGTACTTAGATTGACAACTTCATGGATACATTCATAAAAACAATGTATTTTAGACTTACCACTTCCAGAATGGACGGCCGGCCTTCTAACTGAATGTGAACACTGGCTTCTTTTCCACTTTCCATTTTCCCAAAATTGCATAAGAAACTTAAGCAGTATGGGTCAGCTTTCATGCAGTACTTGAAAAGAATATAAAAGTACTACATTAAAAATTTCAACATTTGCATTTTAAAAAATTTCTTTATAAACATTAAATCTTTTATGACATTTAGTAAGTTATCTTTCTGTAAACATGCCATTAAACAACTGCTTTCTTAGTCATTAAAAATTATTTTGCTTTAAATAAAACACACGCATTTGTCTTGTAAATTATAACAGAAACAAAGCGTTCAAAGGGGAGCATGTGTTCTTGCCATTCTAAGTAACTGAGCTTTCTTGGACACAACATCCCTGCTAGGATACATGTTCTATGCTTCCTGTAAAAGCTGGATAATATGATGGTGATGATTGTTTCCCTAGTTGCCTTCCCCAAACTCACTAAGATGGAGAGAATGAACTCTCCAGGTGACCAGTGTTCTGAGGAAACTGGAATAGAGTCTGGCTGGCAGATGTGAGCGTGTGCTAAATTATGAAACTGTAATCTGCAATTAATGCTGGGTCTTTCCCATTCCTCCAAGCTTTATCCTTTATATGCAGCATTTTGTTTAATCTTTGGTTCTCTCACACCACTCAGCTGGCAGCTCGAGCTCAGGGTTTAATGCCTTTGTTAGCAAAAACTCCAATATGTGATAAACTGAAACTTACCAATACCCTCTTATCAGTCTTTGACAAGAATGTAAAGATGCCTTTCAGGGTCTCCGCAGCATACCGCGGCTGCTCTGTTTCGCATTCTCTCGGATAATTTTCAAACTTGCATTGTCCGGTAGTCATCTGTAAAAGTAGAAAGCAAGAAAAAGGTTACTTTTCAACCTTGGAAAAGAAACACAGCATGGTTTAAAAAGTTCTCATTACTTATGTTTTCTAAAATATATCAAGTTGTTAAATCTTGAAAAATTTGATGGAATAATTTAGGAGAGATTAAATCTCTGTGGCAAAACATGAGCAAAACCCCATCAAAATTGTCAAGGATTGGAATAGGCCCTAAACTGACAGAATGGCCTTATCCTTACAGAATGAGAGATGAGGACAATGACATTTGAGCATTAGCCTGAAATTAAACACTTCATTGGCATTATGTGCAAAAGCAAAATGATAATTCCATGTCCTATCTTAATCTAGAATTCATGTAAGATTTTAAAAATATACCTCTGAAACATTTTCATTTTTATTTTATTTGGTGAGTCCTTTCTTTAATACCTAGAGGTAAAAAGAATTCTGATGGATCAACAAGAGAAAAGTTTTTAAAATTATTCTTGATCTTTCAACAGCAGCTTCGAGCTTTACTGGAGAATTCCACCCACTAAATTAGTTCAAAAAGAAAATCCATCTCACAAAGAAAATGTCTTAATACAGATGGTAGAAGAGAGTTTTATCATTGTAGAAGTCAAACGAAGAGGTCCCACTGTTATTCTATGCTTCTAAAGCAATGATACTATTCAAAGTTTTTGTTGTTGTTGTTTGTGTTTTTTTTTTGGTTTTTTGAGACAGGGTCTCACTATGTAGTTGAGATTTACCTGGAACTCACATGTAGTTTAGGCTGGCCTCGAACTCACAGTGATCCCCCTGCCTCAGCTTCCCAAGTGCTGGGATTATAGGCGTGCACCACTATGCCCTGCTTATTCAAAGTATTAATGCAGGGTAAATTCATACTTTTGAATGAGATGGAAATAAGCTAACAGAAATCACTTTCTTAGCAATACTCCTTAAAGAATCAGATTGCATTTGTTTTAGTATTTAAATCACACCAAAGATACATCAGATAGAAGGAACTCATTTTTACCTGGACATCCAAAATGTTGAAGAGTTTGTCAGTATGGGGAACAAAATAATTTGGAATCATGATTTCCACACTAACATTGGGAGCCATGCTAATGCCCGTGTTGATAACCTGATGAGGAAAAATATTAATTTAAAAATGCTTTCCACACTAACATTGGGAGCCATGCTAATGCCCGTGTTGATAACCTGATGAGGAAAAATATTATTAATTTAAAAATGGTTTTCATCATATAAATACAGAAGTCAGCGAGGTTCTGGGTGACTGAGCAACATATCTAATGGTGGCAGCTTGGTGCGAATAGAGACACAGCAAACAGAAATAAGGTATCCACAGTCAGAATATTTAGTTTGTCAATAAATTCATCATTGTTTTTTAGACTTCTCATTTTAACTTTTTTTTTTCAGCCAAAAGTCCAGGCTTCAGAAAGAGGCCTCAAACATACATTTGCATGCTACGTTATGCACTTTCAAATCTCGGTCACTTGGTCTCATATGCTGGGAGGCGGGTGAACATTTATCAATTGGCAACTGAGGAGAACGCTAAGAAGTGTTCATGATGATCCAATGCTGCAAGTTTACAAAGTGACAAGAGTCCTCGGTACTATGGTTCTAAATCCTGTTATATTTTCTCAGTCACTCCATGCTGAGAGAATAATCATCAGCTGCAAGTGAATAAAAATGTATTTTAAAATGTGTTTTCATTCAGGGTAATTGCAACACTAAATGTATTTAGAAAATGGTAAGGTATGTTAATAAAAGTGCATAAAAGGCTATTTTATGCCTGTTGGTAAATGTGGGGATTACAGATGCCTGAGAGAAGAGGTTGGGCCAAAATGTTGCCTACTGAGAGCTGAATAGTAAAACCATGACAGTAAGTCAGAAAAATTTGCAGCAATGCCCAAGTGAAAAAAAGGGTGACTCACAGACCTTCAGTAATCTTTTGGGTGCCTGTGAAGCAGATGGAGAGATTGTCCCTCCTTTTGGGGTGGGTGCTTAATCACAGAACAGAGCACTTGCAGGAGGAGAGGTCACAGGTGGGTTCCAAACACTGCTCAAGGTTACAGAAAAGGTCTTCTCGGGGCCAAGAAATGATGGGTCTACACTGTGATGAGGCTTTGTCCCTGTTCACCTCATACCAGTCGGACCTCCAACGGCTGCACAAGTGTCACTCCCTTGCATGTTCATTAGAAAATATTTAATGCTGGTATGGTAGTAGGCTTTCTAGGGTCCAACTTAATTCTAGTTTATCAGAGCACAATCGTCCACTGACTTCTAACAAGCATTTCGTGGGACTTCAAAGTGGACTAAACTGTTTCTCAGCATTATTATATACTAGCATAACAAAAACTTGAGAGAGAGAATTGATGGGATGTTTAGCGTCAATCTGTTCAACAGATCTGGGGAAGGCCCAGAAATCTGCACTTTGTGTAGGCATCACAAGTGATTCTGATACTCATTTTGAAAAAATCACCTTAGAAAATAGAATGTACTGTGCCTACTCCAAGACTCCCAGCCTATGGATTATTGTGTAAAAGTGTCTGGACAGTGCTCATGATTCAAAAACTTTTTTTTGCAGAAATTGTCTTATTTATCAATGACACAAAATTTCAGTTTGACAGAGCAGTTTTGTAATTTTATAGCAATACAGTAATATTTCCAGATCATGATGGCATTCTCTATTACTCACTAATAGATAACTCTGCCTGTTCACTAATTGCTACAGTGCTTGTCACAGGCCATAAGCCTGTGCAGACAGGGAAGGAACTTCCTTTTCCTGGTAATGTTGGGGCTATTGTAAAGTTTGAACCAAGAAGAGACCCAGTGATGTCTCCCCTGTGCGCCTCTCCACGGGGGTCAGCCCGCCCCATAACTGCCTGCTGCAGGCATGACCTCTGCAGTGTGTGTGTGAACTGTCCTATCAGACCTGCAGGCTCATAGCTCTTTTGCGAATGGGAAGGGGACCAAGGATGCAGGAAGCAGGGAGGGAAGGGAGGAAAAAGGAAACTAAAAAGAATTAAGATGTGTTAGGTACATGTACAATTCTCTATGATGAGTGTGATCATTATGTCATGCAAATAGAAATAGAAATAGAAATGGGAAGAAAGGCACAGCCTGAGAGGAAAGGGCCTGAGTCCTAGCACAGCAGCCCCTGCAGCAAGTGATGGTCCCTGGGGCCAGGGGCTTCAGAGGGAAGGGAGTGATGCATCAGTAACGTCCTTCCGGTTCCCACAGAACAAACAGTTAACTTTTCTTACATGGAAAGTGAAGTTCATTTTCTCAGTCATGCATGCTGCGGGTTCACTGTCCTCACTGGATCCATACACGAATGAAGTTGGATTCACAAACCTGATACAAAGAAAATCGAAATGAAACTGTCCTCCCCGAAAAGGCATTACAAAAATCTTTCTCTGTACACACATTACAGCATATCTAAGAGGTACACAGGATACTTAACGATTTCTTTGCCTGCCTGGTTTATTTGACCAAGTAGGGAAGTTATGAGGCCATGTGCTTTGAATTGAGTGACAATGTTTTATTCTTTCTTGTATTTTTAACCTTCCCAAGCCTGCCTGCTGCTTCTGCTGACCATTTTATCACTTAAATGATTCATACATATTTTGCAACTATGAGCTATATCCTTAGCTTTCTCTTCAGGCTCTTATACCTAAATCGAATCTATTTTTCAGTTATTTTCGACTCCCAAGTCTGGGGGACAAATCAAGCACTGACACATACCCTCCCTATTCAGTTGGAATGCCAGGCTGGCACTCTCTCACCTGATTTGACGCATGGATGGTCAGCAGTGAACACTGGCTGTGCTCTAGGGAAATCCTACTCCATAAGCTGTACATTTTTGGCAGCTAATATTAAATTATGTCATATTTTAGGGATCCACTAAAGAGGAAAGACATCAGAAATAATCAAATGGTGTATGTAGTCTTTTATCATTTAATTGTTGTAGGATATTCCTTGCCCAAAGTAATTGGACTGGAGAAATAGAGTATTCAGACTAGGAAGATCAAAGAGTGAGAGGTGATAACGTACTCAAAGCCAGGAAACATGCAGGCACCTTCATTTGCTTATCCACGGACCCTCCAGGGTTTTCCTGTAAATGGCCCCTTTTTGCTGTTTTATCTCAAACTTGCCAATTTCATCCATTTTTGATACAGACATTTTACGATTATATACTTAATTATATGGTATCCTTATGAGTAGTTAAAATGATCGCTTATATTTCGGGCAACAAGAAAAGCTCATGTGTCTATCTTATAGCTCTTTAAAAGCTATAGTTTTAAAGACCAGTAGGCCAAATAACTGCCAGTAAAATCATGAGAGATTTAAATCCTCTTTTCACTTTTTTTCCACATATCTTGAAATAGAAAAAAAAAATCCACTCAGCAATTACTAAAGTCACGAAGAAGCAATGAAGGCTAGCATGAGGGCTGGGATTACAGAACTCGATTTGAGGATTTACAGAGTGGCAGGGACACCGGGAGGCCAGCTTGCTCATGTCTCCCATCCACGTGCCACACAGGTAGCTGTGGGTTCCGAGGAGGGGCACTTTTGCCAAGCTCATACTTCTTTGAACTTCACACTCATTGGGGATGTGATCATGCGAACTGCACACTAAGTAACCCCGGGCCCCGCTAGATTGCAGTAAACTAAAGGCTCACTCTGCCTTGCTAGAGCTTCCTGAGGCTCTTCCAGTAAAAAATCTGGGCATGGGTTAGATGTGCTATCAGTGATGATTACAGATTAAAGTAATCAACAGCTAAGTAAGGAACTGTAGCACTGAGATAACTGCTAAGAGACAGAACAGCCTTCTAATTTTTTAATGTTTAAATAGGATTCTCATTACCGGAAGTAGCAGCAAAGGAACTGAAAATCAACTCTAACCTTTAGAAGCCTCCCTCCCTATGTACTTACCCATGAACAGCTAGCATAACTTCGTATCTCAGAGGTATTGCTAAGGTCACTTTGTTGTCCTGCAGCTTGTGCATTTCTCCTTCATTTTCACTGCGGAAACAGAGTATACCCTGTCAGAATCTGTTAAGAAAAATTAATCTTTAGGGAAAGTAATTTCATTCTATGTGTATACACCGCAAATTTCTTTGAGCTTGGTTTAACAAATACTTTTGGAGGAGTAGGGATAAAAGGTGTGGTAGTAGGAATATTTTAGGGCAGATTGGGGAGAAATTTGCTGTCATTTAAGCTGTTATTTACTTATACTGTGAGATAGATGGTTTTCTGTTTTTAAATAGACCAGGTAAGAAAAGGTTTCTTCTACAAACATTAATGCAACACAATTCCATGGTTCCTCAAAGAACTCCCTCAAAATACAGGGGTGCAATTCTTCTTGTACAATTCTTTTTCCACAATAAACTATACCAGGAGGCAAGCACTGTGATGTTGAGGTCCTCTTCTGCTCTGCGGAGTGAGCTCACATCCAGAAGAAAGCTGACATCTATCTGGAAAGCAGAAAAGACCCATTTAAAAACAAAAACTCGGAGTGAGCTCACATCCAGAAGAAAGCTGACATCTATCTGGAAAGCAGAAAAGACCCATTTAAAAAAACAAAAACAAAAATTAAAAAAAAAAAATCTAAAACACATTTTTTGTCATCTGAATTGTAGTTTCTCTTTGTAATTTATTTTCGATAGAATATACCTTTGAAACTGTTCTAGAGGCATAAACTAATTATTGCAGTAAGATGCAATTTTAAAGGGTGAGCTTTCCCACAAGTGCTGTTCAGAGACAAAGCCCCTCTGAACGTAAAGACAGGCAGGTCCAGACGGGCAAAATTAGAAACGCTTTAGCAATCTGAGTGAGGACTCTTGCCAAAAACACCTTTTTTGTGTAGCAGAGGTAACATGCCTGGCAGACAGGGCCACCTGGGGTGGTGTGGGGGGAGTGTTAGCGAGGGGTGCACGGGGGACAGAATTCTGACTGACACATTCCCTTGCCTATCTCGACATAAACATGCGTACCCCCTTTCTAAACTGTGAACGCTGCCAAGAATATAAGCACAAAGCTCAAACATTTCAGGCTCACTTCACTTTGCCTTTCCTGCATCATTTACCTTCCTATTCTAGGTAAAGTGTGTGTGTGTGTGTGTGTGTGTGTGTGTGTGTGTGTGTGTGTGTGTTAGGTAACATAAAGTCAGGGAGGAAAAAGAAAAAAATATATTCCTGTTAGCAAATGAAAACCATCAATGCTCACTTACCCTGGAGAGATGATCTACATATATGTAACCAACAGCGCAGTGGAGTTTGACTGTGCCAGAGTTGTCTGTAACTTCACAGCTTATTTGTTTCTCTTCCTAAGAGGAAAAATGAAATTGGTTTGAGTAGGAAGTGTGTAAGACATTTATAATATATGTTTAGGGATAATTTTGAAAAGAAAGTCATCCCAGAAGTATTTACTTTTCTAAGAAACCATTTTCTGTTTACCCTGGGGATAAATAAGGAAATACAAACCATGTAAATATGTGCATATATTTATATCATAATATTCACCTAAAATCTCCATCGAAAAATTCCTAGCCTTGTGGCTTTTATTCACTTTGGCATATTCCCCCTTATCTGACTTCTCATTGTTTGAAATATCAGGATGCAAGGAATCTACAAGATCTATCCTGTATGCAAAAGTGTACTTGAGATACTTAATCAGAGTAATAACAATAGTTATATTTTAAACATACATTCCCTGAATACCTGGAGTTTCTCCTTCTTCCTTTGAAAAGGCTCCTAGTGCTCTAGAGAAATATGTTCATACATTGTAAAATGTCCAAGTCCTCTCTCTACAGCCCTCATTGTAAAGAGGTGGACTTTGGAAAAGGTATATGTGAATTTGCTGAGCAGTAGGGAATTATTAAAGCAGAAAGCAATGGAGGCTTTCATCTCCGGAATTCCACACTGTTACTGTCCCACTGGTGGGTTTAACTGCCCATGACGGAGGCACAGTAGTAAGCAAAAGCATCCAATTGCTGTGAACTCTTGCAAAAAGGAAAACCGGCCTAAGACCTGGCTGGACACCAGGATTTCTGAATCGACAGAGGACTGCCGCTGACATACTGGGAGTCCTTTAGGAAGGCTTACAGTGTTCATTTTAAATGAACACTGTACCTCTGGGTGCCTGGCGCAGAGGACCAACCAAAAGCAACACTGTCATGACACTTTACATGGGTATGGCAGTGAAAAAAGGGGTGGCAACCAAACAACTCTCTTCTATCACTGGAAGCAGATGCCTTTGGATTTAGAGCTCAAAGGACTTGCCTTTCTGAGCATGGCAATATAAAGTCTTAAAATAGCTAGTACCTCGAGTGACAAGTCTAAATATCACGAGTTATGCTGGAATTACTTATACCCCAAATCCATGTAGTACATGATACCACTTAACATTTTAATAGATTTTTAAGTCAGTCACTAAGTAGTATCTTGCTACTGTGGTTTGCAGTACTTACCAGGTCTAAAATCTTAATGAAGTAAAGCCCTGTAGGTAGTCTGATATGCAGTGTCGTGGCGTAGGCATCATCTCCCGCATTAAACAAGGACACATTTAACATCACTGTCTTCATACTCCCCACAGCAAGATAGGTTTTATTTTCATGTGGCCTAAAAATTAAGTAACTTAGTTCTTATTTAGAAAGTAAAAATTCCATATCCATATAAATAATACTTTATGTTGCACTAAAATATTAATTTTAAAATAACCATGCAATGACTCGTGTACAAGTGAATTTATACGTAGAGTAAAAGAACCAATTCTCATGTTCAGTTGGCCATTTTGTTTCGGATACATTCAGTCATGTATTACTAAAAAATGCTAGTTTTTCAATTGGTTATAATGAATTGGTCTGTATTCTTTTCCAACACTTCTATAATTTTAACATTTTCCTCAGTATTGTACAGTGATTCTAAAGGCAAAGAATTTTTACCTATTTTTTTTTTGTTCAATCTTTGAACAGTCAGTGAAGTAGCCATTGCCCAAACCAAAGCATAAAAAGTGAGGGGAGAGGGTGGTGGGGATTTGGCTCAGTGGTTCTGTCTGCTTCACAAGCACAAGGGTCAGAGTTCGATCCCCAGTGCAAAAAAACCAAACCAAACGAAACGAAACCAAACCAAACAAAAGTGAGGGGGAATAGATGGGAGAAAAGGAGAACGAGAGAATACGTGCAATATTTTGGTAGACACGAAGAAGGCATGGGTCATGACGGCTATGCCCAGCAACAGGGAAATCTGTTGGACAACAATTTCTGAGGCAGACTGATTTACCACATCTACCCAATAACTAGGGCAAATGAGAAACAAAACTGCAGAAATTGTTTACCATCGTCTGAACTTCAAGAAGACTACTGCAAATGCAGAGCTAAATTCAAATTCTAGGACTGCACCAGTTCTTTGGGGTAGGGGTTATTCAGCATTTCTAAGCCTTGGTCACACAATCTGTAATGAGTCACTGCGACCTTTCTGTGAAGATCTGGGTATGAATATTCCTTAAGGCTGAAGGAGCTCAACCAAAGACTATAGCTAGAATGTTACAAAACCCTCAAAGAAATTGCAGATTTCCACACAGCCCATTTTCTTTCCTACTGAGAAACTTAGAATAGCAGAATGCCAAAGAAATCTTTCAGTTACAATATGGTATGACTTTATAAACTTTCCACAGAAACAAAGTCTTAACTAATAATTTAAAAACTAGAAAAATTAGTTCAAATTAGAGGAGATGTGACTCAAAGTAAATAAATAGACTGTAATGAAAAATAACAGATAAACAATCACCTAACACTTTAGAACTTTGAAAGCCTCTTCTATGTTTAAATTGTGTGATTCTGATCACAACATGTGTAGAGATTAATGTTTAAACAAACTATTCATAAAAGTACTAAACAGAAAAGGCATTTAGTTATTTGTGAATTGATTAAAGATAAAGGAACAGTTTAAGACTTTCAGAATTTCTGACAGTAGACAATGAAGATTCAAGAATGACTGCAAACGAAGTCCCTGTGTTTGTTGCTCCCTAATACACATATAAACACTCTTCAACTCTCATGTGGATCTGATACAAAGAAAGATTTGTAAAGTAAATGTTTAAAAATATCATGAACACATGAGAAAGACATGAATGAAAGGCTCTGGGAACCAGAGCAGGAAAACACATTTGCCTGGGGGCAGTAAACCCTTACTGCCTTTTGTTTTTCTATTATACTTTGTTGCTCCCTAATACACATATAAACACTCTTCAACTCTCATGTGGATCTGATACAAAGAAAGATTTGTAAAGTAAATGTTTAAAAATATCATGAACACATGAGAAAGACATGAATGAAAGGCTCTGGGAACCAGAGCAGGAAAACACATTTGCCTGGGGGCAGTAAACCCTTACTGCCTTTTGTTTTTCTATTATACTGATTATTTAGCTGGCTACTCCAAAGAAGATCGTTTTAAAAAAGACAGTCTGGCAAGTTCATGACTGAACCCGAGTTAAAATAGATCGCATCTATAATTGATTTCTCTTTTCCAAATCCTCCTGTCTTCCAATCCAATCAGCATACTGCCAGGGCATTTTCAACAAAGCAAAGCAGTCTGGACAATGCCACCTGCTTGAGCAGCAGCTTCCAGCACCTCCCAGATAAGAGCTCGAAGTCTTGAGCGTGACGTCTGAGCCTTGGGGAGTCGCCCTGCCTCCCTTCCACTGCCGTTCATGCTTTGCCTCAGCCCTACAAGCCGGTGTCCAATGGCCAAGACGCATCGTGTCTGTTCTCTCCCTCTGCCTTTAACACCAGCTCTCCACGCATCTGGCAAACTTGTTCTTTCAGATTCAGTTTGAACATCACTAACTTATTCTTCCAGCCAAGACTCATTGGCAACCTCTAGCATGACAGTCTCCTCCCCAAGCAGAGGAGAAGTGGCTTTTCCCTCTTTTGTGCTTCTGTAAGGCAGTATTTGTGTATGTCTGATTTCTCTGATCACTAGATTGATACCTAGAAGGGAAGATGTTGGACCATGACTATCACTGTATAACCATATGTGTATATGGCACGCATATATAAACAAAGGATTGGGTTATCCTCAAGGGACATGTACAAATCAGAAAATTATCAGATCTTCACTTTTCAAGTTTATGAAATTGACAATATAAAATTTGTCAAATTACAGGTGGAAAGCCATCGTGTACTTGTTCGGTGAAATTCCACAAATATTATTGTTTCATTAAAATAGGTAAATATCTAACATAACCACCTCATATGATCTGCACCCCACTCTACAACCTAACATTTTAGTGGCAACTAAAATACTGAGATGAACATATTTAAATCTTTTTTTTTGTTTTTTTGAGACAGGATCTCACTGTGTAGTTGAGACTGACCTGGAACTCATTATATAGCCCAGGCTGGTCTCGAAATCAGAGCAATCCTCCTACTTCAGCCTCCTGAGAGCTGGGATTACAGGCGTGAACCACCACGCCTAGCCTCAAGATGAACATATTTAACATAATTTAATGAAAGCAAAATTAATACCAGAAAGGTAATATCATTTTCAGAATTACTAATTCCCATAAACCTCAGAATGTGTAAACAAAGTACTAATTTTAGGTACTTTCTCCCAATTTTCTAACTTTAATACCTCTTAGAAATTGGAAAATTCACTTAAAAGTTCTCCTTATTCTGATTTTTCCCACCTTCAAACTTATTTATCAAAACATGTGCAAAGAAAAGCATATTTTCTAAGTGTATCGCTGAGTGGTTTTGACTACATGTGTGAGGCTAGCACTTAGACTGAGAAAAAAAATCACACTTCCACAACCCACAAAATTCATTTTTAATGCTATAAACTATTTTCCTGGTTTTATATTTCATATTAATGGGATCTTAGCATATATATTCCTTCTTCTGTGTATCTGCTCTTTTGTATGTGGCTTCTTTTATTCAAAATTTTGTTTGTGACAGAAACACTAAACTGGCTGGAAGAGAGGGTAGGTAGAACTCTTGAAGACAGTGGCACAGAACGAGATTTTATCAATAAAACCTCAGTTACACGTGAATTAGCACACACACACACACACAAAATCAAGTGGGATGTCTTATTAAAAACTTTTGCAAAAGAAACCATCAACAGGGTGAAGAGACAACCCACAATACGGGAAATTTTCACCAGCTGTTCCTCAGATGATGGTCTACTATCTAGAATACATAAAGAATTTAAGGGGATTTAGCTCAGTGGAGCCACTGCCTGCCTCACAAACATAAGATCCTGAGTTCGATCCCTGGTACCAAAAAAACAACAACAAAAATTTAGGGCCAGTGATTTAGCTCAATGGTGCCACTGCCTGCCTGACAAGCACAAGGTCCTGAAATCCCTAGTACCAAAAAAAAGACCTTAAAAAAATCAGATCGCCCAAATTTAAAGACTCAATCCAAAAATGGGCATCTGAAATGAACACACATTTCTCAAAGAAGTAAAAATAGCAAATAAACATGAAAAACGTTCAACATCACTGGTCATTTGAGAGATGCAAATGAAAACAACAATGAGATTACACCTCAACCCAGAAAGAGTGGCTGCTATCAAGAAATCAACCAATAACAAATGCTGGCAGGGTTGTAGGGAGAAAGAAATCCTTCTCCATTGTTGGTGGGAGTGCAGACTGGTGCAACCACTGCAGAAATCAATATGGAGATAACGCAAGCAACTAGGATTAGAAGTCCCATTTAACCCAGCTATTTCTCTGCTGTTTATCTTCCAAAAAGAATTTTAAAAAATCATACAACAGTGATATATGGTCACCCAGTTTGTAGCGACACAGTTTATAATAGCTAAAATGTGGAAACAGCCCAATTGCCCATCAACTGGAGACTGGATAAAGAAAATGTTTTTTTTTTTAAAAGTGGAGTACTACTCAGCCATAAAAGAATGAGAAATTAGAAACATTCATAGCTAACTGGATGCACACTGAGGCCATACTCAAAATAAATAGGACACACATGTGTAAATACTGAATCGTTTCTTTGGTGTGAAAAACAAAGTGTAAATAAGGACTAAAATTGGAGGAGGGGGTGAAGGGAGGGCAGGGACAAGGGGAAAAAATGAGAACCAAGACCTGTTATGTAAAGGTACAAGATCCCAATGATGAATGTAACTGTACCGTATACCTAAAATGTACCAATAGACTCCATAAAAAGAAAAAAAATAAGGACTAAAATGTATAATTGATAATTTGAAATAAGAAAAGGGGTAAAAGTGAAGAGGAAATGGAAGGGATAGAGGAAAGGAAAGAACAGAATGGAATATGAGAAAATGAAACAATGGAAACAAAGTCTTCGTAAATAGAGAGGGGTGGAGGGGTTAAAGGGAGGTCAGGGGAATGGGGGAAAAAAAACAAGAACCAAGATAGATTATGTAAAGATAATCTTTAAATTTCTAATGATGAAAATCATTATATTGTATACCTAAAATGTACCAGTAAAATTAAAATGTTTGTGTGAGATTAGCCTACACTGGTATTTGTTATTGTAAGGTGCTTATTCTCACTGCTGCAGATATTTCATCTTACAAGACACATTGTAGTTATCCCCACCCAGTTATCAAAGAGAATTTCAGCAATTTCCAGTTGGGAGCTCTAACAGTCTTTTGGTGAACCCACACACAGAATTCAGTTGGGTGTAAGTCTTTCCTTCCCATCACTTCTTATTTCTGGGAGCATACTTAAACCCTGGATTATTTTTTTTTTTAATCTCCAAATCTTGATTTTTTTCACATCTAGCTTAAATTATAGTAACAAGCTAGATATAAACAATAAAAGATATGTGAGAAACTGCTTTCGCGTAACAAAAAATAAAGACAGGCTTACTTTTTTATGGAAATGACACAGCCTATCATACAGCAAGCATCTGCAAGGTGCTGCCTGAGGGTCAAATTCAAACCTCTATTTGTTTTTGTAAAAGTTTCACTAGAACACAGCCACGTTCAGTTTTTCACACTACAATGACAGAGTTAAACAGCTAAGACCGAGATCTGTTCTAAAAAGGTAAAAATATTTCCTATCTGTCTCTTGAACGAAAGAGTTAGGTTGGGCTGCCTCCCGCTATAGAACAATCTGATGAGAATAGCACTGAAACCAACATACAAGGTAATACTGATGTATCTTATTAAAATTTACTTTTAGTTTGACAATGGAGGCCCCTTCATTATATCAGATGCCACAGGATGTAGTCATTTTCTGTCAGAAGGCAGGCAGCATTAAAGAAAGTGACCTCCCAAGCCTTTTTATGGCAATGGTACTGAGGTTTGAACCCAAAGCCTTTTCTCTGAGCTACATCTCCAGCCCTTTTCAGTGTTTAAATTTTGACAGCATCCTAGTCTTTTTAACTCCTCCATGGAGCTCCAGACAATGAAAGGGAAAGAAATGAACACCTCCGTGTGCACCATTTCTAGCTACTGAATCTTAGCTTTTCAAAGTTAGATGTTGCTGGAAGACAGTGTAAGAACAACGTGGTGACTCCTCCAGACCCAGCCATCGTTTTCCGGGTGGAGGAACTCCGCTTGTTAAGTGGGAGCTAGAAAGCATGTGGAACACAGTTGTCTCTAATAATGTTACAATCCGAGGAACTTAAGAGGTTCTAAAAGTAAACTTCAGCTTGACATTAAAGTTTAATTAAGACTTGTGGAAGAGCTGCCTAGAAATAGACATTTATAAAATATTCTGGCTTGTAACCAAAGCATTAGTCACCGAACACCTTTGGGAGAGAAGCTGGCACTTAGACAAGCAACAGAAGGTGAAATCACTGTGTCTGCAGCCAGGATCCAAGACAACAACAAATTAGAGAAAAACACAATGTGCACATTTCAGCAGTGAGACTCCTGGTTTATTTTCCAATTTTAAGCCATTCTGCCACATTACCACGATTAACATTCTACTCTTTAAATGTACATCTTGCTGTATCTTGATCCGTTCACACGAAGCCTGTGGGAAGCTCTCCACCCGCTTTCTGTGTGAGACATAATAAAGGACCAGGTGCACATCTGGACCCGCGACAAGACTCAGCCGGTGCTTTCCCTGGGACGCATAGTTCATTCTTCATTAAAACATGCATAATGCAGACGTGAAATTTACCAAGCAACCTTGAATCCACATACCTTAAACAAATCAAGGCACCATGGACATGCAGAATCATAACTTAATATGTGAAAAACACAGAAAAATGATATATTCCAGCACCAGACTCTAGATTTTTCCTGAGTGAACATCATTTGATTTTGCAAGAAATATTCTGCAAATCTTGGTATAACGAATATACCCTGCTTTGTGAATTAGGGCTTCCTAATAAACTGCTTTTAATCATGATGCTCGAAAAAATATAACAGAAGATGACATATTTCACTGTCCCAACTCATGGTAAATTTATCTGACAAAATGGCCTTGTAGCAAGTTGCCTACAGACCTCAGAGCAATTTTATTCTCTTTCTACTTGACTGTTGACTCCACACACGCACACACACACATACACACACAAAATGAAAACGCTGAAAAATTCTTGCCTACTGGAATAGATAAGTTATCTGACATAGAAAGAAAATGTGTCAAATAAAGGCAAACTCATTGACACTGAGGGGAAGATGACAGGAGAACTTGGACTGGAAGAGTGGAATGGTAACTACCATGTTTCAGGGTATAAAAAACATAATTCATCCTCCCCAGACCATCTGAAGTCAGCAAGCATCTATTCCTACTACCTCTGGTTTAAGAAGGACAATTTCATTACACTAATCCTTGAGGGTTATCAGTACAGGGGCAGAGGTGGATCATTGCCTATTGTCTACCCAACAGTGATTTCTCCTCCTGCTAACAAACCCTGATTATTCAGGCAATAGGCAGCACTTCTTTGATGTTGTTGCAAAAGACAGCTCCAGCTCAGGTTCGAGGACTAAAGCAAGACTAATCCAGGGAGTATATGAGATACAAGTCTGGTTAGTCAGAGAAAGTCTGATAATGTACTTCCCTTCCTGGAAAAGAAGTCTCAAAAAGACTTGGTTCTTGGAATTGTTTTCTTACTTGGGACACTGGTATTACTGCAGCCATATTGTGACTATGAGGAAAAGGCCAAAGGAATGGAAAAGATGGCTGCCAGTGGGTAAGCCTTTGGTAGGTTCTCACACCCTGCAACCTCCTTCCTTCAGAATGCTCATGTTCCAAAACTAAATTTCTTCACTGTTTAAGTCACTTCCAGTCAGGTGTTGTAACCTGCAGTTAAAAGTGTTCCTAATATGAGAGCAATTCTTCAGGGAAAGCCTGCATTGCTTACTCCAGAAGCATGAGAGAAGTATGGAGGAGAAGTAGTGCCATCTATATCATTAAACTGTAAAAATGATTTGACTTTAAGCTGCCCATGCGTTGGCTAACTCTGCTATTATGTAAAGTCGTATTTGCAAATCTTTACTGTGCAGTGGAAATTATCTGAATGTGGTTTATTGTCCTGAGAACTTAATTAAGAGACAGCTCACATAAGCACTGTGCAGGATACTGTCGGCAGATTATTGCGAGCTTTGAAAACTTATTCTTTACTGAGTGAATACATTTACCTAAAACAGATCTAAAGATCTGGGCCACACAAATACCAGTCATGCCAACGGAGATACACCCTGGAGAATGCATAGAACATATGGTCTCAATTGGCTTCCTCTTACTGAGAAGGGGAAGAGGACACCGACGTGGTAGGGGCATGTTTTTGTCTGATAAGAGTATAATTTACTAAAAATGCAAGGTGGTTTGTCAACAGCTTCCACCATGGATCTAAAACCTAATTAGAAGAGTTTTGATTTGAAAGTTCCTCAAATACATTATCGCTTACCCTAGTAGAAATAGCTTGCAACTTTCCTAATTGATGAAAGAGATCCTGGGCCTGCTATTTGATACTGACATTCATGCCACAGCGAATCTCCTGAGACTGAAAACCTTCCAGCCAATCATTGCTAGCAGAGCTCTCAGGATGTAAGCCACACATACAGAATGATGGTCAGAATTCACAATCTTCTATTGCATGAACCTAAAAATGATCATAATCTAGAAGAACCCCTAGCACAACATAGAGAAGTCTCTTGTCAGCCTGGGGCATATGTTCCAAGATCCTCAGTGGATACCTAACTGCAGACAGGCCGAACTGCATGTTTATACCATGTTCCCTGCACACACTACATGGATAACTGCACACACTGCATAGGATAAAGCTTATCTTAAATTAGACATAGTAAAAAAAGAAGTGACAATAACTAAGCAAACCTAACAATATGCTAAAGTTGCTAGCATCACTACTCTTGTGCTTCGGGTCCAAAATTAAGCAAAATGCGATTACTCCAACCCGAGTACTGTGATTCTGCAATGGTTGATCTGATAACCAGGACAGCTACTGATAAGTGGCTGGCACGGTAGGGAGTGTATAACAGGGGCAGGGCAGAGCGGGACAGATAGGGATTGCATCATGTTACTCAGAACCGTGGGCAACACGAACTTTATGAATTATAGCAAATTTATCATTTGCTATATTCAGCTCACAGCTGCCTGCAAGTAACTAAAACTGTGGAAAGTGAAACTATGTATCTGTGTATATACATATATGGTGTGTGTGTGTGTGTGTGTTTTTGTGTATATATATATATGGTATATATATGCATATATGGTATATATATAGTGTGTGTGCATATATATAAGGTGTGTCTTGTGTGTATGTATATATGTGTGCGTTATATATATATATATAAATATAAAATGTGTACTAATAGCCAAATCTAGTACTGAATAAAAAATATATATAATATCTCTCAGTAAAACATTTTTCTTTTCTAATTTTTTGAATGGTGCTAACTCTCAAAGATTACTCTCTTTCTTTGTAACCCATATACATGCATGTATTAGTCCTCAATAAAAAAACAAGAATATCCTAAACTTACTTGAAAAATCCAATTTTTGCAGAAACCTGTAAATCAGCAGAACAATTTTCATGGGCACAAAATCTTGCAAAATTTATCTGAAAAAAAAATTTAGTTTAATCAATAGATACATTTGTGTATAAAGAATAAAGCATCTTTGATACGTGAGGAAGACAAAATTCATACGTCAGATTTGGAACTTATTTCATACTTCCTTCCCTAAGACTTCATTTTTGAGAATTAGTGGCTTCAAATTGGCATAGTAGCAGGGCCAAGGAAACAGTTCTTCTAGGAGATAATTTTAAAGCCTAAATTTGTTAAATGGAATGAGATTTGAGAAAAGTTAAATTAAAGGTACTCTGCAGATAATTGGGGAATATCAGCTGCCAAGACATTCTTAATCAACTTCCTTTACATTTTCTGGTGCTATATTCAATTGTAGCAGATGGGAGGACAGTGATTTTACATTCATTGAAAGTAGCTAAATATAGAAATTGAGAACATTTACTTTGGGGAAACACAGAACGAAATTCTACGGTAGTCTACTGTAAGGGTTCCAGAATGGATTTAGTTGAACACTGAGTAGGACCCATGGATACTACAAGGTACATGGGAAAAACTGAAAGATGAGATGGACAAAAGAAAAACAGGAAATGGGAAGATGAATAATAGGGATGGGTGAAGGAGGGAGAGACACAGAAAAGGGGAAATGTAGAAAGTCAGAGAAGAGGCACGCTCAGAAAGTTAAAGTGGCTGGAGCACCGTCCACATGCCAGACCACAGATGCCCACGTTCAGAGAGAAGAGGCGTAAATCCTCCTCTGTCTCACCAAGTGAATCACATTTGCCCCTGCTACTATTTGTAAAGCAAGTCGTCTGAGGGGCCAAAATGTAGATTAATGTAACTACAAACTGACAGTGTTTTGGATTGCATTCTTGCAAGCCTGATATCACCAAGACATTTAAAATTAGTTGTTCCTGAGAACCGACATTCAAAAGAAGAGCAAAAAATAAATAAATAAAAACTGATTTCCATAAATATTTTCGTATGAATAAAAGAATACGTACCCCTACATTTTTAATGTTTATTTGCTCTAGTATTCTAGACTAGGTAGTGATGATTAAATGCAGCTTAGGTGCAGTATTTTTCTGGACAGAATACGAACTAGACTTTTACCTGTGCCTTTCAACTCTTATATTTGTGGGACATTAGTATTTTAGGGCATGTTTTTTACCATGCCCAAACCCACACCCTGTTGACTGTTTCTCTTTGCATTGCTGGACAGTAAAGTCTGAACCATGGCACTCCTGGAAATAAAGGCACCATCAAGTGAAACAAATATTTTGGGAGTATTTTGAAAAAGCAGTTCACTTAGAAAGCAAGACCCATCTTCAAATACAACTGATCTTGGGAGGTGGCTAAAAAGCATGTGATAACATTTTTAAAAAGAGAAAATGTTATGTTACCTAAGTGTTTATAAATGAATCAAACTCAGACAGACAACTATGATAATAGGAAAACAGACCCATGGACAGGGCAAGAGAGAGAGGCACAGTAAGAGAAAGACAGAAATGACAAAGAGGAAGATGAACTGAGCTCATATGGAGACACTGAATAACCAACTCAAGAATGCAACTTATTTCCATTATGCTTTCTCTCTAGTAATACATTTTCTTCACTAACAAGGCACTGAGGAGAAAAAAACCAAAATTTTATATATATGTATATGGGAAACTACTGTTGTGGCTAAATGCATATTTTAAAATATTCAATTCAATATCCTGAAGGAATATAAAAAAGAAAGAAACATGGAAAACAAGACGTACAATCAATCTGTTTTAAAATATCCATAAAAAGTTTTATAAAGAATTCAGACATGTATTTCATTCCTTCGAAATTATGCCACATTTTAAATAATGCTCTAATCATGTAACATACTGCTCTGAACAAAGGAAAACATTCTTACCACTTTTTTAATCATGTCTTTTTCTTTCTTCTGCTGAAGGATTGGCAGCAGGGGTGGGAATTCTTCTGTACTGCGTTTGCTGATGACATGGTGCCCAAGGTGGTAAGCAGCTTCAATCTGGATTGGGGTGAGGATATCCCGCACATCTTTCTAAGGAAATTAAAAACCGTAGAGTAAATAACAAAAGTAAAGGGCTGGGGATTCAGCTCATGGGTCCGCTGTCTGCTCTGCAAGCAAAAGGTCCTGACCTTGAACCCTGGTAACAACAACAAAATAATAATAAATAATCGCACAAGTGCACACACATACACACACACTGTCCAGAATAAACCCAAACATGATACACAAAAGCCAAAACCAATCTTTATCTTTCATCTAACATGAAAGACACTGGAATGTGAGGCTGTAGAGGTGGTTCAGTGGTACATCTGATGTGCACAAGGCCCCAGGTTCCATCCCCAGGACTACACCAAAACAATTTTAGTGTGTATATTTTTACCCAGCACAGAAGCATTCATGTTTCTTATGACAGCTTCAAAAAATATAAAATTAAAAATTATACCATAGTATTCGCAAAAGTATGCATTTGGTATATTCCCTTCTATTCTGTTAACTACGCTTTTTAAAATAACTTTGTGTGATGATTTTTAATTTAGAAACTCATTTCAAAGTTCTAATCAATGCTTTATTCAACTTTTATTCTTTTAGTAACATCTGGATTCAATATGATTCATTTGATTACATATTTACTGTGAAAGATTTTTTGTTGTTGTTCACTATGGACCATTTCCCATGTCTAACGGATTATGACTAGTATATAAACCATTATTTTATATCTTTGTTTATTGAATGTTATTACTAATTGTTCTAATTTCTTTAGCTTGTTGTCCTTTTATATTTCACAAAAGAAAGAGTTCTTGGACATATTTTTAATTACACAAGAATTATAACCCATTCAGAACCCACTCTGTGCAGAGTGCTATCCTCTTAAATTTAATATCTTATTAATTTCTATACATTTTTCATTCCCATTAATTTTTATGTGCTCAAAAGCATAATTTGAGTAATTTTTAAATTTATTGTCCTCTTACCCCAAAGAAACAAGTCTTAAGTTTATTAGAATTTATTGACAATTCTTTTAATCTTTACTTCTAGGCAAGCATCATTTTTCTCTTTAAAATAATTTTTCCATGAGTTTATAAAAATGATTTTATGATCTTTTCACTTCATCATTTACCAGTCTCCCCACTGGGAGCACCCAATAAACATTAATTAATTAAATAAGTTTTCAACTAAGATAGTGGACTGGAATCTCTAGTTTATGAGAACAGAATTCAGATGAGATATCAAATGCAGTTTGCCATCTCTCAGAAAGCATTGATTCAAGACCTCTCTTGGCAGAAATGTGGTTTCTAAAGTCCCCTGAACAAAATGATTTTTTTTCCTATCTTAAGCGTAGGCTACTAAGATGTTACTAATAAAGTCATCCACTAGTATTTATAAAAATCCAACTGACAAATTATGTGCAATAAGATATGCTGACAACAAAAATTTAAAGTAGAAATGACCTTAGGGTTTGAGGACAGTGCCTAGTCAGCAAATACTGTCGTCCAACACACAGACTAGTGTAATTGTAGACAACTTGTACAGTCTTGATTTTTCCTCGCTATGAGAACTGTTACTACACCCAGAAGATAATTTGAAGAAATGGTCACAGACTTTAATGTCTTTCATACCAACAAATTATATTTAAAGCTCAACTTAACTCCACATTTCATGTGCCCATTTCAATCTGCAGGTTCTCGTTTTAGAGAATGGACTCAGGGCTGGAGATTTAGCTCAGTGTTTCCGCTGCCTGCCTTGCAAGCACAAGGGCCCAAGTTCTTCAATCGCTGGTATAAAAAACAAATAAATAAATACATATGTGTGTGTATGTATATATATATATAGATAGATAGATAGATAGATAGATAGATAGATAGATAGATAGATGTGTGACTCAGGGCTGGAGATTTAGCTCAGTGTTTCCGCTGCCTGCCTTGCAAGCACAAGGGCCCAAGATCTTCAATCGCTGGTACAAAAAACAAATAAATACATATGTGTGTGTATGTATATATAGATAGATAGATAGATAGATAGATAGATAGATAGATAGATAGATGTATTATCTTACACCTGAGATTTATATCTGTGCTTGAGAAGTTCCTCGGGGCAGACCCGTAACACTGACAAACCTCACACTGAACAATGTCAGTGGCAAAGTTCTGATGATCTATAATCATTTACGGATTGGAATATGGCTGAAATATCACTGCCTAAAAGCAAATAAAAATGGCTTACTTTCAAAGCCCATCAATCAATAATCTCTAATGGGCAGGAAAGAATAGGTATTCTATAATTATTGCTTTGTTATTTACACCTACAATAACTTTTGATAAAAATCAATGAAACAAGTAAAGATGACCCACACCTCATAGACTGGATTTATTCTGTCTTTATATAATCGGAAGTAAAAAGGATGCAACTTTCTTCTTACAACGTCAGTATATGTATGTAATGGTTAAGAGCAAGCAGGATAGAGATGGTACACTGAGGTTCAAATCTTGGATGCACCATTTAACCTTGAGTAAGTTACCTACTCTGCCTATGGTTTTAATGAAAACGTGAACAGTGATGGAATAGCGATGATACTTATGCACTATTGTGATGATTAAACAGTGTAGGAGTACAAAATCATAATTTTATACATACCATATGACTACCAAGAAATTATTAAACTTGTTTCTTACAATAAGAAATGCCAGTGAACATATAGAAGGAACAACTGAATTAAACTACTGCCAATCAATGAACAGCAAACAGAAAATGAAGGATATAATAAGAATTAGCCTTCTATTAGTTCAATGATATCTGGCAAATTTGAAGGCTGAATTAGAGTACTCAAACTTTGATTATTTTTCTGTTCTACACAGGGCTGCCTTTATTAAATTACTCGATAAGTAAATGTTTCAACAGGAAACCTTGACCATATAGGAATGCTGCAAACCAAGGTCCAAATCCCAAGTTATCAACTTGTGAAAAATGGAACAGCTTGAAGCCCTGAGTATTACAATAGCAAACTTCATTAAATTATTCCCTAGGTGTGGGAGCTAGACAGCCACTGATTGTCCCTCCACATGTCCACTGTTTTAATTCTCCACAAGCTTGCTTTGACCAAATCACATGTTATCCAATTCATACTAATTTTCCACAAGGTCTTCTCTACATCTGGTGTATATTACTTTCATTATCCTAATTAGCTATTAATTATGCTTTTCTTGCAATATATAAAATGTACGTGCACTCTTGCAAGAACTGTATTTGACAGATATTCACACCTATTTAACTTTAATAGCTCCTCCTAAAGACAAAAGCTGTAACATCAAAAATGTCTTAAAGTAACAAATTAAGAATTTGGGAAGGAAAACAGATTTGCTTAAAGTTTGTTTTTTTTTTAATTTGGATAGGGATGCACTACTATATTAAAAGTAATGAAAATTCCATGCCCTATTTTTATGGACAATTATATAAAACAGAGCACCCACAAGCATGCAAATAAGCACATGCCTGAAATTATACAGTCTGTCTTCTCTTTTGACTTTCATGAAAATCTGTATTTCTGGACAATTTGAGAGCTATTCTCTGGGCCTGTGTCTTCTTACTATGTTTATGTACTGCAGGAATTTGAAGAGTGGGGTTAAAATATGTATAAAATAGTAAATGAAAAATTATCTCAAGGCATAAACGTTTGAAGATTATCTATTCGTGGGTCTGCTGTGTACAAGAAGGGTCTGGGAACACAGAACTGAAAGTACTTATCTCACAGTCTACAACCCATAAAGTCACGTAGATGCGTGGCGAATGGGTGTTCTAACATGTGAATGAGGAAAGCCACCTCGTCTACATCTCAAAAGCCCAAGGGAGGCTCTAATTTAGGATTGTAAGCAAGAAATTTGACTATTATTATGGCTTTGAAATGCTCCTCTGGTGCCAATGAAGGGTTGAGAAGGAAGGAAGGTGAAACCAAGGCACAGACTGAAACCTGAACCAGCAATACAACTTGAAACTATAATCACTTCTAGTACGTTTGGTTGACGTGTAAGGAACTATCCGGCATCTGGGCCCTGTAGTTTCCTGGGAAAAGGTATTCCTCCTTCCAAGACAGATGCCCTAAGCATTATACCACGACAAGACCGATTTTCCCCTCAGAATTGGTACAAAGAATACAGCATCCAAAAATCTGTTAAATATTTATTAGATCTCTGCCCTTGGTAATGAATTGTGCAAGCTCTAACAAGAGGACAAGAATACAAATATGTAAAAGATAATATCCTGTTCCAAAGACATTATGATCCAAAAACAAAAAAACAAAAACAAAAACAAAAAAAGCAGGTGTTACAGCAATCAATTTAATTCTAGAATACTACATCAGTATTTTCAAACAGTTTTCTTGCACTTGGATTTTTCAGGAGTCATGAATTCACATAGTAATCAGTCCAGGGTGTGCTGTGGTTAAAGCATAACTGCTTAGCTATAAAGAATGATAAACCTGACTCATTCCTAGGAAAATGGATGCACCTTAGGACCATAGTGTTAAGTGAAATAAGTCACACACAGAAGCTTATATGGCACATGATTTCTCTTCCTGCAAATCCCAAACGATAAATAAAGAGCAACATAAAAGATAGTATAAAGTAGGGAAAGAGATCTTTCTCAAATCGGAAGGGAATCTCTTGGAGGAAAGGGGCTGAAAAGAGGAAATTAAGAAGTTAGATACCTGTTCCAACTCCACACAAGGAATGTAACATTACGTAAACATATACAAATAAAAATAACTTTAATAAAAAATAAATGCTCGGGAACAAGTGACACCTCATTAAAGTTGCACATTTACTGCTTGACAATATAAGTAAATGGGACAAGAATATAAATAAAACTTAATGATCAAATACACATTTATTTGAAATTATCTTGGAAAAGATGGATTTTAGAAGTTACCTAAAGATGCACATAAAAAGGTAAACCCTCTGTGTTTCAAAAATCCTGAATCAAAGAAAAAAAAAAAAAAACAGAACAAACCAATGTGCTACATAGCCAGGCAGGTTGATTTTCTGACTTTAGTGCAATAAGTAAGGCTCTTGAACTCACTTGATCTCAAAATGTTTATGGGGATAGGCATTTCTGGGCCAGAACTGGGCTAGATATTTCTAGCTTTAACAGAAATAATACCAACAGGTAATCTTGTTACTGCATTTGTTACCAGAAGGTAGCACGCTTCTCCTCCAGTGTCAGTGAGCATTTTGATGCTGTGGTTCCATCAAGACCAACCAGGAAATATCACCTCTGGAAACATTAATGGATATGTCCTACCATACCTGCTTTAACAGATAAAAACTGCTGCACACTGCTGCTTGGATTTCCCTAAAGCAAAACAGCTTCTAAATCACCCTGTGTGCTAAGAGATCGCTCAGCTCTACTAAGGTCATGTATTTGAATACAAAGAAACCAACTTCATTTTCATACATTGACATGATAGGAAAACATCTTGTCACAGAGGAAGAATGATGTCTAACAGAAAAAGACTTCAATAGATAAAATATTTGTGCTACAAAAATTTTAATCATTTCCCTCATGTCATAGAAACCTTTTCTGAGTCAACAAAAGGACAATAACATGACAATAACTCAGATAAAAACTGCTGCACACTGCTGCTTGGATTTCCCTAAAGCAAAACAGCTTCTAAATCACCTTGTGTGCTAAGAGATCTCTCAGAAAATAATTCCTTATGATACTGTTTCAATTGTGAGGCAGTGACTGAGTAGACTATGATAGGAAAACATCTTGTCACAGAGGAAGAATGATGTCTAACAGAAAAAGACTTCAATAGATAAAATATTTGTGCTACAAAAATTTTAATCATTTCCCTCATGTCATAGAAACCTTTTCTGAGTCAACAAAAGGACAATAACATGACAATAACAAGTCAGTACATATCAGTTACAACCATCAATGTCAATGGCCTCAACTCACCAATCAAGAGAAATAGACTGGCAGAATGGATTAAAAAGCAAAATCCAACAATATGTTGTATACAAGAAATACACCTAGTGTAAACTCTCAAATCTAAAGTCTATATTCTTCTTTGATAAAAATCCAAATATTGTGTGGCTTTAATAGTAAAAATTAAAGCATGGTATAATTATAAATAACTAAATCACAAGGGGGGGGTAACTAAAAGCAAAAAAAAAAACAGCAACAAAAATATTTTCTACTTGGGACAAATTTTGATCAAGAAAGTAAAATAATTCCTTATGATACTGTTTCAATTGTGAGGCAGAGACTGAGTTGAGAAAAGGATGCACCTGCCAACCAGATAAACAATCTCAGAAAAACAACATGCCAGAAAAGTTACATTCTATTGACGTAGATGCTTTTTATAGTGCTAAAAATGTCATGTTTTCTTTAAAGTTCTAACATGAAAGTGGAGACGACGTGATTAAAAGGAAAAGATTCAAGAAAAGCTCAACTTTTGTAATGAGTTCTGGGTATTTTTAAGTAGCTAGACTCTCTGTTATCAAATAATACAATGAGTCTTTAGAAAAACGTAAGTCGTCTTAAAGATTTTCATTTAAATGAAATAATCAAAGAATTATAAGCAAAAAATTTAAAAATTGAATCTTTTCCTCACCTTCCAGTCTGCAAGGACTTTCACATACTCTACTATCTATGGGCTCTTTCCAGCTCCCTCCCTTTATTACTCACTTCAAACCATCTGCTGAGTGGGGAGGAATTTCCAGTTTTCTGTTTCTCAGCTTCTTAGTCTATTCTCTCAACTTGCTTGTCCCTCACTTGCTCATGCTTTTTTTCGTGTACATCCACGGTAAGATTAAACATGACTAGAAATAAAACACCGACACACTGACTAATCTCACTGCATTAGTCACCTTTCTACTACCAGGACAAAAGACTTGATATATTCACAACTTAGAAAAGTTTTATTTTGGTTCATGGTTTCAGAAGGTTCAGTCCACGGCTAGTTGGCTGTGAAGCAGAAATGGGATGGTAGAAGTGGAGGAAGAAAGTGCTCACTCGAGGCATCCAGATCAGAGAAGGGATTATAATAAAGACAGCTGGTGAGAAAAGGCTAGGGAGAAGATCACGCTGTCCACGCACACCCAGACAAACCCAGAAGTGTTTCTCAAACCAATCAACCAAGTTGATCAAGATTAACTATCACATCCACTTATGATCATGAATGCAACAATATGACAGCCATAACGCACGTTTCATCATTTGTTTTAGAGAACTATTTCTTCCCAAATGTGGAGCATCACTTCCTCCATCCCTAAACATAGATGACTGCTTCTTACTCCATGGAGAATCACAACCATCAGCGGAGAACTCCCACAATCCCCACGACGATACCCACCCAGCATCTGCAAGCAGGAAAACAGATAAACACTTACTGATGTGCCTATCTAGATAACTGTTCCTCTTACTTGTCCAGTCAATGCCACCCCTCTTGCTTGCAGCTGTTCTTTGTACCTATATCACAAAAATTTCCCTGTACTGGGACACATATAAGAAACATGTTGATATTCCTCTTATCTAAAAAGGAAAAGAACAGCTTTTCACTGCACTGCTCTTTTCAGCTACTGACTCCCAAACCCACTTCCTCAATCATCTTTATGGTGAATGTTTGTGAAAGAAAAACCTGTAGTCTCTGCATCCAAATCTTTTCCTTCTCCCCCTACCCAACTCGTCTAAAATGCTTGTATCACATTCACCAACAGCAGTCACACTGCAATGTCCAAAGATCAGCTCTCATCTTATTCAACCCAGCAGCAGCACTGAAATCATCATCACGCACTCCTTTGCCTCCTCCACTTCTCACTTGCGTGACAGTACCACACTCGGTTGTCTTTCCTCCATCCTGGCTGGTCCCTCTCATCTCCATGGACCTTCTCTCTGAGGAGTCTTTGTGGTGAGGTGCACCAGAGATCGTATACTACCTGCCTCCTTCTGATCTCATGTGGCTTTAAAAAGACAGATTACGTTGTATTTCTAGTTCTAAGTCTCCCCAGTTCCAGATAAGTGATATTTCATCCGAAGGTAAAACAGATTTCTCTACTTCAGCAGGTTCACAACCGAATTTCCTAATTTTTCCACCCAAAAGTTGTTTCTCTTGCAATGTGCTATTGCAGTCGATAAAAATTACACCCTTGTAGCTGCTCAGGCTAAAGACTTTTGGAATCGTCTTGGAGCCTCTCTCTCAAAGCCAGGCATCTGTCACCAAATCTTATCAAGTCTGTCAACTACTTTGCACCCTATTCATTGCCACCACCTGTGACACATTATTTCTCACCTGAGTTGGCAGAGTAGCCTCTTCTCCTTATCCCCTATTGTCCCTTATTGTCTATTGTCAATGTAGCAGCCAGAGTGCAGCTTTATACTGAAGTCAGATCAATGCTTGAATCAAAAAACTCTGCAATAGATCCCCGTTTCTCTCAGAGAAAGTTACTGGCCCTATATGATCTCTCTTCTATTCTCCTACCCTCGCTCATTTTTCTGGCCATCGTTACTTCCTTGTTCCTTAAAATAAGCAGCCACCATCTTATCTTAAGGCTTTCACACCAAGCTCTTCTTACTGCGATGCTGTGCTGCTAAAAATAGCTTCTCAAAGTACAGCGACTAAGCCAGACGCATCAGCATCACCTGAGAGCTTAGTAGAACTTCAAATGCTCAAGTGCCACCCAGACCTGCCTTGTCAGGGCTGCAAAGACAGCATGTAGAAATCTGTGAGATTTGTTTGGTATTTTGCTGAACCCAGACCCAGGGCCGAGCACAGGCTAGGCAAGTACTCTACCACTATGCCACATCCAGGCCCAAGTAAAGCACATTTTAAGAAGCCTTACAGGTGTTGCTATTGTACACTAGAGCTGAGAAGCTCTGCTCTAGATATTTACACAACTTCCTCACCTCTTTGAAGCCTTTCTCCAGATGTCACTTTCTGTGTGAGGCTCGTAACCACCACCTGGTTCACACTGCATCCATCATTCTCCCCAGCACTTGCCCCATTCCTGTACTCTGCTTTCCTTTTTCCAGGTTCCATGACTCATGGAGTATTCAAAAGTACTATAAAGCTTGTTGTCTATTATGTTGTCATTTCACTGGAATATAAATTCTATGAAAGTCGTCATACTTTTATGTTTCACTGATAATACAGAAATGTCTCAAGTAGGTTCTGATGCAATATAGATACTTAGTGACTACAGAATTCTGGGAATGGTAAGTTGAGCTTAACTGGTATGGCCAATGGGGACAATCATACAAGTCAAGCAAACCCAAGCAGCAGGCAGAGGGGCCTCTGATAGTTGGGGCTTAGGAGCCCAAGTACATGATTAACACGTCACTTCCTCTCATTGAAAGTGAAATCCATATGTATACTAACAACACAGCTGGAAACACTTCATGGGATGCAGGAACTTTTTTTCCCCCCTCATTGAGTTTATGGTACATTTTAGGTACACAGTACAGTTACATTCATCATTGGGATCTTGTACCTTCACATGACAGGTCTTGGTTCTCATTTTTCACCCTTGTCCCTGCCCTCCCTTCACCTCTCCTCCCCTCCCCCTTTACAAAGACTTCATTTCCATTTTTTCATTTTCTCATATTTTTTTCTTTTCCCTTGTTAGCTTTCCCCTACCCTTCCCACTTTTACTATACTCTTAAGTGAAATAAGTCACACGTGTGTGAATACCGAATAGTTTCTCTGGTGTGAATTATAATAGTACATAAGATCCTAATCATATAATGGACAATGTGAAACAGGAAGAAAGGAACTTCTTTCCACCGTGGATGCAGAGGAGTGCTAAACTGCCAATGCCTTAGGCTACTGCACTGGTGGAAGAGGAAGTGCGGCCATGATGGTCCCACTGCTGCCTGGGAAACAGCTAGAGATCCTGGACAGAACTCAAGGCTGGAGCACTTTGCTCTGTGCTTTCTACATCCTCCTAGGGTTTGCTGCAGATGAGATGTGTGAAGTGACCTTTGCCTTTCTACATGAGTTTGAAAAGTGTCCCAAAGTAAAGCAAGGTAATTTAGGAAGGGAAAAAGATACTGGAGAAAACTAATACCAGTGTTAAGTGCTAGCGTGCAACATTCACCACACATGGCCCAAAGTCAACAACTGCATCCTGCTACTTTCAAAATAGGGCAGCACTACAAGTATATGTACAACAGAACACAGAAACCTCTGAACTGACATTTCTGCTACAGATTAATACATCTGTATTCTTCAGAATACTAAAGATATACAATGTGAATAATCCCTTATTACTAGGAACAATGCCAAGAAACCTAAGACTAAATAAACCAGATCAATTTGCTGCTGCTTTTGCACTTCAACACAATGTTTCTTTGTGAACATCTAATACTGTTTTTTTTTTGTTTTTTTGTTTTGTTGTTTGCCTTTAAAATGGTCTAGTAGTTGTCTCTAAAATAGACTAAGTAGAACCACATTAATGAAGGACTGGAAGAAAAGAACCTCTTGAATCTCTAGCATGTAAATGATGGTTACATTAACATCATTCTATACTTCTGGCTCTTTACAACCTAATAACTTTACAATAGCAGAATAGACAAATAGCACAGAGATTGTTGCTGTAGCAGTGCATAGTGTCAGAATCTTGATGCTTATTTGTGTTTGCTTAGAGTAAGTATCTAAGGGAAAATTAAGTTCTAAGCTGAGGCTACAATCTGAAATCCCAGGAAGAGCATCTAAGAATAGCTTGATTTTTTTGTAACAATAGATTTGCTGGTGAAGTACACTATTCCCTAATGAACAGGATGTGGCACTGCTTCAGATGCTAAAATTTGATCAATGTTAGGAGCATGATGATCAGTTTAGTTATGAGTCTTTTAATAAAAGAAACATGAAATCGGCCATGCTTTGGCAGGACATACCCCAAACCATCATGAAAGCTGTTATCCTGGCGCACAGATGAGCCCTACCATGCTACAACTGTTCATGTTCCCACTGACATCACTGACAAGGAGACCAAGACAGAATCCAAATGCAGTTACATTGGATTCTGCTTCATTGGAGTTGTTTGAAAAACCAACTAACTCGCCTGTCCTCCAAGAACCTCCCCGAGGACCCTGGACAGATATGAGGCTCAGCAAAGTGGTTTAACGTGCACATTTCCAAGCAAGTAGATAACAGGGGCAGAAGATCAGCAATTCCAGAAAGGAAAAGGCAAACCTTTCAAAGTCATGACACAGACAAATATGCTGAATGTGAAACAGAAACGCTGTGAAAAGTGGACTTTGAATCACCCAGGTAATTTGTGAAATCTTTTAACTGGGACCGGTCATGATTCAGACGTCGATGTAATAGATTTTTACTCTACAACACTGACATTTATGTATTCATGAACACTAGACTACATTACCCTCATAAGTGCTTGATGTGTCCTGCAGTTGGCTCTTCTGCTCGATACTTGTATGCTTCCTGCGAGGACATCAGAAGTTCCATTAGAAGAGAAGTAAAACCTTGATGGAGACTCTGCCTTTCTGTTCACATCCAGACTCATGTTATAAAACAAAACTGCAAAGTGTGCAGAGAATTGCAATCAATATCAGTAAATCCACTAAATGCATTTATTAAGTTGATGACAGTAATGCAACACACCCGAAACACTCTAACTTCTGTTATATAACTTTTGAAAAATTATCTGAAGTATAAGAGAATTAAAGATGTAAAATTGAAAGTTATTATAAGGTTTATGAAATCTAGTTTCTGTTATTAAAAATGTTAACATAATTACTTGCTCAATCCTAAGTTTCAAAAACTATAATATGAAAATTTATACTAACAATAAAAGATTTTGAATAATGTTTCAGACTACTCTGGAGTCCTTTCTGTCCACAGTAAGGGAAGTATATAGGTAGAGTTTTGTGTTCAAATGTCACTTGGAGGAAACCCATTTTGTGTGGTTACATGACTAATTTCATGTATTGTTAAGGTTCATTTATGTATTTCTGCTTCTGATTTGAAAGCTTGCTCTCTCTTTTAAAACTTTTATTTTCTTTTCAGTCCTATTTCTTGATTATTTGTCCTCTCTAATTTTGTTTGCTTGTAATCTGACCTCTTAATTTGTATAAAAATTTTAAAATTTTGTCTCAATTTCTAAATCTGATTCAGTAAATATTCACCTGCTTAACAAGATCTTTAAGTAAAACCAAAAAGAAACAAAAAGTTAAAACAATGAAAAAGTTTCAAATACCAAGAAAGTAGGAGTCATTTCCTGAACTAAATGGGTTCTTTGCAAAGCAAGCTAAATCTAATAGTCTGCTGACTAATGCTCATTACATAGGAGCAATGATTCATAAGTCATATTTAAGAAATCTTATACAATTCCTGGAATATTTATGTTTTAGAAGTTACATTCTTCTGGAAGGATTTTGCCTATTTCAAGGAAAAGACTAAACCTATATTACTCTTACTCATTTCAAATAAATCTTTCAACTATCCTTTCATTCAGAAAATAGTAAAGTACAAATCAATTGGCTTCAAAATTATAACAACAGATTCAGTACCGGGGGGTGGGGTGGAAGAAAGGAGGGAGGAGGAGGGAGGAGGA
>NW_022900938.1:15244827-15283582 GCF_012274545.1 Fukomys damarensis
GAGGGAAGGGGTGGGAGGGAATATGCATGAGAATGCCCATACAATGTGTTACAACTGAAATAGCCATCTAAAAATTCATTATCCTAACTCAGTTCAGACAAAGAGCAAGTGAAAAAGGGGTGAATAAAAACCTACTTCCAACAAGCAGTAAAATTCCCTGGCTTTAGCAAGCAAACATGCTTACCATGAGAATTTTTCCCAAGGAGTCATTTTATGACAATTGTAAAGCATGGTTCTGTAACAGTGCCGTTGATTATTTAGCAGTTTCACACATTTATTTTCAACCAGTTTTTAAAAGATCTGGTACAGTGCAATTAGTAGTTATGAGGAATACTGACTTCACTTAAGGAAAACAGCCCTCTCCAAACGTGCACCTTTCAGATAATCCATCAGTGTGTGGGTGCTACAGTGGAATCACTCTAGGGTCACTGTTCCTGGGGCCTATTCTCCAATCAGTAACCAGAGCAAGGCTTTGCCCACCTTTTATTTCTGCAGTTCTGATACAAATGGTCCAGGTCACTATTAAAAATCAGCCCTATAAAGTAGAGATAGCAGGCTTATTCTGTACGTCTCATTCAGAATGAGACATCTATTACATATCCATCAGTTGGTTCAATAAATATTTGCCACACTTTGTGATGATAAATGACATCAACTTGCAGGGCCATGGTTACAATCAACGTAGGTCTTGCGGAGTTCATGAATTTTGTGAATTATTAACATCCTAATCATGAAGCCAGGTATGCTTGTCTCCAACCATGGACTAGTTCTCATTAGTAGTTATTGTAACACTACCTTAAATATAACAGACTTAGGAACATTACTCTGCTGGCAAAAAGTATGGCTCTTTAAAAAGTCACACATATCTTTAATTTGGTATTAACTAGAATTTTGGACAGGACATATCCACACCGCATTCTTCAGAGCAGACTGTTAAGAGCAGCCTGCCTCTGCGCAGAGAAATGGTCATGGTTCTCATGTGCTCCTGGTGGTAGTAAATCCATACACATGAGACATATCTTAAGTGAGTATATATATAATTTTTATAACTATGTATAAAATTATGTACATGACTATGAATATATATCTCAAAAACTAAAATCAGGTCTAGGTTCCAGACAAGCTTCTTCAACTATTCAAATGGAATAATAGGACGGAATACATTTGAAAAGGAATCTTCTCCGTCTCACATCTTCCATCTTATACCAGCCCCCCCCAGAGCTCAGCAGGGTCGGAGATACGGATCAGTGAGGCCCTGAAATCGATCCTCAGCAGTGCAAAAGCATGAACACTAACATTTCCAAAATAAAGAGTTTGGCAAAACAGATGAGCTGGGTCATTACTCCCTCTAGAAATTGCACAGTTTAAACTCAATGGGTTTACTTTAACGTGACAGGTGATAGTTTTGTTTTGCTTCATGCCATAGCCTCTAAGCAACTGCGGCCTCCTAATTTGTCCCAGGCATTGGTTAGAACTCAAGAACCCGGCAGCAGGGGAAGGAAGGTGCTTGCCAAGTGCTGCTCTCTTTGACTCTAAGGATTCACCCACGGGGCAAACAGTAAGAGCCGTACAGACCTAAGAGCCATACAAATTTGCTGGAGATGACTGGGTGAATCTCACCTCCATCCGATCCAGCTTCAGTTCGGCCGGGCACACTTACCAATGTAACCTGGAACCTCTTTGCCTTTATATGAGAAACAAAGCGTTAGATCCATGCACACAGAGGGCACTCCATTCTCAACACAGTCGAATTTTGTTCTGTTTATAGACTCAGGGTGGCTTAAAGATGCTTCAACAATTACTACTGGTCTTGTCCTAAGAAGCAAACAAAATTAGCCAAAATAATTGAAGAATTATTTCTCATTAAGATAACCGCATCTGTTTTGTCAGTTTCCAATGACCATGTAAATTCATTAATCTGCTTTATTAATAATGTATGTATACGTACTCGGTTACATTTCTATACACAGATTAAGAGAAAATTTCATCTAAATGTCTAAAAACATTAACTTTATCTGATAATTATCTATGCAAGATGCTAAAAATACCTTAAATTCAATAAATTAAACTTCAGGATATCACAAAAGAGTATCATGAAGACACTACCACCGCTGCTTTTAGAAATGGCCTCCCATCATTTACCATTAAGTGTGTTTGTCATTAATCAGTGAAATGTATCAACCTTACCTTAGCAACACAGCAGACTCAGACCGAAAAGCACCGACTGCTACATCTGGAAGGTAAAAAACAACCAGATTGATGATCACCATTAGTCAAAGAAAAGACTTTCCAGGCATAAATGCTTAAAACTGCATATCACCTTTGACTATCAAAATGTATTTACTGAAAATTAATTAGAAACGACATGCTAGCTTCTTAAGAGTTGCTCCACATTTGTCTGAATCTATATGCCTTGACAAGGGCATGGATCCATTCATTACATTACATAATTTTATGATATAAACTTATGATTTAAAGACAGGTCTGTTAAAATAAAATTTGGTTTTATGAATGGGAACTATTAACCCAGGAATTCCATTGAAACTAAAAAAAATTTTCTTGTCTTCTTTCTTTTCATCATTATATGTCTGACTGACTTCAGAGGTATTTTCACTTTGGTTTTTCAAGAGCAGGGAATGTAACATTAACAGTGTCAAACTGAAGAGTTACCCAATTGTTTCTGGCCTATCATTAAATTTAAGAAAGCTTTACAAATGCAGAGAAAAAACTCATCAATAAATTGAAGTCTTCCGTACCAGTTTTATGGGTTCACAATAGAGTTTATGCCAGTTTATGAAATGTGGTAAATTTTATACTCACCTATATATCCATTATTATCTGCATCAATTTGTCCTGATATAGACTGTCCGAACATACTTAATGATTCACTGATTTGAAGCGCTCCAATTCTCTGAAAAATGGGTAAGTTGAGCGGGAAGCAGTTTTTGAACATCTAATAGTCCAGAGAAGCGTGACTTTGCTACACGATGACCCTCCCCCACATGCCCTGGCATATTTACTGACAAAGGCACTTCCAGCTTGAAATGGGCAGTTTTATTTATTTCGTGACTTAAAATTTTTTCCTTTGTGAAGAAAATGAATCAAGTATGTAACTTCCATGTTAAAAATACAGAGCAACTTTCCCACTTTGGCCTAATAAAATAACAGTACTAATGTTTCCATTAAAAAAAAATCTGGAAAATTTTTTCTAGGAATGTGAATGCAGCCTTTTCTAATGATTGAAATTCTTTTATTTTTCAGGCTATAAAAGTGAAGTCAGGGTTTGATTAGGAACTTTTATTAAAATGCTATCACCTTACTTCTCCACACAGAAAAAAACATGGTGTCAAGTGCACGTTGGATCTCCCTGTGCAATCTTTACAAAATACAAGGCTGCAGCCACAAGGCAAGACACAGTTAATCAACCCCACAAGGACCTTCTTGGAGTAGTACCGATATTGCCTCAAGGGCACAAATGTAACGATATGTAGAGAAAAAATCTTTAATAAGCTGAAATCAAGAAAATGGAAGTAAAACCCTTATGAAAAAAAGTTTTAAAATCATCAGGCCCTACAGTAAGACCATTTACCAGTATCATAAAAACATGATGGAACAAAATATGTGTTTGAAAGAGCAACAAGGAATAAGAAAAATAAACCCACAAAAACAATGGAAATATTAAGGGTGCTTCATCACTGGTGCTTCTTTTGAACAATGAACATTGTAATAATTTACCTGGGAGAAGCTTGACCCGATGCCATCTACTCGGCCATTGTAAATATAAATGGCACCTCGCAAGTCATCTTCTTGTGGCGCTCCAATAGCAACATCTATTCAAGGATTCAATGGGAGAAAGAGCAACAAATTCTTGAGTCAAGGAGTGAGCTCTCAAATCTAACCTTCATGATACTTCGTTCATGGAAGAAAACTCCCTTATAAAGAAAAACACTCTTCTCAGAAAGAATGCAATGCTATCATCACCATCAAGGTACAAGATCGCAGAACAGCCTGCGCATGGAGGACAGGAAAGGATCCCCAGCCAGACCCCTAGAGTCTACCCTAGCTGTGCAAGATGAGCCCGTCCCTTACCCTCTCCTCTACAGTGGGACTGTTAAAAAGGCCTTGCTCAGGGTAAAAGAATTCACATAAAGGGTTCAGACAGTGTCAGGCTTAGAATATCATCTACGAATATTACACCTACATGAATCCTGCATTTGAGCTTGTAGTCTTTATTTGCAAAATGATGTTTAAATTAATCCATGCTCCAAGGGAAATGATCGTCGTGTACCTTAGGAATATCTGCGCACATGTGCGCCCCCCCCCCACAGGCTCTTAGAAAATGGATCTGTGGTGTAATAAAATGATGCAGCACCTTCATGAGTTTGTTGAAATTCACATCAGATTATGATGCCAAGAGAAAAGAAGTAGATCAATTCATATAAGAAAACTCAAGAGTAAGTAGAAATGCTTATGTGCTTAAGTGCTACAAATATATAGAATTACGGAGAAAAAAATCCTACACACTGTCAAAAGCATTATTTTAACATGTGTGGTGTCTACCTGAGTATATTAATTTCTATGCAATGTTTTTAATTACTGAGTGCAGACAGTTTGTTTTCATGATATTACTTATGAAATGTTAAACCCTTTAAACACCTGTAATGGCAATTTTTAGCTGCTATGTCAATGGAAATAATGTCTTTCATATGCAACCCTATGTTAATGTCCTAAACTTTTAAAAATGCAAAACTGTTTCTATTTTCATCTAAAGAGAAATAGCAGCCAAGACTCACCTTGTTTAGATACACTAAGGCTAGCCTCTTGCGACATGTGTGAATCATTTTAGAAATGTCACATACAAATCTCATGGACCAATTTGTATATACAAATTACATATATATAAGGCTTCTCAGAAGCAGACACTTGAGATGAGAATAAGGTGTTGCTAGGACATAGCCAAAGGGAAACTGCAGTTTACTCAAGAGAAAAGACCGTGTAAAGGCAGAGAAGTGAAAGAACACGTGAAGTATCTGGTACGGATGGGCTGCAGCTGGATCGGTGCAAACTAAATACACACAGGAGCAAAGCAGGAGGACCAGAAGGAGAGAAAGAGGAGGAGGAAAAGAGCTGACGCTGCGGTGGAGCGTCTTACAACCATGGAAGAGAACACCATTTAGCGATTCTTTTAGGGCTGACTTTATACTTCTATCACACGGCCTACTGATAACTAGTGCTCTCCACTTTGGTTCTGGATGACAATACATGTAAAAATAACAACCCTGGATCACCCCGACATCGTGACAGGACTGGTTATTGGCACCACTGATCTAAATTAGAGTGAACACCTTGAAACCATACAGATAAGCCAGCCTGGTAGAGAGACTCCTTCCTTTTATCCCAGCACTCTGGGAGGCTGAGGCAGAGCGGATTAAGATTTAAGCCCAGACTATGCAATTTAGTAATTTGTGAGACCCTGTCTCAAAATAAATAAACAAAATTGCTGCCGATGTGGCTCAATGTAAGGGACAAGAGATCAATCCCCAGAACTGCAAAAGCATGGAGGGACGGGAGTGGGAAGGTAGATACAAACAATAAAATTTAAAAAAAATAAGATGAGCCTTTTCGGCTGAACTATTTTGTTTAAAAGACCCAATTTTCTTTCCAAGACGACGACATTTGAGCATATTCAATCTCTGGCTAATATAGATCCAAATTCTTTACTTCCCAGAATTACAATTATATAATATACAAGCTGTCATTATAGAAATGAGGACGATACACTTGGTGTACACAAACAAAATACTTTTCCATTCCCCTCCAGATCAATTTCTCAATTTGGGACACAATACACAGAAGAGTGAGATGTTTGAACACTGTCTTTACTTTTTGCATCTGAATATTTTACTTAATTCATTCTGTTGGTGTAAATCTTAATGATTACCAATCTAAGCCTAATAATCACCATGGTCTCAGACAATACATGCGGGGCTAGGAGCTTTACACATATTTACTGGTGTAACTGTCACAACTACCTCAAATATAGCCAGACCTTCAAATTCAGCTGCATTGAAGTTCAATGACTTGGTACCCAACACATTTTGTCCCATCACTTGCCATTTGGTGCTAAGTTCACAAGCTAGAGATTGTCAGTGTCGATTGCCTCCTGATTTACCCTTTCCACCCAAAATCATGTGCTTGGTCCTCCTCATTTTTGATACTTGCCATGCATGTTCCTCGAATCAATAAACAAGGAGTCCCAAGGTACCACTAAAAATGTTTTAATCCCCACTTTACAGATGAGGAAACTGAGGCAGCAGGTGGAATGGTAGGGATTCAAAATCTGTAGTCAGGCTCTAGATTTAAAATCTCTAGTCTGTCCATTCCTGTTCCCACAATACAAAGTCATCCAGAACATGTGTCAGCCCAGTGTTTCCCGTCTTAGTACCTGGGCCTGGTGTGTGCCAAAGCAGCACTCTTTATATGATGTGATAATATGTCAATATTCATTTCAGGAGTGCATAAAATATGGTACTTTACAACTAGAGAACCTCCATATAGTATGATTCTCTTAAAAAAAATACTCACACATGTAGTCTAGAAGTCAATGAGTCTAGAAGTGAAAAAAAGAAAAGCTAAATGATTGTACAAAGGGTAGTAACGCAGTGAACATCTGAACTTAAAATTTATGACAGTAAGAGACACACTGCCATTCATCTCCCTCACCACACTCTGCCCTGAATGTACTGGACCCGTCATTCTTGCCACCTTCTGAAGCAGGTCTGCAAGTCCTCCTTCAGGTCTTTACCAGATCTGATCAAATGCATGATGGATGCTGCTGCCAAGTGCCACCCAACAGAAAGGCAAGGTTGTGAAAATGTGGAGTCCTGTCCACTTTATCCACTGGTGTGGCACAGTATGTGAATGAATGGTAAATGTTTTGAATCAAATCACGACAGCATAACTGAAGATACACAGGAAGGAGAACTTTTAGAACCGCTTCAGAAAGTTGCGAGAACGATGGGGTAGTGTGTACCAAGCTGAGGGAGACTAAAGGCAGTAAGTCTTTTACTGTAATATTTTTTAAAAATTTGAACATTCACTGTATTTTGCAAGCATACCTCATAACTTGTCATGCAAAATCCATTTTGCTCATGCAAGTGATGTTGTGTATCTGTTTATCTCATCAGTTATGTTGATGGGTCTATTTACCTAGTTATTTCACAACTTTCCCATATTTTGATGAGATTTTTACCCTGGACAGTTGTTGCATTGACTGGACATCTTGTTGGAAATGGACTTGCTTTTCTTCTCTAGGAAAGACAGTTGACTTTTTCTTTTGTGACAAATGCCAAGTTAAGATAGGATTGAAATGCAACACACCACAAAGTTTCAAATAATAAAGAAGCATTAAATATGATTTGAATTTAACACTGGAGAAGGAAGGAAACAAAGAGCAGGTGGAGTTTTCACTTCCAGTCTTCATGGTCCTAGGAGCCCCTCCATGAACACACACAATGCCATCTCCGTCCATCTACCCACCCCCCAAAACAGGATGAGACACAGCATGGGGCAAAAAGGGAGACACATTAAAAAATAACATGAAGATACCCTGCTGTCTCATCAGGTGGATATGCCAGAAGGGAATTTAGACTTTTGTAAAAAACTAGAACGCAATGACTCTACTTCCAAGTCACCATGGCCTTGCTAACATGTGAAGTGTAGAAAATGTCTACTCTCGGCAAATCAGAAATTAAAAGGAAAACTGCACGAAGTAGAAAAAAATTCACGGTATTATAAACATTCACCAAAATGTGAATGAAGCCGCTCGATGTAAATACGCTGTGAATTATAAATGGGATTCTAAATGAAACTATAAAAAGCACAAAATGTGGAGAAGTGTTAAACATGAGTTGAATAATAACCTTTAAAACATAAAACATGACCTTTAGGAGCAGAATGCTGAAGCTCTCAGAATAAGAAATGCACTCAGATACCTCAGTTCTCATACGGAAGCTGAAAGACTCCACTCTACCCTGAAGATCACCTCTGAAGTTCTCCTAGCTATCAGGAGCTGGGCACTTTCTCTTTTCTTCATACCCCTCGCAGATTGCTGGGGTCGTTCCCCAGTACTGGACTGATTTTAGTATGGGAACTTGCCTACTGTCCATAACAGTTTCATAACTCCTCAAAACAATATAAGTATGAGCCAGGTGTGGTGGTGCACACCTGTAATCCCAATACTCTGGAGGCTTACGACAGGAGGGTCACAAGTTCTAGCCCAGCCTGGATGACTTAGCAACTTAGTGGGATCCTTCACTGGTGTTCTTTATGGCACATGCTCTCTCTCTCAGAAGCTACATCTGACAAAAAATGAATGCTCAATAAATATCTCAGAATTGCTGGCAACTTCTAACAATAATTATAATGAAATTTCATACATGTTTAATTGTAATATGTTATGTGTGATCATAATAACCAAAATATCTACATACATATTTTCTCTTTTGTGTTGTTTTGAAATTGTAAAAAATAAATGGTAATATTTGAATACCAAGTTACACTATTTTTCATTTGAGAAGGTTCATTGGAAGCAACTGTTCAATAATTGTCTTTCTCATAGAACAACACATACATCTAAAGTTGATTGAAACAGTTAAGGATAAGAAGATTTAAGGGGAATGACAATTTATGGAACTCCCTTATTTTGAGTATCCAAGCAACTTTTACCCTCATATAAAACCTTACATTAATTTCCAATGACTGTATCAAGCAGACACAATTCTGAGCCCTGAGGTTAAGTATGAGATACTTATTTGCTGAACTCTAGGCTATCACTAACACCAGGAAATCTCACATTCCTCTTCAAACCCATTCATCACTGGATACAAAGTTTGAACAGACTCCGCTACTACTCAGTACTACATTAAAAGAAGCAGTGTCACTTGCTGGTGACATTTTGAGGGAATGCGGAGAGAGACAGCCATTTCCACAGGGGGGCTGAAGGCCTGGACAAAGTGCACAGCGCGACTGTATCATCTATTCAATTGCTGGAAGTTTCAATACCAACTGGCAAAGAGCCACTATCCCTGGATTGCCCAGTTTGCTCCTCGCCAGCACTCAGGACTTTCCCCCAGGACCCCTCAAATCTACATGGCAGAGCTGAACAGGAAATGCCCAGTACAAGATGGGGCTTCCAGGACCCCTTTGGCTGGGCAGCCAGGCTCTGAGGGTTTGATCAGTGCCTTCACTGTATTGATATTTAAATTCCATGGTCCAATGACTCTGTGATACACATTTCTCTTCCTCTTCCAACACCAAGATTTTATCATTTCTGAAACCAGGATCCTTCACGGAACAGGAAAAATAAAATGCTGCATGTTCAGACAGCGTAATAGCATTTGTAAGGGTAGCTAATATAATAATGCTACTTAATTAGTGGTGCTTTTGAGTCAATGACATAAGGCCTATGAATGTCATCTCTCATGCTCACAATCAGCAAGTCAGACAAATACTACAAAGAGAAAAAACACACATATACCACCCTGGTTTCTTTTTCAATAGAAAGGCAAACACAAAACCTCAAACATATTCTCTTCTGTGAAACATCTGAAAAGCTGAAACCAAGTACCAAATTACACACTTTTAATTACCTTCAAAGCCATCATTGTCAATGTCACCGAGATTAACTATAGATTCCCCAAATCTTGCAGCGTATTTGTCACTTCCAATGAGCTCTGTTTCCATTTCATTCATTACTGCTCCCTAGGTAGACAGGGAGAAAAAAGGTGTCATTGTCACACTCCCTGACAATTTTACACATGATTTACTGCTGTAATTGGTTATGGATTTTTTCTAATGCACCAAACAAGATGGACAAACTACAGACTGAGGTTTAGTACACACATCTCAGTTCAACTCGATAAATATTTATTGAGTATGTCAACACATATAACACTATGATTAGAGAGCATAGGACATAAAAACTGCCAAAGCCATGCTCCCTGGCTTTGAGAATTCAATAAGTCATTTTGGTAATTCAATTTAACAAATCTTTATTGAGCTCTTACTAAAGATAATGCACTATGTAAGGCGAACAGGTGAAAAGGGACAGAAGTATGTGTATAAAACATGCTCCCTGCCACAAGAAGCCCACAGTCACAGGGAGAGCTTAGTGCAGCCACGTTAGGGACTCAGACTAGCACTGAATGACAAGATGTATGCAAGGGAGACAAAGAAGACCATCAACAAGAAAACATGAAAGAATACCCAGAAGAGATTTCACTAAGAGTATCACACGCAAGGTGGCTACTGAAAGAAAGAAATAATTGTGATATTCAGAAAAACACTCCTGGCAAGTCACAAAGTTCCAAAGGAATGGTATGTATGTATGTATGTGTGTGTGTATATAGTGAGACAAAAGTCAGATTGTAACTTAATAGGCTGTAATTTTTGATCAGGGAGGAAAATTTGTACAGAGTTTCACTATGTAGTCCAGGTCAGCCTTGAACTCACTCTGAGACCACACTAGCTTCAAACTCATGATCCCCCTGCTGGACACCCGCCGCCCCGCCGAGTGCCAGGGCCACAGGCTTGTGCCACTACCGGGAAATGTAATGTGAATACTGAAGCAGCTCTGAAAGTTTCCCACTTGAGGACTGACAAGATGGCCTTGTCCCAGCCAACAATGGACCCAGTAAGTCAGCCAGTATCTCAGTAGACGCTGAGCTTACTAATGTAATACTGAGCTGCTGCAGTACAGCTACTAGTCCCCTTTACAAACTCTAATCATCTCAGAAGCCGGGTGTGGTGGCGCACGCCTGTAATCCCAGCACCTGGGAGGCTGAGGCAGGAGGATCGCTGTGAGTCTGAGACCAGCCTGGGCTACATAGTGAGTTCCAGGTCAATCTCAACTACATAGTGAGACACTGTCTCAAAAAAACAAAACAAAACAAAACAAACTCTAATCATCTCTGTTCCTCCTCCCCCCCAAAAAAATGCACACAACACTCATCATAGATCTTTTCCCTAAAAAGCTGTCATTCCCTAAACACACACACACATACATACACGTTCCTCCCTCATGAAGTGCTCATCACCTCTTATTTTCTAACTGAGAAATTCCTACTTTTGTCTTGCTCAAACACTACTCCCTCAGGAAAAGCTTCTTGGCCCAAAGCAAATCACTTCCTCCTTTCTTACGGACTCATCACGCATCACTGGCCACACTGTGCCCACTGTAAACTCCCAGGTTTGGCGTTTTCATCAGGTTGAGGTGCTGGAGGTCAAGGCAAAAACTATCCCCAGCTCCTTCCGCAGTCCCTGTCACACTGCACAGGTTCACTGCCATTTACTTTATTCAAAGCGGACGAAGACGATGGAATCACCTTGAAAGATGCAATCACTGACATCAAAGCAGCAGGGGACTGAATCAAGCGAGGAGAAAGAACAGCCTGCTCCTGGGGAAATTTCAAAATCAGCGGGAGAAGGGGCACGGGAGGGCAGATAGTACAAACACAAGACAACACAGTTCAGGGTGGAGAGTCTGAAGAGAAGTGGTGAGCACTCTTCAAGTACCCTCTAGTCCCAGAGAGCAGTGATCAGGCATTCCCTGGGGACACCTGAGAGCTACTTTAGTAGAAATAGGTAGAAGCCAGAGTCAGTCACTCAAGTGTCATTCTTCCTCGAGTTCATTCAAAGATAATTTTGGAGCACCTACTTGTCCAAGACTCTTCGTAGCCCTGAGGAAATAGCAATCAACAAGATAGTGACTGCTCTGCATCATGGAGTCTACACTCCAGTCGGACAGCAACAGCAAACCAGATAAATATATCGCGTCACTTGGTGGTCAGTGCCTTTTCAGAGTCAGCAAACCGAAGGTGACCGAAGATGGAACCAGAGAAGTCTGATCCACACAGAGGGCTTCAAAGCTGAAATCAATAACTAAACTCACCGCACTATTCAACAGCGGTACCTCTGGTAAGTGTGAGGGAAGAATGCAGTGGTAGATTAGTGGGCAGTGCTCCTCCCTTGTTCTTTTTTTTTTTTGTACCGGGGATCAAACTCAGGACCTTGTGCTTGTGAGGCAGGCAGCAGAACCACTGAGCTAAATCCCCAACCTCTGCCTTCCTCTTTAAGCAAAGGAATTGTGACTATTTTTCATACCAGGAAGGTGTAAGATCTCAGTGGAGAAAAAGTTCCTATCTGCTTTATTTTAGATGTGCATTCTGCTATTTAAACCATTCTCAAAAAAAAGTTGAGTTGCAAACAGAAGGAGAAATTTGCAGCATGAGTAAGTAGCATGTATGTGAAGTGTGAAATGTCCATGGAAGACAAATTGTCAGGAACCACTATGACTCAAATTCTAATGCTGATCGTGAAGATGGTAGGCCTTTACTCTTGAAATTAGCTTCAAATGCAGCCTAGGAAATCCTAAGCATAAGTGAATTCCCTACTCTGTATTTAGGCTCCCAGGTTCCTAATGCTAGAGTGCACACACGATCTCTCTCTCTAATTGTACAGTTTAGTCTGATGCTTAGATTAGGAACTTATTAAGTGTCTTGAAACCACTGATTAAGTAACATTACAAGGACCTTCCTGAAACAGATTTTACTTTGTTGAATCCTAACTGAGAGACATTGTGCCATAGGAAACGAACCAAGTTTCTCACAAGCCTGCTCTTATTTTCAAATTAAGGAAACAGGGTGAGCACATACATCCCATTAAGGCCTTATCATTTCTTTGTTTTGATTTAATGTCAACATAAGGCCAGCAGAATTCTTTAAACTGAATCAAGACCTCAGTTTCTACTTTAAAATATGGCTCATGATTTAAAACTGAACCACTGTCAGTAATTACCTATTTCAGCAATTAGGACATTCACTTTGAAATCAACTACCAAATTCGCATTCTTTTAAAAAATGCATACGTCCCAGCACTCAGGAGGCTGAGGCAGGAGGATTGCTGTAAGTTTGAGACCAGCCTGGGCTACATAGTGAGTTCCAGGTCAGTCTCAACTACACAGTAAGACCCTGTCTCAAAAATCAAAACAAAACAAAAATGCATAAGTCATCCATGAAAATTTTATCTAAATATTTCTAATTGCTTTCAAATCAAGAATTTAAAGATATTTAATTCTTGATCTCCTAGTGATCTTTTATAATTTATTAAATGATGTAAGGACTTTACACTGTTTTTAAAAATCCTCATTTGGAAGGATAAACACCATTCTTTCAAATAAGAATTGTGTCAAAATAAAACTAGAAGAAATTTTAACTACTTGCGATCATACATACAGAGCGGAGAGAGAAAACAGGTCTTTCTGGAATATACAAATCAAACAGCTGCCTATCCAATCACAACGCTCCATTCTCTTTTCAGAGGACAACAATACAATATTACCATTTTTACTTTTGTTGGTAAAGTAAGACTAAGCATCTGTAGTTTCAGAACTTTGGAGTGAGAACAGTTTCCATTCCCGTCACAGTTCGGGGAGCGGCTCATGGTTTGGGGCAGTCAGTCAGCCTCACTCACCGCACCAGAGTTGATGAACACGAACACTCTGCCCTCCTCCCTGACTGTGCTGTGCATGGGCGCTCCCACCAGCAGGTCTGAGAAACCATCTGCGTTGAGGTCCACGGCACAGACAGAAGCCCCAAAATAGGAGCCCAGCTGTTCCAAAGCAAACCACATCCGGTTATTAAGAAGCAGGCTTGTTCACCAAAGCCCTGTACTATACCAAAGGTAGAGACATATTACCTTTTTACCTTTCATTTCATATAAGATATTTAGTTCTTTGGCATCAATGCTGAATATATAGGCCTGTAATTGGGGAAAAATTAAAAGAGTTTATATTGGCATCGAATTCTCTTATTAACAATATACTTATTTTTGTTGATCAAAATGTTAACTTTCAGGCTGGGGATTTAGCTCAGTGGCACTGCGCCTGCCTCACAAGTGCCAGGTCCCGAGTTTGATCCCCAGTACCCCCCCACCAAAAAAGCTAACTTTCATCTCCAGTAATTGCTCAAATATAACAAATATTGAGCTTTTTATTTAAAATGGTAAATATTACAAAAATATTTTGAGCGGTATAAAAAAGCACAGGGACACATTTTCACAGTGATATGCATCATTTAGAGAGCTAGCCTCTCAGAAGTTATCTTACTGACCCCATAGATGGCACGGAGAGTGCTGTTTGTTACACTTTCCCAAAATTAAGGTGCATGGAGATTGAGTGGCCAATACGCACTTAGCAACTTAGGAAAAACTAGAACCAGAAATAATTTTCTCTTCCCATCTTACAATAAAGCATGTAGCTACTCCAGATTCCTTTCAATAAATGTTACACAGTAAATCTATTCCTGGACACCTGTTTTGTAATAAACTTATAAGGAAATCCTCATTTGACGTATATAATTTTCCTTAAAGCTTTTCTGCTAAATTTCCCTCCAAAAACCATAAATATTTCACATATTCCACTAATGCAATACACAGTTATTTCTAATCTTTCATTCCTTTGAATTTTTGCAGTTCTTCTAATATTTATTACCTCATATGGTTCACCAGAACCTTTGGGGGGAAAAAGATTAAATGTAATTCTTACTTTACCAATCTGTTCATGCTGAGGGGCTCCTCCAACTACTTCTGTAGTATGTGGACTCCGAAAGTGACCAGCACCTACTGAGTAACCTTCAAGAGAGGGGATAAAAGTATAAGTGTCATCATTCAACACAGATAAAGTATAGACCTAATCTACTCACAGAACTAAATGAGACTGAGTTCAAAATGACATTTACCAGAATTTTAAGCCTGCTCAGCATAATGCTGAAAGTTCCCATTATGTTTTAAGCAATTTTGATAGATAGGTTATGAAGCCACGTCGTCTGTATTTCCAATTCCCAGAAGTTGAATATATTACCCCAGAAGTTGAAAATATTACCTTTGCATTTGGTTTGTGTAGTAACAGCAATCAGTTTTTAGAATTACAACCAAAATATCTGAGTATATTAAAACATTTTAAGCTTTAAATCTTCCTAATTTTCAACTTTTGTGCTATGAAATCTTTCTATTGTCACAATTTCATGACACAAAGGTAAACTACTTTAATTTCATGTGCTGAAGGCACACTATCAAACTATTTTGTAAGACTTGAAGACCTGCTTCATTCGTAAATGAGAACATGTAGAATTACGAAGTTCTGCTTGAATGGGAAAAATGCTGTCTTTTATGATATTTATATCTATATAAGAGGTACACACTTGCAATACATACAGTGTAAATGATTTTTAAGCAACTATAGGAAAACCATTTATAGTCATGAGAAGTAATGCCAAAAATGTTTGTATTTCCATAGAAATATCAAGTATGAAATAATAATGAGGAGGAAGAGAATGATGTTGATTAAAAATAGTTAAGCTCTGGGAAATAGCCCAAGAATCTAAAAGGCAAAGGCAAACAAGCAAATTTTAGACTATGCTTCATAATTTTACCTTTTACCTAGAATGCTGTCGACAGTCCCATCAGCTTTCATTTGGTCTTTTAAGAAATTCTACATAGTTAAATGTTACATACATATGTATGTGTATGTGCATAGTTGAATGAATTTATATAAAACTCTTACAAAAAGTTTCTGGGACATAAGACATAGTGCGCACAAGTTGAGGCTAGAAATAACTCATAATAAGTTGACCACATAAAGATGTGTACAAGTCTGTGTTGCCTCAAGTGAACTACGAAGAGGAGGCTACCTCAGGAGCTCTAGTTAATTATGAAGATGGTAGTCACAAATGTCAATGTAAAAGAATACATTCCCTAAAATTCCACAGAATTTATACTTAAACTAGAGACAGTTTCTACATACTGGCCATGTAGATCCTTCTGAAGATACAATATCCTTTCGTTATAATAACTATTTAACTCCAAGGCAGAGAGAATTTACATTTGTCAATTTACTATACCTAAATAACTTCCAAATTTTACTTGATTTTGCTTGTCTACGAAGGCTTTGTATTTATTTGCAGTTATATTGTAGACAAAAAGAGAGCCAGTCCAATAAGCTGATCCTGGAGCTCCCATCACAATCAAATCCTGTATGTAAAAAGAAAAAAAAATTTAACAGTTAAATATCACCACTCAAAAGCAAATAGTGAATAGGGAGGGCAAAACACTGAGTAATACATTGCTGAAATATGAATATTTTTTCTTAACTTAAAAATACATGACAAAAAAAAAGGGCCAGGAAAGTTGGCTAATGGTTTCTCATTTGAAAACAGAATTTAAAAGGAAAATATTCTAAAACTGTCTCTTCAAATTTATCCAGTGGACTTCAAAAGTCATAGGTAGTCTCAGTGAACAGTAGAGTATGCTTCTAGGAATAGGGTAATGTGTTTTCCCCCAAAGAAAATCAAATATGAGAGATTGATCAATGCTCTTGCTCTTTAGGAAGATAATCAAGTGTTGCCAGAGTGGACTTATTTCAATTGTGAAGACCACTGACTTGGTTTCCTAAAAATGTTAAGACAAGAGTAAAAAAGTTTATTAAAAATCCAGTGGAATTTGAGACCTATTATAAATAGGAATTTAAGAAAAAGCAACAAAAGGTTGGCATAAGGAAGCCTTAGTCTGGTACAGCATGGAAACTTGTAGCAATCAAGTCTATTTATCATGTTTCTGTACTTCTTAAATCTTGATAATTTAAAAGTAAATTCAAATATAAACTAAAGAAAGCACTACTACAAGCATTTAAAAACATAATGACATCGTATTTTACAGAAATTATTCACCTAAAACTTGATAAAGTCTGATCTCCACAGAGTTAGATGATATTCATGAATTCATGATGGAACTTTAAGAGAAACCACAAGATTTGGGAGTTAAATATAATTGTGACCTTTCACAGTATGCCACAAGAGTTCTAATAAAAGAAATCAGAGTTTGGGTATACCTGATTTAAGAGAATATTAACACATCCTTAAACATCCCAATTGCAATATAATGAAAAATGTGGATTCATGTATTTCCCTCCCTCCATAACTGATAATAAAAATAAACTTGAATAGGTATTTTAATTACCTAACAAAAGCTACATAGCTACTTTCGATTTCCATTAAACTACTAATATAACCTATACTCTTTAGCATAAATTTCTACTTTTGAGTGGTATGACCAAAAATATTAATTTTCTCAAACTATATGAAGTATATTTGGAGTAAAAATAGAATATTAACACTGGTAAATTTAAATGATATTGAGATTATACACAATTTTTACTTCAAAGTGTGGCATTGGTTTTTCTAAGTCTTCAGAAGAAAGATATTATATGTAAACATTCATAAACAGCCATATTTTGATCCATTACCTCTGTGAAGAAACTAGATATTCCAGCTTGACAAGATGCAAAGTGTTCTCCAAATTTTCTCACATAATCTAAAATTGAATATAAAAATGATTCAGGATTACATTTTTACATAAACCACAATTTTGCAAGGTTTTTTAGAAATCCTTACAAAGATGCCTTTTAACGTCTGTTTTGTACTATCCCATTTTAAAAAGTAGCAACATAAAATCTAAGCTTACACAACTCGTATTGGTCTTCAAAATATCACCATGAAATGGCAATAAAAACCAAATCTCCCTGTGCCTCCTCTTGAGAATGTGCAGTTCACATGCCGATATTTGTCAAATGAGTAAGATATAAATTTAAGGTGTAAAACATTACGTTCTGTTGTATAAATATACAGTGAAATTACTCCAATAACATATCCATGTCCTCACAGTGACCTTTCTTTGTGTGTGGTCTAAGAGTCCCAAATCTCTTCTATGGCCAATTTCCATGACACACTGTAATATTAAAAACAGTCCACACCATGCATGAGGTCTCCAGACTTTATTCTTTTTACGTAACTAACTTGAACCCTCTGACCACCATCTCCCCATTCCCACCTCGCCTCCTCACCAGACAGCCACCTTCCTGTCTACGTATTTGACAGTTTTTGATTCCACATGTAAGATTATGTGTTATTTGAACATAATGCGCTTCAGGTTCATCCCCGTTGTTACAAATTTTTTTTTTTAAGAAAACTCCTCCACTGTGTGTGTGTGTGTGTGTGTGTGTGTGTGTGTGTGTGTAGGTGAATGCAAACATATACCACAATCCTTTTCTACTCACTTGTCAATGATGAGCAATGACCATGAGTGCAGATATCTCAATGTGGTACTGATTTTATTTCCTTTGGATCACTGGATAGTTCCATTCTTAAATTTTTTTGTAATAGCTGTCCCAATTTACACTCCCTTCATTCAACAGTATGAAAGTGTTCAAATTTTTCATTTATTCCAGAGCTTGTTGCACTTGTCTATTTGATAAATAACCACTTTAACAGGTGTGAGGTGATCCCATTATGATAGAATTGTGCATTCCCTTATGATTAATGACACTGGGCATATTCTGATGTATCTAACAATTTTGATGCTTTCTTTGAAAAGAAAGTTATTGGGGATTTTTGCCCATTTTTAAAATGGGTTTTTTGTTATCAACTTGAGTTCTTTGTGTATTCTGGATATTAACCCCTTATCAATTACATATTTTTCCCCATTCTATAGGGTGTCCTTCATAATACTGACTTTTTCCTTTGCTGTGTAGAAGCTTTTTATTTTTATTTATCTCATTGTGTTTATTGGTACATTTTAGGTATACAGTACAGTTATATTCATTATTGGGATCTTGTGCCCTTACATGACAAGTCTTGGTTCTCAGTTTTTCCCTTTGTTCCTGCCTTCCCGAAGTTTTTTATTTTGATGTAGTTCCATCAAAATATGGAAATCATTTTCCATACCAATATCAAAAATGTTTTCTTCTATAGTTGCCTCTAGAGTTTTATGGCTTCAGTTCTTACATTTTTAAATTCCATTTAGAGTAGGCATTTGTATATAATGCCACAAAAGTTTTTTAAAAAGTTCAACTTCATTAATTTGCACTTATTATCCAATTTTTTCAACATCAAAGAAATTATACTTTGTTATTTTCCAAGTTGGGGAAAATTGTGGAATCAAGGCCAAAACACAGGGTCTTTGTTACAAATCCCTCATGAACGAAGTCTTTTGGGGCTAAGGGGACACAGTTTTGCTTCTTTTGAAGAATTGACATATCAAGAGAACAATCATGATCACAATGTTTGGGTTTTAAAAACAAGGGAATTTAAGTAAATTGCTTTGTAATGTATATTAACTATCCCTTTTAACTATATTTTTCACAATTCTGGATGTGTCAGTTTTATGTCATCTTGAATTTTACTGTAAGAGGGCTAGGTGTATCTAAGCAAAAAAAAAAAAAAATCTTTTGTGAAAATGTTTAAAATTGTAAACCAGAAACTATTCAGCAAAAGATAATAAACATACAGAAACAGACTAACCTCAACTGAGAATTTAATATTCACTTTTTGTCTTCTTGCATCTAAAGATAAAATAGGAATATGCGTGATGCAAGCTCTCTGTGCCATCAGATTTGAGGGAGGGAAGACATCAGTATCATTAGAGTCAATAATGGAACTTGGGGCCAGAGATGTAGCTCAGTGGTTCTGACACCTGTCTCGCAAGCACAAGGTCCCAAGTTCAATCTCCAGAACCAAAAAAATAAAATAAAATAAATAATGGAACTCAGATACCTGGCCAAATTCTTGCCAGTTAAAGAAAATTTTCTTTGATTACTAGGATTTTATTTCTGGTTTTTTGGTTATAAAAATTAGAAATTAGCATTCATATTTTTCTTGGTCTCACCTAAGGAGAGATTTTGAGAGATTGTTTTGTTGCAGATATTATTTTTAAGTGCTCTGTAGACATTCACCACAACATTGATCATTTCTGTGTTTAAGAACTAGATCTGAATATGACGTATGTAAACAGAATTTCTAAGGGAAACGTCTTTCACACTTTAGACACTTATCTCCTGTTATTTCAAGGAACATATGAATTGGAATAAAAGTGGGAAAGACTTGCTTATACTTAAACTTGAAATATTTTGATTACTCCCAGAAGCTGGAGTTAAACCAAGAAACCTAATCTCTTTCCAATCAAACTTTTCAATGTAATTGTACAATTTTAAGTGTTCTATATTTATTGAGGCATTAGACTGACACTGACAATAGTAAACTACAAAAGTGGATAATTATCAACTAGCTTCCATAATTATTCAAGTAAGCTGTAGAATTTCTACTCCAAGAGCATAAACTACTTATGAAAACTAAAGCTCCCTGCAATTGGGTACAGAAAGGAAGGAATACTTTGAATAGTTTAAAAAAAGAAAAAGACGAAAAAGCTATGTCAAAGGTCTTCCTCTTCCTCTAATCACTCACAACTGAAAATTTAAAATAACCAGAAAGGCATCCGCTTCCTCCTTTTGATGTAGTTGATATCCAAATCAAACCTCACCTTGGTAACATGGAGCCATTCTTTTACTGAGTTCTGTTCGTAAATCAGAAGGCATTCCATAGCAAATACCAGTAGGGAGCTTATTTTCATGCCTCATGTAAAATATATTTTTCCATCTATGACCACAAGTCTGAAAATAAAAGACCAAATGGTGTAAAAGTTGCACCTTAGAAATCCAATTTCAGAATGATCCAGTGGGTCAATTCTAATACCTACCACAATGGATCCATTTTCTCCTGGCTGTCTGGAAAGTGTGACCCCCAGCCACTGATTGTCTCTTTCCTCCAAACATGTCTTTCCACAGGGTTCTCCAGTAGGGCTACCTACAGCATTTGAAAGTAAGTTTATCATCAGTTTCCTTGAAGACAGTATTATTTTACAAGAATAAGGAAAATAAACCTCGGCACTCGATATCTCCAATGTTTTTCCTTCAACTACTTCTCACTCATCTTATATTCAGCGTGCAATGGGGCGGGGTGCAAGTCGCTCTGCGCCACCACAGCTACTTTCTCCGACCATGTCATTTTTGTTTGTAAATGACCGAGTTGTAGAGCGCTGGCCCCAGTGGTAAGAGGAGGTAACTATGAGTAGGACAGGAAGCCCTATGAAAACCAGCACAGGCTGTGCAAATACAGCTGTGGGGTCTGAGGCTTAGGATTTGTACTTTTGTTTTAACCATTACAACATAAGCAGCATTGCCGGAGCATTTTTCCCAGTGCTTCGGTATGGTCCTCTGGAATGAAGGCAGAGTTTATTGGAGCCAGAAAGCAGTGGCTGAGCATGTGCAAAGTGGAATGCAGAATTAGCATACTAATAATGCACAGCTTTTAAACTGAACTACCTCAGGCTTTACATTGGGTGGAGTGTGACTCATGTTTTCAACAAAGATAAAAAGATCTGGGAAACCACAGGGTTTCAGCAGTAAATAAAATACTTCAATATGCACTTAGGTAAATGTATGAATAGCTAGAAAGTCAAACATACATAAAATATTCATGTGCAATACAGTACTTTTAAACTAGAAGGCAAAAAGTGATCTTCACTTTTCAGCTGCTGACATGACTTCTTTGCTTTATGTCTGAGAACATATTAAAATCCTGTATTAAAGGGATTTCAAATCAATGATTTGGGGGGAGAACAAGACGCAATTTTATAAGTCTCTTCACAAATTCTCTGTATCATTAGGCACTTTGTCTCCTGTAGCTTTGACCCTCAGACATAGCATCCTGAAAAATATCCAGAATATCTACACAGATAAGATTAATATTTTGGTAGTGGAATCATTTACAACAAGCTCCAGGGCGGGAGAGATTTTAAGAAGCGTGAGAAGATGTGTGCCCTCCAAAACGTCATGCAGGGGAAAAAGAAAAAGCAAAACACAGCCCTAAGCACAGCTGAAGTAAAAGTTTCTGAGCTGCTCCTTTGGAGATTCTGAGCCAGCTGGGTCAGAGTGAGGCCCAAGTGGCTCTTCCGGCAGGAACACTGTTACAACCGAGTGTGAGCGTGGACGGTGCTTTTCTGATCAGGCCTCCGGGAGAATCATCAGCTCCCACTGATTAGCAATGGCTTCCAGGAGGGACAGACTGAGAGGAGGAAAATTACTAAGCCTAGAGAAAGAAGGCTGGGGTTTCTAGCAGTGTCTGCTCCTGAAACAGGAAGAGTCTTACTGTGGCCCAAACCTTGCCAATGATTACTGATGTGAATACAGATGGTTTGTGTGAAAATTAAGGGCTGAAGGGAAGGAGACGAGGGAGAGAAAGAGGAGTGGGAAGAGAGGACAGAATGGAAGATTCAAGACTACATGAAGTTGAAGTTTCTGGCATTTAGCAGAATAAACTTTACCATCCATAAAATACCTTCTCTGAAAATATCACAGCTTTCTAAAATTATAGTCAACACTCAAGTAATTATACTCTGGCTCAGTTGCCTCAGATAAAGAGTCAGAGGTAACAAAGAATACCTGATCTCTTAAAATACGGTACATTTAAACACTCAGTAAGATTACATCCAGTATTTAGAAACAAATTGATTCTAGAGAACACCAACCAAAAGCTGAAAAACAACCAACAGCTTGAAACCACAAGATACCGTGGAAGTTGCTTGATGAAAATGGCCAAAAAGTTCTTACATTCAAGAATAATGTAAGGTTATCATCAATTTCTTTGCTGAGCTCTGTTTCTTAAATTCAGAAATGAAGATCAGAGACGCTCTCCCATTGCTGTTCCTATTCAGGTGGCTTCCCAAGACAGCTGTGGCTCCACCCGGTGATACAAGGATGTCACCACTGCTCCATCGCACATTTGCTAACTTTCTCCCACCAGTAACATCGCTTCTCTCCAACCTCTTTTTCGTCAAGTTGAGTCTTTCCTGGACCCCAGTGGGAACAACTACTACATTATCCAGTGACTTCAGGGTGAATCTATGATCTTACAACCACCTGGGGACTTTGGCTCACACCCTTCACTTCCCTTTCTCCTAATTCTAGGTTAAAAACAGGAACAGAGAACAAACAACCTTCTGGAAGCCACAAGAAAGAGAGGTTGCCCTAAAAACAAATGGAATAAAAGCTTCCCCAGGATTCTAGTGTGGGACTGATTCACCTGTCAGCAGAAGAGATTTCAATAGGACAGCATGGGGTGGGCTTGTAAGTGGGAAATATGGGGATGGGGTTAAGGACTACTGTACGTGGTATCATGTATTTGTGACTATGTGACTCCAACAACAGATGCCTTGTAGTTGACAACATTCTTGATTCATGGTAATTTTAAAATAATGCATTATACATTGTTAATCTAATCTTGGAAAACACAGATGACCCTCAGCATCAGCCATCAAGGGTCCTTAGCCACACAGTATGTAACCATTCAGAGGAAACTGGTGGAATTAATATCCTGTAGGAAGAAGCATTTTCACTTTTGCTGGAGTGGCTGCATGTTTGTTTACAAGTATGCTGGCCTACTTCCAAGGTTAGGAGACAGTGGCTTCATTCATCTTGGCCCAGACTACTTCTTGTTCATCATCCCACTCCCAACACATGGGCCTGAAGTGTGTGCAAAGGGAGAAGGGTCTGGAGACGCGACACCACACACAGCTCCAACTGGGAGTTGACTAAACTTCTATTTGGGTCCGGTATCTTAGTGTGAAATGAGTGTGCAAAAGGGTGAATGTTGAAGACAGTCATGCTGTGAAGCAGTTACTCTTTCCCAAACACACACCCAAAATAGCTAATCCAAGTCAGTGAACGAACACATATACTCACATTGGTTATGTTTCTCTTTTTCACTACATGGCAAAAGCCCTCGAACCCACTGACACCAATGAAATTCCAGCACTGAATACAGGACAGAATCAGTTCAGGAAGACCCTAGAAGTCCTCAGTTCTGCTCTGAGTCTTTCCTTCATTTCTGAGAGCATTTCCCCTTATCTTAGTAGTGCCTGCAGAATCTCACAGAAGAGGTCAGAAGGCCTCATGAACTTATATTAGGCCTCCTGTCAGGGTCTCCGCCCCTTCTCCACAGGTTATTCACCCTTGACTGGCCCTTAGGATCACCTGGGGAAAATTTTAAACAAAGACCAACACCTGGGGTCCCTCACAGCAGCTCAGGTGTGCTAGGTCAGGGTGGACGCCCAGACACCAGAGTTTGTAAGAGCTCCCAGGGAGCCGTGGTTGGGCTGGGCCTGGGATTGTAATCAACTGCTGGTGGCTATGCTTTTCCTGTATTATTTTTTAAAAAGATAGCCTGTTTTTACAATAACAGTAATGTCTTTATGTCCCCCTCAGTTTCAACTAGATATTGAAAGAGAATATCAAATGTTAAGCAGATTTTCTTCTCAGAGAGGTTAAAGGTGATAATTATTGAAGTGTCACAAGAAAGGCTAGTTCTCATGCATTTCCCTAATGAAACACCACAAGTGAACTCAGATTGTGTTTACATTTTACCTAGATGCCATGCTGCAAGTATTCAGTGCATATATTACTAATGAGAACTCTCAGTAAAGTACACCAGCTCCATCACTGAAAAAATACTTTACATGATCTAGCATTAACATGTGACAGTTTTCCGCATTTTCATAAGCCCGAAAGACTAATCCCCTAGCACAGGAATACTTTTCCCCAGTAGACTCTAAACAGAGCAAAGCCATGTAACAACCACCCGCTTATTCTAAAATTAAGCTCCTCCTTTTTCCTTTTTTTTCTTTTTTAGTGTGGGGGGAAAAAGCCTATGCTTACTACTTTAGTTATTTTCAACCACTGATCTGCGACAGTACAAATGCATGTGTAAATGTAAGTAAACGGTCATTCTGATCATTGCTTGTAAACAATGTTAGTATGAACTCACTCAGGGTCACTCTCTGCTCCTTTCTTCACTTTTAAATTTTTTAAAAATTCACACCAGTGGTTTTATTTTCATGGCTCCACATGTCAAAAATGTGACAAGGACGATGGAAGAGGAGATATCCAGTCTGTGTGTCACTGCAGTGGGGGAAGCTGGACTGCTCTGCTCCTGGCAGCATTCCCGCCTCTCAGCAGGACTGGACACACAAGCCGCAGGAACTCATGTGCCCTGGCTGTGCTTAAGGGGGAATGTTGTAAGGTGTTACACCGCCACACAAGTGCATGGCCAGCATGCACTGCGCTAACCTGCTCTCTGGGATGGGGAGACAGCTCTGGACAGAGCTTGTCCCTTTACTGCTGTTCTTCCCACTTCTCCTCCACATCAGCATCGCCTTAAGGTTTAGGATAGTAACACAGGACACAAAAGGAGGGCACGGCATTTGTGGGTTTGAGGATCTTGCCAGAGCGTGGGTTATGAGTAGAATGATTTAAGACCAAGAATCAGCTGGGGCCCGCGCACTGCCTGTCCCAGAGGGCTTCCCCAGGACCGTGGGAGTCAGCAAGATCTGCACGAAGAGCGTGGACACAGCACACGTGCAAGCACCCTTTCAAGTTGCTATCGTTACCTTGGCTGCTTTAAGGATCGGGCTAACAATACCAAGCCGCACGAGTCACGCACACACCCGCCTCCATAAAACACCTGCAGCCCCTCGCTGCTGGGAAAGACCTATCCAACTCACTTATTAACTCACTTTGATCCCACAGGAGTAGCAGAGGACTGTATTAGCAATCCCTTTTTATACATGAGAAAATTGAGTCTTAAAAGAAGTCAAATAACTTGCTGGAGTTTATGGGGCGGGTAAGTGGGAAAAAATAACATTTTCGATCTTGCGGGTACTCTACAAACATTTCAGACATCCAAACGAACCAAGTTCAGTTTCATTTCCTAAATCTGCCCACTGTCCACAAATCAACTTTCTTTCTGCTGTTCACGAAAAATGTCACTGCCATGGTCCCCTCCCTTACCCCGTGCTTTTGCTCTATTTCGATCGGTTTTCAGCATTTCCACTGAAGACATAAGGAAAAGGTCAGTCTCAAAGTTCTTCTTTCTGTACCTTGTTGACAGTTCAGGTAAGACCCTGGGTGGGGAACCCTGGGACTTTCTGATGAAGTAATGTGTCTGGTTGATCGGCTTGTGTCACTGTGATGTGGCTTCCCCGGGAGACATTCAACAGCTCTCAGCCTGGCTTTCCAACTACTAAGACAGCACACACTTAACCTGATCTTTCAAAATTCATGACCTGACTTCAAGTTTCAGAAAAGTAGCAAAAGCCTTCCAGCAGTTACTTTCTTTTTTTAAGACCTTCTGAGGTCTACTGAAAGATGAATGCTATGTATTTCAAATTATTCCACTTTAAATGTTTTCTTAAAATAATAATAAAAACAACAACAACAAAAACTCTTCTTTAGTTCTTTATTCCATGGAATTGTTCACCTAACATTTGTTGAAAAGAATTCTAAGAGAAAATAATGTTTGTAATTTCTTTATCTACAATAAATTTAGAACATTAAAAAAACGTGTGGGATAAAAAGTGAGCCAGCAAAATGAAAAATGACAACAGCACAGAACCTACCATCAAAGGGCTACGAGGCTGACAGAAGCTTACAGCTTTGGTTACAAGACTGCCTGACTCTAATAAGTGTTCAATATACAGCAAGGGCTTCAGCTCCCTAGAGCTCCTTTGTTGCCTTAATTTGAACTAGGCCAGCAGAGGGCGATTACAGTACCCTGACATGTGAGTAGCGGCCTTAATCCAAATGGCCCTTTCATTTGGTTTTTCTCATGAAACCCTACCCAAGTCCATTACATTATATTTCCTATGATCAAATTATACTTTTCTTATACATCTAATTATGGTGGTGATGTTTCGAAAAGAGAGTAGTGATGTTTATTGATTCAACAGCAAAAAAAATATTTTTGAATAACAAAAAGTAAAATATCCAAGTTCTACAGGTGACACAGGATACAAAAGTACTATGCTTCCAAGACCCTTTCCTCCAGTTAATCTCAAGGCAAAGTGTCAAAGCATTACTAGCTTGGCATGGTGGTGGCCACCTATATAATCCCTGTTCTCAGGGAGGATGAGGCAAGAGGATTACAAATTTGAGCCCAGTCTGAGCAATTTAACAACTCAGCCAGATCCTGTATCACAAGAAAAAAGAAAGGAAGAGGGGGGAGAAGGAAAGAAAGAAGAAGGAAGGAGGGAAGGAAGGAAGGAAAGGGATACAGCTCAGTGCGAAGGTCCTGAGTTCAATCTCCAATAGCGTCACGGTAGCCGCAGGGGAGAGGGGGTCAAGCATTAAATGAAATATCAGAACATCAAAGTGAGAATCATTTGAAAGTATTTTCATTTGGAAAAACATGTCTTTAAGTCTCAGGCTGGCTAAGAAAAATCTCATAATTGCTAATAGCCACGCTCAATTTATGTGAAAATTTGTTCATATAAACATAGGCCTCAAAAAGCCAGTATACTCATCCTCTATACTTCTGGTTTTTTGTTTTGTTTTTGTTTTGTTTTTTTTCAGAAAGAAGTTCAAGGTGGTTGAGGTGGCACATTTCTATAATCCCAACTACTTGGGAAGCTGAGGCAGGAGGATTGCCAAATTCAAGGCCATCCTGTCTCAAAATTTTAAAAAAATAAATGAAAATGCCTGGAGCAGTTGAGCACCTGGCCTCGATGTGTAGTACCTCAAAAAGAGGATTTGACACAGAAGTGAGTATCCTCAGGGAGTAATGCCACATCACAGGGTTACAACTTGATAGAGGCTGGTTGGTACCGAGTAGTCACTAGGCCTCAGCATCCTAGAGAACAAGGTCACTGTGAGGATGATTCTAGCTTTAGGACAGCGGTGGCAAAACGAAGGCACATGTGCCACAGTGAGCTTTGTTATCACTGACAGCTCAAAAATGTTCGCCATCACTGGTTTAGGGCCACCACTAGAGCCCTGATCTCAAACTTCACAATTGTACAGTAAACCTTTACAACTGTTTTTAATAACAACAGAAGCAGAGGGTGAATGTAATTCAGTAGGGAAAGTTACTATAATTATTAACTTTTATGTCTGCTATGTACCAAGCATATTGTAATACATGTAAACACATATACTATCTCATTTAAATTTTCCTGATGAGGTTGGTATTGTATTATCACTTCTCATTTTACAGATGGAGAAGCATTAACGGGTGACTATCTTTCCCAAGACCATAAAACTAACAAGTGGTCAAGGAAGGTTCGACATCACAGTCAGCCCCCACCTGCTGCTACCTTACAATGATTTCATATTAGTATTTTCCTTGGTAAGAACTCAAACATTGACACTGTTAATAATCCTACATTACATTTCATCCGTCTCTGAAATAACACACTACTAAAATTTTGTAACATTAACATGCAGCCTTAGAAAAATAAGAAAATCCCCTACTGTCTTGGATTTAAAGTTTCACTTGAAAAGCTAACAGGAATGTCTGATTCTATTCTGGATACCTGTGAAATACAGAGCAAGAAGTCTAGGGAAACTTGATAACACTTAATGCTTCAGTCAGTGCTGAAGTTCTGTGCTTGGTTAGGACGGATGTGGATGCAAAAAGGAAAAAGGGAAGTCAGGAAAATAACAAGGTTTAAAAATATGGGAGCGCAATAAAAACCAGCGAGGAGGCCCTTTTCCTAACTGAGGAAGGGTTGCAGTGAGACAGAGGCATCTGTGACTGGCAGACAAAGTGACCGTATGTATGGTGACCAGAAAACTTTCCCTAGAAAGCAAAGAATTGTTTTGGGGTGAGGAGGACCTGGGACGCTTTCACCAGCAAATGATTTGCACTGATAAGAGTCTCCTATGTAGGGCATAATTTTAAAAATCCAATTCACTTCACCCAAGGAATCCCCCCCAAAAAGGATGTGACAAATCTGTAATGTTAATATCTCTGGATATTTCCTTAGGAGTTCTAGTATTTCATATGATTCATTTCAAAAAGTTCTCTCATCATTTGCAATATATCCATTGGAGTGAAGTGAAAACATACGTTGTCATCATTGAGCCCTGTCTTGACACTTGTAAGTCCCCCTTCTACGTCCTGATCTGATGTCTCTGGCTATCCTGAAAACAAAATTTGTTTTAAATGAGACCACCTCTAAGCTCCAATCCCAAGAGTGACTGCTATTATTTGGGTGGCCTTTGAGAGTAGGTGAAGTATTTGGAGTCTGAGCTGACTTTGACACCTGAGAATGGTGCTGAAATAGGCATCAAATCCAGAATCCCACCCACAGCTGAGAGATGCATCTGTTCACTTTGCATTCATTGCATTGCTACCCTGAGCTCATCAAAACCATTCAGACTAGGCTCTGCTCCTTGGCTCTCTCCTCCAAGGAGGCTTCTCTGGCTATTCAAGCAATTTTTCCTTGCTGTCATGGGCTCTATTATGGTGCTTATTGTATCATCTCCTGAATAAGTATCTACACACCTCCATTTCCTGTCATTTAGACAGTTCTCTGAGGGTTTCATACCATATCTTACTCACTCTTTCTATTTCCAGTACATAGCAGAAGTCATTGACAGTATGTGTTGAATTAGTGAAAAGAAGCCAGTTGCAAGTGTTTGCCACTTCGCATTCCTGACTTCTCAACTTTCTGCAATCTAGCTTTGCCATTTAAACCCAATGTTACCACAGTTACAAATGAACCAGTTTTCTCTAAACCCAGTGAAACTGCTTAAATTCTCATCTTGTATGGTACCTTGGTAGCTTTTAATGCTGCCACCCACTCATCTCTTCTCTGAACACGCCCGTCCTCTGACTCCCAATGCTCTCTCAACCTGAGTTCCTTGCGGCCTTTCTCGTTCCTCCTGTTCAGTCTTGTTTTTTTTCAGGCTTCTCCTTTCTTTTTCAGTGGATGGATGACTATGAGAATCATCTGGGGACCTCTGGAAACTCCTGACGCCCTGCTAACCATTACCAGGGATCTGATCAGTTTGAGATGCGGCCACTGGAACTGCTGTTCTTGAGGCTCTGCAGTATTTAAACTGCAGCCAGGCTTGAGCAGCTCTGTTCAAGCCACTTCAAACTGTGGGGATCCTCGGGGGTCCACCCTTGATCCTATCGTCTGTTCAGATTAGAGAGTTCCTGGGATAAGCTTATTCACCTCCAGCCTGATGACCACTTTCATGTCAATCACATTCAGCTTTCGATTGTCACTGTAGACCTCTCTCCTGCGCTCCAGACTCGAACAACTAACTGGTCAGTAGACAGTTACTTCTATGTCCCATAGGACTCTCAAGCCAAAGAAATATATCACTTTACATTTGTCTAGAAAACCTGCCTGTTGACCCTTTTTACGTACACAGCTCCATTATTTATTCATCAGCCCAAGTCAGATCCTTGAAGGTCTGTCCTCATCTTTCTCATTTGACAATTACCAAATGCCCTGGAATCTACCTTCTAAGCATCTGCAGAACCTCTGCTTCTCTCCATATCCCGCATGATGTCTTGACACAGTAGAGGTTCGTATCATGGCAATCTATACTACCAAAAAGCTTCCTATAATTGTCTTACTACCTTGAGTCCAAAGCATTCACTACCCTGCAGCTAGAAGATTCCATCGAACACATATATCTGACCATGTCGCTCTCCAGCTTGAAACGCCACAGTATAAATTTGTACTTACAAAGTGGTCCCCCAAATAATGCGTACTCGTGTCTTCAACCTACAGTTCAATACACCATCTACAGGCCAGAGTACGCATTTTTCTTTCAGTTCTTCAAAAGTACCATGCTTTCAGAGAGCTCAGGATCTTCCTGTCTGTCTGGCACACATTTCCGTAACCTCTGCCTTTGCTTAACTCCTGGTTGCTCCCCAGCTCTTCATTTGAATCCCAGTTCCTCAAGAGGCATCACCTTATTATTTTTTTCCTGGAAATTTGTATTAATACACGTTTGCAGTACATAATGCTTCCATTCCTTGTGTGGAGTTGGCATATGGACCTAAGGCATCTTAATTCCTCTTCTCATCCCCTTCCCTCCCCAGCCTCCTCCCTTCTTCCATCTCCTGATCCCATTCCTATTCAAAAGAGATCTATTTCTCTACTTTTGATTACCTTTTATCTTGCTATTTATAAATTGTTTTTCATATAAGAGAAACCATGTGGTATTTAAGGTTGTGTATCTGATTTATTTCACTGCACAATGTAGTCTCAAGGTACATCATTTTCCTACAAATGACTCAAGTTTATTTTTCTTTAGGGCAGAGTAGTACTCTACAGTGTGTAATACCACCTTTCCTTTATTCATTTATCTGTTGATGGGCATATAGGCTATTTAGATGTTATGAATTGTGTTGTTACAAACATGGGTATGCATATATCACTGTAATGTGATGTCTTTTAACTCTTTGTAGAAGATACCTAGGAAGAGAATATCTGAATCAAATGAAATTTCTAGTTTGAGTTTTTATTCTAACTCGATTGGATCCCTTCACCATATTTTTCTCTAATCCCGGTACCTACAGACTAAACCCTGTGGGGGAAAACATGTTTCTTTTGGACACCCATGTCTCTTTCTGGTTCTTCCCCTACAGCATCCCTCAGTAAATGACTATCTAAATGAACAACTCATGTGTTCAAGGCAGCACCATATCTGGCCCCATAGCTATTGCCAAGATGGGAGATTTCTTAGTTATTAGAAATATTACTTAGTGACCAAAGAAATAAAAGGCAAAAAATAAAATGCACTTACAAAACCTCAATCTCTCAAATTAGGAAGAAATCTCAATCACTGGGAAATAAAGTTCGAGAAACTGGGAGAACTTTCCATTAACCTGAAAGTTTATTAACAAACCTCCCTGTTTTGATTTTTTGCATAAGTGGCATCACAGGCCTATGCACAGGGCTGATTTTTCCAAACAGATGATCTGCATCAACTTCAGCTTCATAAGTTACAAAGCATATTGCACATGAAAAGGAAAAAGAGAAATATCAAGAAAAATATATGTGCTGTTTCAACAGTGACATGTTTGCCTTTAAGATTATCCTAATAACTCTTGCAAATCAGGCAGAAGTGAGGGTGAAAGAATCATTGGTTTAATGATGCAACACTTAATTTAACCTCTTCCAAACAGTCATGCAATATAAACTAGGAGTTTTTCTAAAGACATATAATTTACAAAAAGAAATTCAAGGAGGGTAATGGTGACTAACGCATGACGGACCATTGGTCTTTCCAGTATGAAAAAGAAGGGCACAGACAAAATGCTTAAAAGCCCAGTAAATAGACCACTTGGTCTGGAAAAGAACTGAAAGTCTTACTAATTTATGCATCAACACTGGGAAAGCACCTACTGAAAATGCAATGGTATTTTACACAGGGAATTTCTCTTTCTTTACAATAGTGTTGTTTCATAGAAATATAACGCAAGCCTACAAGATCTCATTAATTTTAGATTAGCCATACTATAAACATAAAAGTAAAAGCATGAAGTAAATACATTTAATATTAAATACATTTAATTTAATTAATTTAAATTAAATACATTTAATTTAATAAATCTAAAATATTAATAATGCAATCAATTTTTGTTATGAGTCAGATCTAAATTTGCCTCAAAGCCTTATGTGTTCAGTAGTGATTGGGAAGTGATTGGGACATAGAGGTGCTATAATCAAGAGTGGATTGATCCATTAAAAAGTTCATGGCTAAATATGCTACTATACAGACTGGTTGGAAGAGGTGTGGGAATGTGACCTGCAAAGGTGTATTCCTGTCCCAGGCTTCTCCTCATCTCTCCTCCTGGCCCCCATGGGTTGAACAGCTTTCCTCTGCCATGCCCATCAATCCAGCCATTTCTACCTTGGAGCTAACCAACAATGCTTGAACTAATTCTCTGAAAGTCTGAGCCAAAATAAACCTCTCCTCTTTTAATGTACAGGTGTTGAGTATTTTTTGGCAGTGATGAGAAAGTGACTAACACAGAAAATTGGTATTGGGCATGGGGTTATTACTGGACAATACCTAACCTTGCTGTTCAGAAGCCTTTGGAACTAGTTTGCAGGAGGAATCTAGGAAGCTTTGGAGATGTAGGCTGGAGAAACTCTACAGTGCTGTAAGTAGAGCTTGATGGGTGATTTTGATCAGAGCTTAGAAGACCAGATGATGGTAGGAATGCAGACAATAATGGCCAGACTCATGAAATTTCAGATGGAAATGAGGACTTTACTGGGAAATGGATAAGAGGCCATTCATGATTCATTCTGATAAAGAACTTATCTTCATTTTTGTCCATGTCCTAAGACCTTGTCTTAGGCTGAATTTAAAAACTAATAAACGTGGCAAAGAAAATTTCAAGGCAGCCCAACATTCAGGCTATAAAATAAGTACTGCTGGCTTTTTACAACCATATCTATAGTGACAATCAGGAGCAAAAAGCAGAGCCGGAAGACATGAAAATTGTGCAGCTTTGTTAGAAAGGAAGCAAAGTTGAAGCCAACAAGAATGTAGCTGCTGAAAATAACAGTGCCATTAAAACGAAGCCAAGTACTTTGTATAAAGACAAGAGGAAAGATGCCTTGATGGCCTCTCAGAAATTGGCCAGAACCCACCCATCACATGCTCAAAGGTGTAAACAGTTTAATTACTTTAAAATACTTTGCTTTGAGAAGAGAACCTGAGAGCATCCTGCTCTCTCAGGGCCACCTAGGGAAACATTTCCCCAAATTCAGCTTCTCAGAGGCCACTGCAGCCATGATCTGAAGAGGCCTGGCTATTGCTCAAGCTGGCAGCATACGGAGGTGTCATTTACATGGTGCTGGCTTTTTAGGCATGCAGAATCCAAGGGTTCTGGAGTCTTGGAGCTTCGACCCTGAATGCAAAAGAAGACTGAGAAGACAGGACAGAGAAGGAAGTACATAAAGCTATGAGAGGGAAATCGAGGGGGCAGTGGAGACCTAGGAAGTTGGAGATGCCAGGAATATGGAACATCTGCTGAGAAGAACTACAGGCACAAGGCAAAACCACCCCAAAAGAAAAGCTATGTCTGCCACAACCAACACAACCACAGAGGCAGAGCAGCCCTAGCTTTTTGCTACTCCTACCTCACTACAACTTGCCCTGGGTGCTACTCATAGAGCTATAGGATTAAACGTTTGCCCTGCTGGTTTTGGTTCGATTCCTTTCTATCCCCCATTCTGCCTTTTTGGAATGAGAATGTTTATCCTGTGTCATTGTATTGGAATTATATAACTTTTGTTTTTAATTTTTAAAGGAGCTCACTGGTAAGAGTTTGCCTTAAGTGTCAGAGGAGACTGGACTTTTCAGCATTGCTGGAATTGTTATGACAGGCAACATTTAGAGATGCACTAAATCCATTTTTCATAATGTGATGGACATGGGACTTTGGGGGGCCAAGGGTAGAATGTTATGGTTTAAATCTAAAATGCCCCCCTCGAAGTCTCATGTGTTCAGAGGTGAGGATTTGGGAAAGTGACTAGAACATGGGAATAGTCATCAGTAGGCTAAGCCACTAATGATTCTATAGCTGAAGGTGCTTTAGGAGGTGAAGGTCAGAAGCAGTGAGTCACTGAGATTGTGACTTGGAAGACTGTATTCTTGTCCCTAGCTCCTCCCTTCCTGGCCACCATAGGTTGAACAGTTTTCCCCCATGCCCTTCTACTGTGCCACTTCTGCCTTGAATCCAACTAAATTCTCTGAGACTATGATCCAAAACAAACCTCTCCTCTTTTAAGTTGTATGTGTTACCTATTTTGTACCAGCAATGGGAAAATGACTAATAAAATATTGACTTTAAGTATTTCTTTCAAATGTAATCAATGTCTTAAGTTTTTTGTACTGTGGCTTTGAAATCTGGACTGTAACTCACATTACGGCCCCACTCATTGTAGTAACTGCATGTGCTGAAGAGCCACATCCGACTAATGGTTGCATTACTGTCCAGGTGTGTGTATGTGCTATCAAAATAAGGAAAGATCTAGAGTATCCTTCGAATAATCAAAGACTTGTAAGTACAATTTGATAATTATTGATTTATTATATTCTAATTCTTTGCTATGGGCAGTCCATGGATAGACCATGTGTAACTATATTAGTGGAGTCACTATTGGTAATTCCCTGATTCAGGAAGCATTTGTGATCAAAGTTTCCTTCAGCAAACCTCAGGAAGACACAGAGTTCTGGATGGAAAAAGAGGTAGACATGTAGGAATCACCGTAGCCACCCCAGTTTTTATGATCACCTTCCTCTGGTTTACAGAGAGAATTATAAAAGAAGTAAGATGGGACACCTCTCCGGAAGACAGTGACCTGAAAGCAGCCTGAATGTGAAGGAAGAAAAGCACCTTATGGTGCAATACAGGCAGTTGTCTTGGTGCCGCTTCTGCGGTCAATTCACTTTCTAAACAGGAACTCCTAGCATCTCCCATCCTGAGCATTCCAGATAGATGGGCACTTATAGCTTGATTCAGATGATGGTTACAGTAAATACAGCAGGGTATACAATATCATCTGCAGGGTATGGTAGAATGGGGAGCTAGTAACCTCCTCTTCTCAGAAAAGGAGTCCATCCGAATGAGCCACTGCTGTGACATCCCACAGAGAGACTTGGAGAAGAGTGGACACAGATGTTCTGAATCTCATAGGAGATTAGCATCGTTCTGAGGCCCTGTACCTTCAGATTCACAACAGCGGGTGACTCCAAATGAAATGGGACACCTTTCTGTCCCAACAACTATAGCATGGCCTTCTAACACTTTTGATGAGATAACAAGAAAATATTATTGTCAAGTTTTAGCTCAACCATCATCTTTTAACTCACACATTTAAGTTTTTCACATTTGGTTTCATTCATTGATTGGCCCCTGTGAAGTTTAAGCTGAACTGTCAACTTGACTGGCATGGCAGCTAACTAGGGGTGAGGAAAGCATTCTTCTTAGTGCATCTGGCTGGGCCATGGAGGCAGCACCATGTGAACCACACACTGCTCCTGACCCCTTCTTCACTGGCACCATTGCCCTGTTTTGCTTTCCTGATGCCATTAATTAAGCAGCTGTGCACTGCTGTGATGTTCCTGCCTTGCACTGGCTCTCCTGAAAACCGTAAACCAAATAAAACTTTCTCCTTTAAGTTTTGGGTATCACATATAGGGTGATACCCACCCTAATGGGAAATGGAAAAACTAACTACAAAATGGGAAATGGGAAAACTAACTAGCACAGCCCATTTCTTTACACTGACTTGTTACTTACAGATGACTCACACATATAAATTTAAGTAGAAAGTAAATAAACTCATATTTTTTAATATCTCCAAAGTATCGAACATTTTCCAAACATTACAATTACTGACAGTTGAGACAAGATAGTTAAAGCTATCTTACATAGAACGTTCTCTATGTTTCTGTGTGTGCCCTGCACAAAACTTCTTCATAAGAAATAGTACATACTCCACAAACCTTACAATCCTAAGATATCTGTATCCGTTTATTATTTTCAGTGTTTTCTTTCCAGACTATAGGCTCAATCTTTTCTCTTATAGCTTTAAGTTAGTTCTGAATTTGCTCTAATAGAGACAGTTGCTTTATATAAGGACGAAAAGATGTACTGTTGAGAACGTTACATGAGAAAAAACTTCAGTCATTTTACTTCTACCTTTTGTTTTGCTGTTTCGTTTCTCATAGAAGAGAAACTATGCAATACATAAGCTAGATAGATCTCTCAAATGAAATGAGCAGGGGATCGACAGATGGAGGAAAGAGGGAAGGAGAGAAGGCAAGGGAAATGGTAAGAGCAATTAAGATGTGCTGTGTACCTGTACCGCCATGAAATGAATGTAAATATTATGTACTGTAGGAATTCTAAAAGTGCCAAACCTCTAGAAAAAAAAGAAATAACTTTAGGAAATGATTTTACAAATATTTAGAACTATTTCTACAGCTATGAATATTTTAACCAGTTGACGAGGAATTTTGTATTCCCTTTTGCCCCTCATCTATGTAAGTTCACTTTATATTGACCAACATTCTGAAAGTTAAAATATCACTTTGGCTTATCATTTCTAATGAATTCTCTTACTCACTAGTCAGGTTGAGGCCAAACTTTCACTTCACTTTTCTTTATCCTTGCAATAAATTTCCATTTATGTTTTTTATACATCTACCAAGGCCACACGTCTCTTAAGAAAATTGCTGTAGTCAATCCATACACTCTAAATGCCCAGTGAATTTTCATTTTCCCTCAAACAACAGCCTTTATTGTCTAAAATTTTATGGAATATTGTGACATGATCCTTTCAGTTAAACATACACATCCAGAAATAGATTCTGTGCCTGTGCAGACAGGAAATAGGTGCTAAATAGTGACAGTTATAATGGCACAGACCGGGAAACTACGGCAGAACAACAAAAAAGAATTGTACCCTACGGAGACACTGGCAAGACCCTCAGGCAGATCCAGGTTGACTGCTTCGCTCCCTAGTTCTTCTCCCCACCATCCTTTCATGAAATGAAAGTCCAGCTTTTCAAAACGATTCCCACCTATTGGTCTGAGAATGTTTTATGCATCCCTCATCTGTGCTTGGGGAGGAGAATGCTTACGGAAGGCTGAGTCCTGCTCTGCGTGCTACAGACAAGGGTGCTCTGAGAGAAAAGTAAAGAATTTCCTGGGGCCATGCTCTATTTGAATTCTTCTGAATGAAGGAAATCAGCCCCACAGTTTGAGAAAAAGCAAAGACTGCCATTTTGAAAGAGTAGTTAAAGGTGCAGTAAGTGGCTATTCTCAAAAGTCTATCTACAGTGAAGAAAAATAGGATAAAAGTACCAGTTGTGACCTTCTATTCCCCCCTTACAGAGGGTGTATCAGTTCAGCACACAACATCCTGGAGCCTTTCTTTAATTATTTGCGCTAAAGATACATATATGAAATAAAAAGGCTTACACTTTGTACCCAAGCAAATCTGATTTTGTCTTGGAATCACACCTGCCACTCACAAGGTCAGTAAAGGTATTCCCAACTCTAAGTCCAAGGCCTCATAAAATAGGAACAATACGTAACAGGGTTTCTCAGCGGGGGCAAAAATTAAGCAGTATATGCAGCAGTGCCTGACAGTGTTTGGAACAAGATAGGTCTGAATTAATATGGTTCCCCTTTTTTTTCTTCGCATATTTGTTGCAGCAAATGGACTTCTGACTTTGAAATGCGAAACTTCTCCCCTCCCCCACCAGTGCACATTTTCAAGTTGGCGCAAACCTAAGACAAGACATTAAGAAATGACAGCACAACGACAGGCTCACTGAGCATGGGAGTTTGGGGAAAGGAAAACTAGTAATTATATCTTAAACCTCACGTTAATTAACCATGGAGACGCCAAATTGTCTTTACCCTCTTCTTTTACACTGTATCTTCTATGTAAAACTGCATCACTTCCTTTGAAGGACAACTCCAAAAGCCCTCAGGCTGAAATGACAGACTATGGGATCAATTCCAGCTGCTACGCCTCCTCTGCTCTTTAGCCTGTTCTTTAACAAAGTTAATAGGTCAGTAAGTCTCGCTTAGCGGGGCTGTCCTTAACGCGCTGAGTCTATACTGTGCTCCACACATGGAGGAAGGGGAGAGGTGAAAGAAGACGGAGCTTAAGAAACTTTCCCATCGCAGTTTTGTCACCGTAGCGCACTCATGCCATATGCTAAAAGCAGAAAAATGCCCCCAGAGAGTTGGGGAAGGAGAAGAAACTGGGGTCACAACTTTTTCCAGGATTTGTCCTCCAGTGGGGTCCTCGAGGGAAGAGGGGTCACTACCTCCTTTTCCCACACCCAACTCACCCAGCTGGAGCTGTTCGCACGTCCGGTCGGGGTTCCTTCCGATCCTGCATTTGTAGATGGCCCCGGGACTGAGCACCGACGCGTTGGCGGGCCAGGTGGCCGTGGGCGCCCCCACCACGAGCCTAG
>NW_022900938.1:15284394-15420326 GCF_012274545.1 Fukomys damarensis
GACCTGCAGGGGCCAGGGCCACCCCTTTCCCCCGGGCCCGACCGCGCACGCCCCCGTCGTGAGCGCGCCAGCCCCAGCCTCCAGCTGGGAGGGATGAAGTCCTGCAAGGGCTTTTCTTGATCAAGGGCTAGAGGTCCACGAATTAAAAACAAGAAGACGAAAAGCACCGCCTAGGGAACGCTCTGGTGGTGGCGGAGACGTTGTGTCTATTCCCTTCGAGCCCCACAGCCCTGACTCTTCGGTGCCGACTTCCTTCCCCACTGCACTTCCCCGTTCTGCCCCTGCCCGACCGCTCGCCAGAGTGGCGAAGCAGCGTCCTGGACCTCCGGGAAGCCGGTCAGCCCTGGGTGAATGCGGGCGGCGCCGGGATTCGCCTCGCTGGACATTGACAGTGTCTGTCCCCTTCTCGGACCCCTCCTCAACCACCAGTCAGCTGCCCTGGGACGCGCCTGCCGCCAGGGGTGTAGACGGAGTGTGAAAGGGCAGGGCGCAGTGAGCGTGGGAAGAGGCCTGGGGGCCCAGCAGGAACTTGAGGGGCTCCGACCCTCACCCTAAGGCAGCCCAGAAGAGCCCGGGCTTCTCTTTGAGCAACCACAGAGACCACCACAGGTGGTTACCCGCCGGTACTGGCAAGAGGGGCGGGTCCCTTCATTCATTATTGTACATGAAAAACCAAATGAAGGAAGACAAGAGCCATGCAGTAGAGCTCCTAGTAAGTCCTAGCGCGGACACACGTGAGAGCCCCTGCTCTCCGATACTTGCGATACTTGCTCTTGCTGACAGCAACTTCGGGTACCAGGACCGAGGAGGTAGGAGTGCCACATGCCTTCGGGAAGATTTCAGTCACAAGGTAGCTAGGGAAAGCTCCGGTGCGTTCCGGACACTTACAGAAAGATTTGAAGGACAAGTGAGTTGGGTCAGGGGAAGCATTTTGAGGGGAGAGCGGTGGGCGGGCTCTGGAAGGGCAGGGAGAGGTTGCCAGGCTGGGCAGTTGGCGCAGCACACAGGCGGCTGTGGTGTGGGCCTGGCCAGGGAAGTGCGGACCCATCCTGGCTTTTTGAGGGCAAAGGAGAGGCTTTACACTTTAGTTCCCTCTCATAGGAAGCAGTCCCGAGGTTTGTCTCGGTCTGCTACAGGTTTCCGGAGTGTGAATTCCGACCTGAGTGTGGAAAACCTTATTGTGGAGGTTTCTTCAGTAAAGGGCAGAGAGCAAGGTGATGACGTAAGCGGCAGTGGCAGAAGGACAGAGGGGACATAGGCTGCAGAGCTGAGAGACCGCTCAGACATGAATGGGAGCCAAAGTCAGGGTGATGTTGGTGTTTGGGGCATGGCAATGGGGTGTGTGGTGGTCCTAATGAAGAGCAACCCGCCCCCCTGGAAGAATGGGAGAGTGTGTGTGTGTGTGTGTGTGTGTGTGTGTGTGTGTGTGATTTCCTTAATAGATCTACAGTCACCGGGTCCAGGCACTGGTAAAGCTAGGTACTGATCTGAACCCTTGCCTCATTCTCTCTGTCCTTTCACCAAATCTTAGTCACTCAACACAGTTCTTTCCATAGCACAGAAAGTTAAGCTAGGTACTGATCTGAACCCTTGCCTCATTCTCTCTGTCCTTTCACCAAATCTTAGTCACTCAACACAGTTCTTTCCATAGCACAGTCAAAGTGAGCAGCAGTCAGGCTAAGCAGTTCAAGAAGGATCTGAGAGAGCACTAATAGGGCCATGGAGAGGAACCCAGAGAGGTTGCCTAGCAAAATCATTTAGCCACAGAGTGGTTGCTAGAAAGGCTATGGTTTCTATGGCTATGGTTATGGTTGTGGTCACTACCTTTACAGAAATAGCCACTTAGTATTTCTTCACATGCTATGTTAGCTCCAAGTTTCCATCACTCAGGGCTTAGAAATCAGCCCCCTTTTCCTCACCAATAAAAGATATTTGATACTTCTTTGGCAAAACCTGAAAATATTGATCTCTCTCTGATCGAGCTTTTGTTGGCAAGTATGAAAATCAGGTGGAGAAGAGGGGATGAAATGCCTTATGACAATCATCACTCTCAATTGGGCTTAATTCTTGAGCCATTCGATCATTAATATGTGTTAATGCCCGCTCAGGGCCAGGACCTGCACTGACTCAAGAGCAGTAGACAAAATGCAAGGGGTCCTCGCAAGACGTCTTCCTCTGTAGAGAGGATACTAATGAACTCACACACTTGTCAGTTGTTATGAAGAGGAAGCCTTTCTTCTTCTTAAAGACTTTCTTGAAATGATGCCACTACCCTATTTGAAGCCCCCCCACACACCTCCTTCTTGTTTGGCATTCTAAATCTCCTTTTCCTCTGTGGTCAATGCTGGAAAGCCCCTGCATTGTATTCCAGACCCTCCATCCTCCATTCAGCCTCTTTCTTTAGATCTTTTTCCCATGTTTTTAAATGTCATCTAAATATCCTGAGTCCCTATTCCTTGTCTCCAGCCTGAACCTTTCCAAGTCTAAAGATTCTGCTGCCTGCTGGGCATCCCTGCTTGGCTCTCTGGTGGTCACTGTGTCACGGGCCTGGAACTGATTTCTCCTTCAGACAGACCAGTGCTCCATCTGCCCAGTTTTTTAGGATGGAAAATTGGAAAGTAATCCTTGATTCCTCTTATCTGAACCCATAACCACTAAGTCCTAGCAATTTCACCAATAAAATATATCTCAAACCCATCTATTTTTTTTTCCTCCAAGAACTCTGACTCCTGGAGTGCTATCTGCAGACTCAGTTGCTACACTTCAAAAGCACCCATCTTCCTTTTATCTGCTTCTACGTGGCTATGACCCCTTCTCAGGATGCCATAAACTCACCAGGACAATTTAATAATCTGCTGCCTGGTCTCCATGCACCTCCACCTCAGCAAATTTCTACACAGAAGCTAAAGTGAATGTTTAAAATTCTAAGACAACCCTACATCCACTTCCTTGCTCAAATTCTTCAAATGATTTCCCATTATTCTTTTAGTATGGATCACATTTAACATGGTCCAAAATAGCCTTCTGACCCGGCCTCCTACACTCCTGGCTTCCTCTCCCTGGGCCACACCTGCCTTCATCCCCTTAGAAGTGCATCCAACCCTTTTCATCCTCAAGATTTGCAGTGGTCTCCCTGCTTGGACACAGCCTCTTTCCCTGCTTTCCATTTCAGTTTAATGATCCCACTTCCAGATGATTTTCTGTCCATCTAGTTTTAAATATGTTCACCATATTATTCTCTCAGTGACACTCCTGGTTATTTCCTTCAGAAATCTCACAATTTTCATCAGACACTTTAAAAAAATTTTAAAGTATGTTTTCCTCCCTAGAATGTGAAAGCAGAAAATGTTTTGTGTGAATGTTGTTTACCAACTAGTCTCTAGCACCTCATATGCTGAGAGGTAAGTGGTTGGTGCTCACTTAGGTGTTTTGGGGAATATCCCTTCCATAATTCATGCTTTTTACATCATTAATATCACAAATTGAGGTAAATCTTGATGTTTATATTCATTCACTGATCTGATAAACAATATGCTGAGTCCTTTGGGAGATGCAAGGACGTACAAAGAGTGGCCCCTAATCTTAAGCAGTTTATAACTGAAAAAGAAAATATACATTTTGGAGAACAATATAATATGATCAAATGTGTTTGGCATGTAAAATGAGCAGAGAAGTGGCAGCTGATGGCTAACAGATTGGTATAGGCATAAAGGAAAGTTCTTGGATGTAAACTTAGGTAGAAGGTAGAGCAAGGAAGTGAAAAAACTCAAAGCACACATCATGGGAAGCCAGCATAATGGCAAGTGCAAGTAATGGGGAGAAGAGGGACATGACCGGCACATCCCACTGATGCCATGAAAATCGGGCAAAGCAAAAGCACAAGGAAGGGTCAGACCAAGGTACAGGGCCAGAGCATCTTTTTGGAGCATGCTTAATGTTAGCTGAGTCCTACAGAGAAGTCTGAGATATTGGGAAAATTCCTGTAGCTGTGTCTAGCATGTAGCGCTCTATTTTTTAAAAACCTTTTCTTTATTAGATGTTTTTAAATTACTGTGTAAAATAATTAGGAATACACAAAGAAAAAATTCTATAATCTCTCTGCCTTTCTTTAGCCTTCTTCAAAAATACCCCTCCCCACAAGTTACTGCCTACATCAAAGTCTCCATTTCTAAGGGGATCCAGACTAAAACAATAGATGATCCCCCCAATAATGATGTTCCCAAAAAAGAAGCAAAAAATTACTTATCCTGACAATACCATTAGGCACTGTTCCTGTCTCTACTTGCTTGCATTTATTCATTTGCTCTTTCAGCAAGTTTACTGAACATGTATTGTGTGTCGCTGATAGATGAGAACATGGTGGAAAGAGTTGGAATCTTCCTGTGCTTTAGATGTATATTCTAATAGGGCAAAATCCAACCATAAATAATAACTAAATATTTCCTCTTTTTAATTCTTGTCACTTTTCAGTACCTTAGCATATACAAGCAGATGATTTTTCCTATACACACTATCCCTACATTGTTTTCCTTCTGAGACTCTTAGTAGAGCGGCTCCTCCCCTGACTCATTCAACCTTGTTTAACTAAATTTCTTATTTAGGGCTTAACAATCAAGCTTGGGCTTGGCCTCAAGCTCACTTTTTTTCCCACTAAGTTTATTGGTACTTTTTAGGTATACAGTACAGTTACACTCATTACTGGGATCTTGTACCTTACATGACAGATCTTGGTTCTTATTTTTCCCCCATACTCCCGCCCTCCCTTCAGCCCCTCCATCCCTCTCTATTTACAAAGACTTTGTTTCCATTTTTTCCTTTTCTCATACTTTTTCTTTTCCCTTCTTTTCTTTCCCCTACCCTTCCCACTTCCCCTACACCTTTAGCCCTTTTCTTCCTATTTCACATTACCACTTATACAATTTGAACTTTATTCACACTTTGAAAAACTGAAAAGCTCACTTTCTATTACCTCTACACAGTCTGTTTCCCCTCCCCTCTTCCTTAATTTGGTAACTGACCTGCCATTCAGTCTAACTAAACCAGTTAGGTGTCAGTGTTATGCAGGATGGGACTTAACAGAACTTCAACAGATGGAGAGGTTCTTTCCCACTGGGATGGTCAAGGCAACTTTTCTGTAGTACAAAGGTAATTTTGATAGATTTCCCTTTTTACCATCTTCCCAAAACTCCAAAAACTACTGATACTTTATAACTTCTTAAACCAAGTCAATATCATACTTCAGTTAAGAAGCAGAAACAATTGCTCCTCTTGTTACAATGTATAAAAGACCTCTTCTCTGGCATCCCACTCTCCAGAGCACATAGCTACTATGTGACAACATTTTATCTCATAAGTAATCTGAGCCTGAAGATTGAATTTATGCACTGAAATGATTTAACAACTGGTCCATGCATCATTTCAAAGTTTCAGGAGACACAGAGTTTTCTGCATCAGTCTCTCTCTTTTTCCAAAGGTTAGGATCCATGGAAACATGCCATGATGCAGTGTCTCAAGTCTCTTGTCTGCATGACCTCTTCTTAACAAAGAAACAAACAAACAAAACAGCCTTCCCAGGCATTTTGGAAAACAATATGGTGAAAAAGTGTTAAGTTGGTTTCATTTATGTATGTCCCAAGCACTTTAAAGACACAAAAGGCATAAAAGCTATGTCCTTGCTCTTGAGTAGCTCTCAAAATAGCTAGAGTAGCAGCACATACTGAAAGCAGAAAGCAATTTCAAAGTCACTTCAAAAATATTGTGAATATTGCACACATTATACAATAGCAATGTTTTGAAGAAGCAACTTATTTAATCCCAAATCTATCCATCTTTCTTTCATTCTTTCTCTTCCCTCTCCCTTTTTCTCCTCCCCCATTCTCCCCGCTTACCCTCCCTTTGATCCCTCCTGCTCTCTCTTTTCTTCTCCTCCTCTCCCTCTCCCACTTTCTCTCCAGACCAAATTGGAATAACATAGATATTGGTCTTTGTTGATAAGATAAAGAGATAAACCACGAAAGGAATAATGTAAACAATGGCATGAGGTTGGGATTTGTAAGGGCAATAGTGGGAAATTAGGAGAAATAATTTCATGAACTACTATTCCGTGAGCCATTCAGAGTCTACTGAAGCTTTGGGAACATAATTAAAATTTATGTTAGTAAAATACATTGTGTATTATTATAAGGACAAAAATAGTATCAGCTTTATCTCATATCTGAGCCTTGGAAGAACAGAAGAACTTGGATGTTCTATTCTTGGTGACACTGAAAATCAGCTTTGTTTATAATAGTTGCATAGTATATTAACACAGTAAAGTAAATTTCCTCTATTTACAGAAGCTGGAAGAACTATTTTGATTTTAAATCTCTGTGTTACTTAGAAGGCACTTGTTAGAATTATGGATAACTGTCAAAAAATATTTCAGGCCCATTTTCTTAACAACATGTTGTAAATACCAGTTTGACACACAATCATATAACAATTCTTGGGATTTTTTTCATGATTTACACAAAAATTTTCAGGCTTACTTAAAGCCAATTTTAGAAACTAAACAGTCATTTGGGAGACTTCAATTTCCTGCTATGGAACTGTCCTTATATTATTCTATCTTTCTTGTGATTAAAAAGAAATATTTCAATTAGATTGTCAGTAAAGTTATATCCATTTACAAAAGATTAATTTTAGTTCCCATAGACAGTAGAAAAATCCTGTTCTTTCAGTCCTTGAAATAGGAACCGGGAAATCATAATTCAATACACTTACAGAAGAAGAAGGGCATTTAGTTGCTAACTCTATTCAAAAAGACAAAGCAATGCAACAGTAGGAAGAGAGATAGGTACCAGGAATGGCGACACCTAGATCTCTGGATATCGATATTGATATAATCATCTGTCTAGGTATCTATCTATCTCATGGACATCACGGAAAAGTTTAACTTACCTTTCTGGGATTGTTGGCTAACACTCTATTACAGTGCCTTACTATGGCCTTTCCCAGGACTCATTTCCCTTTGTGCTTGAACATTTTTGGCTGTCTGGTCAATGACCAAAAGATAAATTGTGGCAATTTAAAATATATATTAAAAAAATTAAAATTAAAATATATATTACCACCAGCCACAGAGAAGTCACTATGAAGTTATTAACAGTAAGGCTTGAGAGCCAAGGGGCATTATATGGCCCAAAAGGAAATGATGTCTCATGTACCATGGCAGCCAAGACTACATTAAAAAAAAAGTAGGGACATGAATTTCATTTTAGGTTTAATCTGGAAGTTGCTTTCTTCATAAGTAAGTAATCCATAATATCAGTGCTGTAAAACTGAGAGATACAATCGTCAAAACACACCTAGACTAATTATGCACAGTTACAACTTAGGTACAGGAAAAACCCTAAAAGAAAGTGAATATCCCTGAAGCAACAAAGACTTGGTTAAAGATTATATTGAAGCATAATTAGGGGACATCGACCCATTCATTAACGAAGAGTGGGTTCTGAGTAGGTGTGCCTGGAAAGACTGAGCCGTCTCTGTGTTTATGGTCAACCACAGGAAGTATCATTCCAGCTCCCATTAATGTAAAGTGAATACAAAATGCAGGGGGCATGGAGTGAAAGGATGTGCAGAATCCAGGTCAAGAAAGTAGATAAAGAGCAACACTGACCACACTAGCAGCTGACTAAAAATTCACAGATAATTCTGGGGCAAGGGGAGTCACAATTAATATCAGAAGTCTTCAGCCTAATTGACTTTACTAACAATAGAAGTCCCATTTTTTATACTGCTTTGTGAGTTTAGTCAATTTTAGTCGATGTTTTTCTTGCCAGTATGAAATACTAACATGCCAGCTTTAATTATATATAGATGTCGCCTAGAATCATCTCAGATAACAATTGCATTGCACTGAAGGCTCTGCTACCCAGAATGCAAATCAGTTGAAGAATAGGTAATGATGTTTCTGCAAGGCTCATTCCTCATTGCTTATATAAACTGCAGTTTACAGATTTATATACACTAACTTCATTGATCCTTAAGGAAAAAGTTAAGTAGAATCACTTATTTCATTTAAAGATGAGACAATGGCTTCCAAAATGTTAATGGGTTTGTCAAGCCCAGTGACTACCTCCCAGACTCCCTCACAATGGTTTACAAACAAGAGGAGATTCCCCTGTCTAGATAAGGCCAAAGTAGGAAGAGCACTTTAACTGAGACTTTATCAAGTCTCAGTTAAAGAAACTAAGATTAATCTATTCAACCAAAGAGCAGAAGTTCAGGAAACAGGGGGAAACCAATCCAACAAGGGCAGGTCCAAATGTTCCTGGGCAATTTTAACCAGAGCTGAGCAGTCTATGGTGTGCTGTAACTGGCTTTGGGTTCTTAAAGATGTGGGGATTTCTGGGGGGAAAGTGTCACAGTGTTTATAAGTGATTAAAATGGGTCGAGTCTAGTTGCTATTGTTTATTGTATCTTTCCAAAATAACCCAGGAGCCACAAAGTCTGTGCATAGAGAAAAGAAGCTCAGTATCTGAAGCTGTCAGATACTCCAAGAAATCTTGTCTGTAAGAGTTGACAGAAGCTATGCATTGAATTTCCACCTTGGTTGACTTCTGTTTCACAATGTTTTCCTTGTAAATTAAGGAAGCTTTGGGAAATGAAACTGTTTTATCTATTGGGCAAGTCTCAGAAGCCATTCTCCCTAGCTTAGTACTTTTCATGTGTATAAAGGTAAAATACTGGCAAATGGCACCAAAGGAATGAAATTAGACAGAATGGCTCTCTAGATCAAGTAAATCATGTTTTAATAATGAGACTTTTTATTAAGAATAATTCCTGGACCACCTAAATGACTCATTTTATAAACATAGAAGTAAACGTTTCAACGTTTATTCAGAATGTTTTCAGGCTCTTCACACTGGAGACAAAATTGCCCTCTCTACACTTTGAACAATAATGAGAAGTGGGTGTGTTATACTTTAATCAAATTCAGTAAGTTAATATTGTAATGGCTGAATGTTAAGGCTTTAGCAACCATAAATCACTCCTCAGGGCCAACATATCTGGGCTTGCTACAAAGCCAGGGCCCCTACAGTGGGCAAGGTAGGGTCGGGTGACAACCATCTGAAACTAATCCCACCACTCTGTTCCAGCTGTCACTTCTACATTTTATTTAAATGGAAAAGTCACCCGGTGGCTTTTGGCTCTTAAGTGATTTGGGAAGTATCTATAAATTTTTATGAAACTCAATTCAGTTTCCAACTAGCAATAGTTCAGAGAATGAGCAAAAAAATGCTCTCATAGCTCCAATGAAAACATTTTCATTGAATCAAATGAAATTTTAGTGGCTTAACCAAAATGAATACTTGTTTATGGCATTGATGCCAAAGGGCATTTTTGCAACTTTGAGTTCCTTAAGATGTTGATAAAATAAAAACCAGAGAGCAGAATGGAGGTAGGGGCAGGATTAAACTTTCCCTGCTGCCCTCATAACAGGCTCCTTTACTAAACCGGGCTATCAATAGAACTAGACATTTTTTGAAGTCAAGAGAACCGTTGTCAGCAAAATAATCTCTCAGACTTCATCTTATTTGATAATCTTTCACAGACAGAAATTCCAAATGGAATTTGACTCTGAAGTAGAGGAATTCTCTAATTTTCACAAAAAAGAACTCGGTCAAAAGAGGCAGGAGATACATACTGGCTGAGGATATTATTTGAAGTGAGAGGAGAGTCTGACTTGTACACAACATCAAAAGGTCTCCTGCATAGGAATTGAACTGGCGGGAAACGCTTGTCTAAGGGTTAGACTTGCTCTTTTATGTCTCCATTTCTGTAACTCAGATGTCTTTTAAGAGATAAAATCTGCCCATTCTTGGAATCTTCCAGACCTCTTGCCAGCGCCAACATGGTGAGGACTCTGATCTTTCAGACTTGCTCATCATAGCAGGAACGGAAGCACCCCTTCTCCTAGGCTGTGAGTGCTCTTTAGTCTACCAGAAGTATTTGACTTTTAAACTGACTTTGTCCTGATAAATTCTAGGCATCCACTAGTAAACTACAGATAAGGTCCTTTTTCTTTTAATTCATTCCATTCCTATATGGTTTTTCTTCGACAGCTACTTTATGGCAAGTACTATGTTGAGTACTATAAACACAAACATGAATAAGATAGCACTCTACACTCAAGAAAATTAAAACATGTGCATAGGAGACTGACATAAAACAAATGAAATGCTATGTTAAAAAAATGTAGTATTTCATGCAACAACAAGGACAGCACTGGTGAATTACAACAGTTAGAAAAAGTTTTATCTAGTGGGGAGAAACCTAAACTGAACCTCTCAGAGCGGACATGTGGACATGTGCTTACCAGGCAGAGGGACAGAGTGCTGGGAGGGCCCGGAGTGTTCAGAAAGCTTTATGTATTTAGCATAGATTGGAGAAGGGAGAGGAATACAGAAGAAGTGGGTAGAGTTTAGATCATGAAAAAGAAGCCCACCAAACTAATACATATGAATTTTTATTGCAGTCTGAAAAAAATCATATGCTGTATAATAACACACCTGAATAGACAGAGAAAATTAGTAATCTAATTAAATGACTGATGATGCACTACTCCAGGAGAAAAATGCCAAGAGCCCAAACTGAATGTTTCCTAAAGGGCTAAGGGGAAAATGAAGGGTGGGGGCAAGAGAGTAATTGAGCACAGCATCCACAGATCTTGAGTAATCGAGCAATGCCATTCATTATGATAAGATGAAAGGAGAGGAGCACATCTCAATGGGAAAATAAATTAGGGTGGGTTCTCATAGGCAGGCACGGCATGTAAGTGTGCTCCAGAGGGACTCTTGTCCTAAAGATATTACATCAGGAGCATCATTAACTAATAGAAGGATGACAGCAAGCAAGTCGAGAAGAGAAGTTATAGAAAGGATTTTGGAAGATATCAAAGTCTTGGATCAAGTAGAGAAAAAAGCAACTTATAATTAGATGTATGAAGGAGTCATAAGCAATAAGAGAACCAGGAAATATCTCAGCAGACCAAGATTAGAGCAGAAAGAAGAAAGTAGCCTACATGTGAGATGTGATGGTAGGCCAAGCCAAATGGGGATTCCTTGGAGAAATGTGATTCATAAGGCTCTATGTGTGTGTGGGAGGGTGAGAAAATGGGCCTCAGGTTGACCTAAATGAGTGCCCTGCAAATTCATCACATCGCGTGCTTATGCTCAGCACTGAGACTGAAAACCAGGCCTCGAAAGGAAGCCTCCTCCCCTTGAAGGTGAGTTTTTCTGCATAGCTGGTTTTCTCATTTTCTTACTCATGCCTTTCTGCCAGCAAAAACAGTCAGTATGTCTCATCTTCTCTTTTTCTCCTATTAAAACAAGATACCAATCCCTCCTTCAAATCTCTACATCTTTGGCCCTAACCTAGTTCCCTTTCTCCTTAACCTAAAAGACAACTGACTGAACAGCTTCACTGTCCTAAATCACTGGTATTTCAGTCTATTTTTTTTAACTTTAGAAGCAAATGATTCTTTAAAGGAGGTAATGGGTATGTGCATCTTAACACTTGGAAACCTCAGTGGAGACTGTAGTGATAATAAGAGGTATTGAAAAAGGCAGAGAGGGTCCACTGAGCATGGGAAAGCCAAGTCTCAGGCTTAGGAGGGAAAGAATGAGGGCACCCCAGGGTGCGGTAGTTTCTCAGTATTGCACATCAGGTTCTGTTCTCAGATACCAAATCTTCCTTATTTCATTGCCCCTGTGTTGTGGGGTGGTGGGACTGAGCAATCAGCATGCCGCTGTGCTGTTGCATTTCAGACAAGTGGATAGAGAAGGTGAAGCTTAGAGAACATCAGGTCTTGAATTTTATCTGAGTTCTTGCCATTCACATAATCTAGTGATGTGTTTGAGAGTAGATTGAGTTTGGGGCTTTCTTAGGGATTTTGGAGAAACTTGGTTCAGAATGTAGGTCATAAACGTTTCAAAGGAACCTGTGGAGTGGAGCTCTTATTCTTGGGCATGCTGTGGCCAAAGTTCTGGCTGTTTGCCTTTCACTGCTTGGTGAGGTTGGAGCAAAGGCGCCCCTGATGTCATGAGGGATGGAGACCGAGAGCACATACATACACATGCAGTGAGCTTTGTAATTGCGGCCCTCACTAAAGAGAGAAAAAAATAGGTAAATTGGGAAATGAATGATCTGTTCAATATTTGTTTGTAAGATTTGCACAAAATATGATATTATATTTTTCCCTCTCCGCAATAGTTTTGGTTAGTTGTAGATCACAAACTTTATGTAGATACACAGTGAAGGAAGAGAGCTGAAAAACCTACTGCTGGTGTTTCAGGAACACTCATTCATCTGCCCGGGTAGGGACACAGCAATCCTCAATGCTAGCAAAACACCCAGAGAATGTCTTCTAAAATAATGCTTCTAAAACCTTAAGGTGCTCAGGAATCATTTGGAGATCTTATTAAAATGAAAACTGTGAATTGATTCGGTAGGTCTGGGGTGGGGCGCGAGATTCTGCATTTCTAACAAGTTCCCAGGTGATGCCAGAATAGTACAGTTTTAAAACGCAGTAATGCTCTAATTTGAGTGTCATTATACAGTTATCCAGTAAGGTATAAAGTCTACAGTAAGAGATGTGAGTAAAAAAAATCTGAACTAAGCAGTGAAGTCTAAATCAGTTTTTCCTGCCAACGTCTTGTGGTTGAGAAATTAAATTAGACTATATAATGAAAATCTATTTTGACATTTAGTTATAAGCCATATTAATCCTTTTTATGATGAGATAAAATTTCACAGCATGCTATCTTTTACTACCAGAATCAATGGATTGCAGTTAGAAATTCTGTCTCTGTCTAGAAATTTTCATGGCAGAATTTCAGTAAAGTTTCAGGTTTTTAAATTAAATTACCTTAGAGTAGTGCGGCCGGCGGGCAGCTATGACGCGGCCTGCGAGTGTCCATGAAGGCAGAGGCCCCGATGGGTCCGGCTCTGGGCTTCTGTCCCCCCAGGTGGAGTCCGGCTTGGAGCAAGGTGAGCCTGCGCCCATGGACGTGGAAGAGAGCGAGATAGAGATCGTGCCAGCGCGGCGCTCCCTAAAGGAACTGATCCCGGACACAAGCAGCAGATGTGAAAACAAAGCTGGCAGCTTCATGCAATTGAAAAGAAAGAACAGCGAGCCAAGTGCTTCCATTTTCCATCAGAAGTAAATCTTGATCAGAGAAATGTAGCCTTGGATCGAGACATGATGAAGAAAGCAATTCCCAAAGTGAGACTGGAGACAATCTATACTTGTGGAGTAGACGAGACGAGTGCTCAGGATATCATTTCCTGTTTTAAAGAATATCCTCCAGCTCATATTGAATGGTTGGATGATACCTCTGTAATGTCGTTTGGCTGGATGAAATGACACCGTACAAGCCCTTATCAATATGAGCTCTCTGCCAGCCCAGCATAAGATAAGAAGCAGGGATGTCACTGAAGACAAGTCAACTGAGAAAAGTAAAAAGGACAAGCAGGAAGATAGTTATGATGATGAGGCCCAAGAAGGAGAAGTTGAAGATGAGAACCCCAGTGACGTAGAGTTGGACACATTATCTCAAGTAGAAGAAGAGTCTCTGTTAAGAAATGATCTTCGTCCAGCTAACAAACTTGCTAAAGGAAATAGATTATTCATGAGATTTGCTACGAAAGATGACAAAAAGGAACTTGGAGCAGCCAGAAGAAGTCAGTATTACATGAAATATGGGAATCCAAATTATGGAGGCATGAAAGGAACTCTTAGCAATTCTTGGAAGCGAAAGTAGCATTCCTGTCACATTCCACGGGATGAGATTAAGGAGAGAGCCCTGATTGGGGATGACGTTGGCTTGACGTCATATAAGCACCGACATTCTGGTAGTTGCCTGCTCAGCTCTTGGGTAGACACATGTTTGGCTCTCGAAATCATATTTTTATTCTTAATGCAGGCTTTTAAGGTTCCAAACTTTATCATCCTCTCTTCCTTGTCCTTACCCTCTGCCAACATATAGGAAAGTAAGTCGAGTCACAATTAATTTTAAATTGCCCAAGCAAAGGACAAATGATTTTATTAAAGCTATTATAGCAACAAAGGCCAAATGTGACATAGGGCAAATTAAAAGAAAAGTTCTCTTGAAAACCTAATTTTTCTACTAATAACAACTGCATGTAAAACATTTTAATTATTTTACCAAATGGGCTGATTTTATTGTTCATTTTCTGATAATGAAAGATAGGCTGCTGTTTTGAATGCTTTAGTGTTTATTGTCTTGCACGTGAATGCCTCAGAAATGTGGGATATCATGACTATCCTGACTTGGATTTTTGTCTTTCGTGCATATAAAAGAATAATTTTCATTATATTTTACAAAGATAGGTCTTTATTTTGAATTTAATGTGTAGAATCTTCTACATGCTTTATAGAACTAGTCAAGTTAGCATACAAACAGAATAACATGTACACACAAATATCATTGGAATGGGGCAGGAAGAGATGAAGTCTATATATTTTTATTTAATGCATATGTACAGAATTGTATGTTTAAAATTTGTCTATTAATCCTATTACATAGTTACACTTTCAATTTCATTTATTTTAAGATGCTTTTGTCGTCTGTTCTCTATGTTCGTATTAACAAAATTAAAAAGCAAATGCCCATAATTCTAGCACCCTAATGAAATAACTGATTTCAACTTCTCATTTGTCTGCTTTCACAATAAATATTATACTTCTTATAATTATAATAAATAAATAAATAAATTACCTTTAAAAATACCACCCAAAGTGGGCTATTCGTAAAGAAATATTTTTTAGTTTTCTTCCTTCCTTCTTTCAAAGGGGAAGAGCAATGGGAGGAGGAGAAGGAAGGGGAGAAGGTAGCACTTTCCATTGTCACTCAAGTTCATGATAAATTTAATTAATAATAAAAGGAGAAAAATCAGAGACATGTTTTTCTAGTGGTTTCTTTACACGTACTTCAATTTTAGAAAGTCCTCTAATTCATGATCATGAATAAGATTTCAGAGAGTTCAAATCTTAGCATCAGGTGATCATTTTGGTAGAATGGGCTGATATTTTTCCTCCTAGAAGGTGTTTACCCTTCACTCTTTCCACGTTTGCAGCCTGCTGTGGGCTCTCTAAGCACCTCATGGATGTATCATGAGTTTCAAGAATACTGTTTGATTCTATAAAATCCAATCTTTTGCCCAGTATTACCCCTAATGCTGTTCTAAAGAATACTATTTCTATGAATTAGATTATTATTAGTTCCCAAATGGGAGTTATACCATCACATAAGTTTGGAAAAATTTAAGTACTTTAGTTCCCTCTTGACATCCATGAATCACATTAATATTTGAAAACTTCCAGAAAACCCTCTGCTGCAGTGTGCTGCTCACATTTATTTGTCCTCAGAGTCCATAGGGCACTCTTGTGGAATGTTTGCCTTCTTCTCTGTGCCTCAGCTTGGGCCAGGGTGTGTATGAGGGGTGACAGGTGGGAACGTCGCCAGAGGAAACACAGACAATGACTGGGCTTGGTGGCCACCTAGAGCCCGTGGAGCACTGTTGGCAAGGAAGGAAAGTAGGGATGGCTTCTGAAAAGGCAGCTCACAGTGCCCGCCAGAGATGCTTATGCAAAAGTATTTATCACTCTTGATGTTTTAAGCTGACTCAAGTCATCATCCTTTCTCATTTCTGCAAAAGCCTTTTTACTGTGGCTTCCATTCTTGGGCTCTTGCTGCCAGTCCTATACACGACTGCGGATGGTCCTCTAAAAGCGTAAATCAGCTCCCACTGTTCTAAACCACCTTCCATTTCACCCTTGTCATCGGTAAGAGCTCTGTGCATCCTCACCTCATTCTCTACTAGCTTCATTCCAGTCCTGCTTCTTTCCACTCCACCAAAATATCAAGGTTTGTAAAAAAAATCTTATATTCTTAGCACTTTCTATTTTATGCCTAGAAGGGTTTTTGTTTTTTTTTTTTTTCAGATTTTCACACAACTTTCTCTCTCTTCCTGCGAATTCAGGGGCAACTTCTTTGAATCTATAAGCTGCTTTTTCTTATATACATATTGTCACACATTTAAATATTTGCTACTGTTTCCACCAACATATGAAAGCATAAGTTGATCTTGTCTCTGCTTAGTATTTAGATTCTCACATTGTAAATATCCAAATATTTGCGGAAGAAAGGAATGAAATCTTTCAAGTAAAAAGAGAAGCCCACCACCATTCATTAAAAGAGGAGGTCGTGTGTTGCTCCTAAAGAAAATTGGAGTAGGAGTCATTCAGAATGAAACTAAACAGCTAAGACTTCACTGATATCTTTGATCTCATATGAATTGAAGGATGAGGCCTAATTCACTGAATATTAGCCGCCCCCCCGAAAAAATTGAAAAGAGTTCAAGTCCATTTGGACCTCCAGCTTCTGTAACACTCACATGCTACATGATGGAATTAGAGATTATTTTTCTCATCAATACCAAAGAGAGTACCGTATAAAGGTTTAGGAACAAGAGACTGATTCTTAAAGAAATCAGAGATTGACATGAACAAAGATGAACCACTCAATTGTACAGAGTCTAAAATGGCTTTCAGGTACTTGTTCTGAATTCTAGTTTTCACATTCTTGAAAAATTAATCCTTACCCTAACATTTAAAAACAGGATGCGTAAGGACCTGAGTTTTATACACAGTACCAATAAATAAATACAGGATGAATAGAGTAAAATAGTATACTAAAGCTTTTGTCATAGTTCCAACACTGATTTGTGAAATTTTAGTGACAATTCTATATGAATGTGAGGATGTGTGACACAAAATGTCTTATTATTAAAAGCAAAGTTCTGTAAAGCCTTGCTTTAGCCTATCACCTCATTTTGGAATCAGGATTGTTCCTCATGGATGCCTACCTACCAGCACTTTAGTCTCATTGAAGGGAGCCTCTTGACTCCACCTTTGGGGTCCTTCCAGGTCAAGGAATTGTGAACCAGGAATTTATATACTTGGGAGCCAGGGCCAAGACCCTCCATCAGCAAAATTTTTGAATTTTATCTGACTTGATTAAAAAAAAAAATCCTTCAATCCCAACACTGTTCCAGAATACATAAGAATAATACCTGATATATGGAAATGTCATAGTGAAACCCATTCATTTATACATTATGCATTACTAATTCTAACAAAATAGAAGCCACCATTTTGAAATTTGTGTATATCATTGCCATGAATGTTTTTAGACCTTTATTCAATGTGTATGAATCTGTACACAATAGATACTATACTACTTGTTTGATTTTTTTTACATAAATAGTATCATGTGGTATAGGTTTTTATACTCTGCTTATTTTTTATCACATATTGTTCTTGAGATTTAGCCATATTGATTTGGCATATTGATTTAATTCATTCATATTAATAAAAGATTTTATTTACTCTTCTACTTAAAAAGAATAATGCCTTGGAAGAAAAAAATGCCCCTATAACATAAATTTGTCCATGGTTACTAAATTTAACATAAGGATCAAACATGTACCCCTCTAGTTTTATATTTCTGTAATAATAGACAACCTTCGGCTGTAATTTCTCAAAATACTATACAGATCCTTCCTGGGAAAGCATTAATATATAATTTAACAGCTTAGAGGATAGATTATTACAATAAAATTTTATACTACTCAGTTACATACACTGCAGAATTTGCTATGGGTTATCTTTGGGGGAAGAAGTTAGGAAATAGTTTTTTATTCAAAATAAAACTGGATCTTATTTGCTAGAATTCAAATATCTTAGTGTAAAGTAACTTGGATACTATGTTTAGATTTTCATATACAGTACTGTTTATATTCCAGATGAGATTAGTTATAGCTAGATGCACTTATTCAATTGTTATACATACTACAATGTATAAAGCATTCTCCACCACACTTGAAAATATAAATCAAGGGAAAGGAAAAACTCCTGACCGATTGCCTTGGTTAGAAACACTAACACCACCACTTTATCTTCTGAACGATCATATCCAGGAGCTGAACTGATCACCCGCAGCACTGTCCTTATTCCACAGTGCAGGGAAAGCTGAGCACAAACATGATTGAACGAGGAGCAGATGAAAATACAGTGCTCTGAAAATGGTTTAACTTTGTTCTTCTTTTCAGAAATCAGTTCTCTGGGGAGACCCTGTAATCTCCTTAATTTACTTACTAGTGCCAACTTTGCCAAAGAAAGGTTAAAATATCAAATACTCAAATCTTAAGAATTGGTTACAATGAACTTATTCTAAAATCATGGACTTGGTATTGAATGGAAGGCTCATAACAGTATATTGTGAAGGTTTATACAACAGCTTACTTTTTAATGTACAGGAATATTATTGAAAAATGGTGTTCAAACAATCTGTAAGCTTTACACAATCCCTGAAAGTTCACCATAGCATAAAGCAGTCCTCATTAGACACTCAGTACCTCTAAGTAGAGAACGTATACAAAAAGTAAAAGGCCAAGGAAAATAAAGGCTATTTTCCAATATGAAAATTATAATCATTCCGATTGGGTCTAGGGTGCACTTTATCTTTGCACATTGCATTTGGAGGGGAAGGGCATGGGAGGAGGAGGGAAAGCAGCTTACAGAACAAATGAATGGTGCCCCACCCAGAACAGGGAAGTTCGCAAACCAGCTTGGTAGCTTGTCCTTTGATATGGAAACCACAAATTGCTGCTTCTTCTCAGAAAGCAAGATCTCTACACAGCAACCCCTGGGTCCTGCAGGGTTATAGGGCAAAGTCTTCTACTTCTTTTTCCAGACATCACTTTCCTTTCTAGTAAATTTGAATCACAGGTGGTTTTAAGTACTTTGTCCAGTTCTTTCCTTACAGAGCACCAAAGAGGTATTAGTAGGTTGCCTCCCATCTGGCAGGCATTAAACTGGTGAGGTTAGGGTAAGTAAGGAGGTGTATGGTTATGATTTCCAAAATGCAGAGTTTTTTCTTTCCCTAAAAAAACAAACAAAAAAAAAATCTTTCAGCTTGCCTTTGAACTTTGAGAGATAATATTCAGACTAGTATTTTCTCATTGTTTGCATGATGTGGACATGTATATACCCATGAGCTTAGCTGTGCATGCTAATTTTGTAGAAAATATCTTGTGGTCTCTTAAATTGATACACATAAATCAATTTATCCTCTTGAAAGTACCTGTATTATCTTAAATGATTTCGCATTGGACTGAGTCTCAACTATTCAACAGCTGGAGAAACATCCATCCATGATGAGCCCAAGGAAGAAGGAAGCAAAAAGCAATTTTCCATGGGAAGAATGGCTCAGTGTTGCCGCAAACGTATTTTAGTAAAAAGAAGGCACACTCCAGAAGAGTACCTGAAGGGAATTTATTTGAGGAACTATTTAAAGGTATGAGGTCAGGATTATTGGTATCAAGAAAGGGGCAGGGAAGCACCCAAGTCATCACTAGGTTGTAGGACAAGGTGAAGAAGGAGTTCCGGGTCCCAGAGAGGGCATGGAGAGAGCTCATGGAAGCCACACACAAGAGGCAGGACTGCTGGGGAACAAAAGGCTCACAGCCCATGGCCTGCCATGCAATAAAGTACCCCAGTACCCTACCATGCTACTCTCTGTCTGCCAGGGATCCCCAAAGGCCATGTTTCAACCAGAATCCAGAGGACGGGATGCATTTAAAGTATTTGCCGTTTAATTTGGGCGTGGTGGCGCACACCAGTAATCTGAGCACTCAGGAGGCTGAGGCAGGAGGATCGCTGTGAGTTCAAGACCAGACTGGGCTACATAGTGAGCTCCAGATCAGTCTCAACTACATAGTGAAACCCTATCTCAAAAAAACAAAAAAAAATAAATTTTTTAAAAAGTACCACAGTTTACCTTTTAACACCCAAAGGAGAATGGCCTAGAGAATGGGTCTGGAGGATCAAGACAGCCCAACCAACACACTTACACTTCCTAAAATCCAAACTTGAGATGCATCTACAAAAGAAAACTCACTGAAAGCCTCCAGAGAGCAGTTTTGGTTGTTTCTGAGAGGGTATTTGTGACTTAAAAAAACTGATCATCCCAATTTCTTCAAGAAGAGGGGCTGGACACCCCCATCTCTCAATGGAAGCCGGCCTCCTCACTTTCTTTTCCCTACCCATTTGCTGCGTGCACAAATGGGAGCCCGGCTGAGCAGATGCATCTTGGAGTAGACCAGCTGATTAGTGGTCAGAGGCAGAGTTGAGTCCTCTGTAGACCTAAGCATTGTGTTACCAGTTCCAAAGCTACTCTATCATTTCCTGGACTATGTCCTTCTCACATGACCAGAGCGTGGGGAAGAGAGAGGGGATAGTGTAGTTGGGGACAGTCCAGAGGGGATTGATCCTGATATCCTGAACTTACTTACGAAGGCAGCATCTTTACTGAAAAAGCGAATTCACATATCAGTGTAGTGTCATCCTTGGTAACATTTCTTACAGTTATTCTTTATAGGTGTCTCCCACTTATATATAGCTTCTGTTTAACACTGATAATGGTCTTGTGGTGTGTGTTTGTCACATCATATTAACTCCATTGTACAAATGAGGAAACTGAGTCATGCAGAGCTTACTGACACCCTCGCTCAAGTAACTCATAAGCCCTGGAGTCAGCTTTAATTCAGACATTCTAATTCTAAAAACAGTGCTAGTTCGAGTGCCACAGAGGAATGGAAAACACTGTATACCTAGCTAGATAATATTTTTCTATTAAGTCTTTGACATTCAGAGCCCCCTATTATTTCTGAGTCAAATAATGGAATTAGTAATGTCAATGACTGCCTAGCAGGCATGAGGCCCTGAGTTCAATCCCCCATATAAAATAATAATAATAATAATAATAATAATAATAATAATAATAATAATAATGTCAGTGAATTTGATACTGTTTAAAATAAGGTCACATAAAATAGCTGAAAGTGATTATTATTTTTTAAATGTCTATTAATATTAGAGAATATTCAGAATGCAATTACTTGCAAGTGGCATTTTTTTCTTACAAGGAAATTCATTTAAATAGTCACAAAATTATGAGGCAAAATGTATTTCAAGTCATCCAGCTTATTAGTTTCTAGAAGCGAAAGGTAAAATATTTCTAAAGCTGTTGGTTATATTTTAGATTAACTGATTAATAGCAAATGGCTTAACATAAACAGTTAATAACAGAAATCTTCTAGTTTTATGCCAAAAAATATGACAGTATTATGAAAAATACTGTCTGGCAATACCAATATTGGAAAAATCAATTAAAACAAAAACAGTGCTTGACTAGTAAATCAAAAATAAATGTGCTATGAAATAAAACCCAAATTTTGGCTGTCCTATGCGTGTACTCCTAAAAGAAATGTAACTTTCGATGGTTTTTAAAATGGGGATTTCTGCAACCTCATTGACGGGAGTCAACATTCCTGTCCCACTTTTAAAAGCAGAGCAGAGTTACCCACCTGTGTGAGTACAAAGATGTGGTCAGTAGTGCATTCAGCTACAAAGAAAGTCCTCTTTTGTGCTGACTGCTTAGGTCAGATGATTTCTCCTGCTTCTGAATTCACAGGATATGCCATGTGTAGTTTAGCAAAATGATTAAAAAGGATTAGCACATTTTTTTCATCTCAAAACAGAAGAAACTTAGTTTCCACTTTCATATTACTATGAAGCAGTAGAAAATTACTCTGTGGAATTTGAGTGGAGCTTTGCTTGTTTTTTTTTGTGGCACTGTAACTTGTTTGGAATTTGGTATCGTATGGATTGCTGTATTTCACATAAACAACCTTCTCAGAGATGTTGCCCTGTAAAAATTCTGGTAAAGATAATGCTCTGAAAGCTGTTCAAAAGATTAATCTCAGGCTCTAGAAAGACAGCAGGAGAATCACTTATTTATTCTCTGGCAGGTCATTGTGTCTGGAATTTCTTTCATCCAATAGGACCCTGGTTTATCCACATGCATCTTTGGCCAAGACAAAATTGCAACATACCCATGACATCTTTGCTTTGCTTGGACTCTTACCAGAGTGATGTAAACACCGTCACCAAGTACCATTCACTAAACCCGGTGTCGGAAAGGAGTTCTGCAGGACTGATATTTCCCACGAGGACAGGCGGGTCTTTGTTTCTTAAGAAGCTCTACTGAGGTATAATTTCCATGCCACAAACTCCACTCATTTTAAGTGTACAATAGGATAATTTTTGTAAATTTATGGTTATTTAACCATCACTACAGGCTGCTTTTAATCATCTTGCTCCATAAAGATACCTCAATTTTGAAATGTGCTGATCATAAATAAATGATTCTTATTTAAGAATACAATATAAAATATGATTATAAATGCTCTAATGTGGTTGTTATTTAATTTGTAGATTTTTTTGTTGTTGTTGTCAGAGCAATACCCAGATATTGGAGTATCACTGAGTTGATACATTTTACTTTTTAGGCAAAATGTGGTTGCTGTGAGTTTATTTTTTGTGGAGAAGGTTGAAATTCTACCTAAATTACTTTTACATTATATCAGAATTTGCTCAAGATGAGCAAGATTTTTCCTACAGCAAGGTGAAGGAAGTATTTTTAAATTCATATCTCTACAGATAATTTTACAAGCTGACTTTTAATCATTCTGCGAAATGAGATTGTTTCTCTGTATGACCACTGAAGAGCTATAGGACCTTGAATCTATTTAGATCAATTCTCGAGTCAAGAAGGACAAGATGAGCTACAGAACTGGGCCAACTGTTCCAAAGGTAATCGATAGATCAGCCTCAACATTGGAAATGCCACCCTTCCAAAGCAAGATCATCAATCCAAGCAAATTTTTTCAGGACAGGCAATTACTTCATGGAGGCCTGAATCTCATTTTAAAAACTCCTTCAGAGTTTCCGCATTTGCAACTAAACATTTCCGTCCTGTGTATACTAGTTTCCTAGCGTTCCCTGACAAATTACTCCGAACTAGACATTTATTCTCTCGCAGGTCTGGAGGCAAGGACTCCAAGTGTCAGCAGGGCCATGCTCTCACACTGGCACTGCATAAAATCCTCTTTATTTCTTCCTGGTCTCTGATCGCAGCTGCCAATCCCTGGCATCCCTCGACTCCCAGCTACGTTGCTCCTTTTCTGCCTCCACAGCACAGGGCGTTCGCCCTGCATCCACGACCTTAACTTCACCGCATCTGCAAAGACCTTTTTCAAGTAAAGTCCCATTTAGGGGGCAGGAAAGCCATCTGTCCTATGAGCGAAAACAAATGAAGCCACAACAGAGTGATCTTCCGGAATCTTTGTTCCATGAATGTGCCTTTTCTGTAAGGTCCCAAAACTTTCCAAGGAGTAATGCATCCCTCTGAGGGCATATATCCAGGATGAAATGGGATTCTTTTTTTTTTTTTTTGGTGCCAGGGATCGAATTTCAAATGGGATTCTTAAAAGCCATGTTTTTTTGCAGATTACTATTTTAAATCCCACTATATAAAGAAACTACTTTTAAAAAGAACCTAAAACTAAGTTTATAATAGTTTTCCATTTTTTTCAATATCTGAATAATCTTATGGAATGGGTTTAGTATTACAGAGAGCAAACATTCCTCATTTGTTGTCTCCTTTGTCATACAAAGCACATACAGATATTCTGAAAAGCAATCATCTGTCTCTGATGCGTTTCTGCTTTGAATAAGCTTCATAAATGTAGAGAGCAGTTTCTTTTCCCCTTTGAAGTTCAGTATGGTTTCAAAACATGGTTTCTATGGAAACAACTGCCTCAGATCTAGTTAGAGGAGGTGTGTTCATGTCCCACACTCTTGGGCTTGACCTGCCACCCCTCTGGTCACAGCTCTACTCGTTAGCCTTCTCTAGGCACTATTTACTCAGATTTGCCTTACAGTCAGATATTAGTTTTATGATTTTGATAGGTGCCAAAGTGTATTTCGGTCTTGTTGTAACAGGATGTAAAATAGAGCTCTTCCTGTTTGGGTTTCAGCTGAGCCAAAACTAGAGGTGACAAGTGTACCCTGCCTCCACAGAAGGTGCTAGCTGACTTCAGCTGGACTGATACAGGAAGGAGCTTTCGTTACCCTTGGTTAACTTCATGACTCTAGGCTATGAAGAAATTCAGAAAGCTCAAGAGAGAAAAAGGTTCACAGGAGGATTCTCTTGAGGGAGATGTTTTTGGAGAGTGATTCCTTTGGGGGAGAGGAGGGCTGAGAGGAGTGTCCTTGGTACCTCAAGTCAAGTGTGAGGGCCTTCGAGGAGGCTATGCCGAGATTCATGAGTAACTCAGATCTCTGGGGTAGTGGGGGACGTAGCCATGTGTGGGAGTCTCATGAGGGCTAGCTGGCTGAAGCAACCCATGGAGACAGGGAGAGAGCCATTGCAGACATAGCTGCATGGCCTGAGAGGCCTCCATGCTGACCACACAAGGGGCCCATCTAGACTTTCCTTGCTGCTGAGGGGCCTAGGAGGCCTCGGCAGAAAGTCTGGAGGCAACTTGCTAGATATCCAGGATCTGAGGGACAAATGACAAGAAACAGCAAGAGAAGTTAACAGTGCAGAAAGACATCATTAGCAATAAGGGATCTCAGAAGAGCCCAGAAAACTTCCCAGGAGAGAAAGAGATCCTTTAAACACATGCCAAGTCCACAGAATTGAAAAGCTGTGGGTCCTTCAGGAAGAGGGAAGCACTGGCCCCACAAAATAGCCTTAAATGGCTGTGAAGGGAATATAATAAATTTTTTTCTTATTTATAAATGTGTACTATTGTATATCTAAAATAACTCAGATGTCTTCATGTAGGCACTCTTTTGTCAGGCATTGGTTGACTTCTTATGTAGAGAGAACCCATGGTAGTCATTTACCAAAATGCTGTATCTTATGTAACATGTCCATTTACTCAGACTACCAAGATTTAGACAGTAAAGAACATTTCTCTGGGCGTCTTATGCATTCTCCAATTAATAAGTATCAGTTAAGGGTTGAGCGCCAAGAGCTACTACTGTGATTGGAAAGCTGAGTTTCAGCAAGGCCAGATCTCTAGCAGAAGCAGAAGGATTTGGATTTTCCTTGGTTGGTCTTCAGCTATGCCCCTGTACCTGTCATCAGAGAGGGGACATCCTACTGGGTGTAGTTTATACATCCCTGTCACCTGCCCAGCACCATTCATAGTCTTTTCCAGAACTCAGAATGTAGACAAGAGTGCACAAAAAGAACTCAGGTCCCAGAGTGTTGGTCTTGGTGGCCAGAACACATGTTTTAGAGTCACAAAAACTTTCCCTCAGGAAGCCACGAAAGATACTTTAATCCTGGCCTGTATCTTATTTCTCAGTAGAATATTTCTACGTAGGTGTTATGAACTTATTGTAGCCTTCAAGTCTCTTACACTTTCTCTTTCAAATAAATTCCTCTTTCCAACTTCCCTGTTCCAGTAAATGATAGCATTGTTGTCTAGTTATTAATCATAGTCATTTTTTACTTCTTCTTCTACAATGCCTTTCATATCCAAGTCCTGCTGTTTTTATTTCCAAACACTTCCCATTGCTGTATCTTCCTTTGCAGGCTTACAAAGTTTTACTTGTTTCCTGGATCCGTTCGATGTTAATGACTGTTTTCCCAACCTCCTAGTTTTTCTTTTTGGTCACACAGATGCGCACGCGCACACACACACACACACACACACACACACACAGAAAGCAAACTGCTCTCGCTAAAACAATTTCTGCCTATCACGCTGTACTATTTCACGGTGTACTACTACCTCCAGAATAAACATAAAACTCCAGACAGAGTTGTAATATCATCCGTTTATGATGCAGCCTTCTGAACTTATCCCCATAATGGACTTCATTACTATCCTGTTAAGTGTCTCCACACCCTCAAAGATTATTTCATTCATTCATTAAAAAACACTTGTGACTTTACCAAATGCCAGGCATAAGCAGTGAGAATGGGAGGCGCCATGCTTGAGCATGGATCATCACCTGGAGTCTAGTGGGGCTTACAGACCTGATGAGCAAGTTTTGTGTTAGGAAATACAAAATACCAGAGGAGGGGAAGGGCACCTAACACTCAGGCTTGGGTCACCAGAGAATATTTCCCAAAGGAGATGACATGTATCCTGAGGCCTGCAGGCAAAAGCAGAAATTTTCCAGGTGAAGGGGGCCCAGCAGTATGCCAGGGAGAAGGAAAGAATGTGTGAAGGTCCTAGGTGATAATGAACTTGGCTAGTTTAAGTAATTATTAAAAGAAATTGCCTCTGGTGGACTATAGTATGCTAGGGCCTAAGAAAGGAAAGGGCAAATTCTGCAAGTCAAGATAAGAAATTTGAATTTTATTCTAAGAAAAATGTACAGCTATTAGAAGATTTTAAGGAAAGAAAAAAAAGAACCCCAGATTTGTCATACAAAGTACGCTCTGGCTGCTTGGTACAGAATGAGCTGTAAAGACAGGCAGAGGAGCAGCGGGGAAGTTGCTTCTGTGAAGTCGTAGAGGCATGGGTTTGTTTAGAGATGATGAAGATGGCTATAAATCAAGGAAACTGAGACACACGTGAGATAAAGATGATAGAAATTTTAACCAATTGTAAATATGGTCTTTTGGTTTGGATATGAAATATCCCTGAGGGCTCATGTGTTGAAAACTTAGTTCCCAATAATGAGTGTTCAGAGGTGGGGCTTTTGGGAAGTGACTGGCTGTGATCTCATCACTGGGTTAATCCATTGATAGGTTCATAACTGCATGGACCTTTTGGAGGTAGTGGAAGCTGTATGAGGTGGGTTATAATTGGAGGAAGTAGACCACTTGGGGGAATGCCCTGGATGACTACGTCTTGTTCCTGCTCCCCCCCTTTCCCTTCCTCCCTCCCTCCTTCCTGGCTGCCATAAGATATTCAGCTTTCCTCCAATGTTCCTTTTTCCCATGTTATTTCTGCCTCACTACAGACCTAAAAGCAATGGAGTCGACTGACCAAGGACTGACCCCTCTGACACTGTGAGCCTTTCCTCCTCACAGTTCAGCTCTCTGGTAAATTATCACAGTGACAGAAAACTAACACATGTGCTAACTCAAGACTGAACCTCAAGTTTCTATTTTGGCCAACGGCAAGAATGACAGTATCATTTACTAAAATAGCAAATACAGATGAAATAGATTTAAGTTATACATGATGGTTCTTTTTTTGACATGTAGATTTTGAGGTATCCATGAGACTTCTAAGCAAAGATGGGCATAGACAAATAAAGACATGGAGAAATACCGAGTTCAAAATGCAGTTTTGGAAATCATGAGGCTAAATAGATGGTGATTGAGGCAGTATGAACCAGTGAAGCCCACTGCGGCCAATGAGAGGAAATTTAGGCTTTAAGACCCATAGCCCTGAAGAGCATCAGCATTTAAGGCCTAAGATTGTGATACTGAAAGGGAGATAGAGGTTGAGATAAGGAGCTTACCTGGTCATGGAAAGGAAGAAAGTTTCAGTAAGTGGTCAGTCTTGTTAAGCAGTACTAAAAGCCTAAGTTAGAAAAAGACTCAAATGTACAAAACAGATCCACTAACAGGTTGTGTTGGTTATCTTCTTTTCTCCTCTGTCCTCCTTAATCTATCTCTGTGATCTGGGAGTTTGACCAGTACAGGTGGCTCCAGTGAACTCAAATGCATTCTGCCTTCCAGTTGGGTTAGACTAAGGGTGAGCCCTGACAGAAGAGAGCAGGGAAGAAGGGAAGAGAGGGAGTGGGAATACTCTCACCTCATCACCCTCTCATCTTCTCTGTGGTTCTGTCTCAGGATATGCAGCCCTTGACTGAAGGTCACAGTTCTATTTACCCCTCTTTGACTAAGGTTGGAAATAACTTCATGCGGTTATTAGCTCTGGAGTGTTACACAATCTTTGAGCGTTCCTGATATTCTATGACTTTTGAATGTCATTTTATTAAATTCTCTGCAAATTATTCCAACTTGAAAAACCCTTCTCTTCTGTTAGGCCCTTGATTTAAACAACAGTCATTCATGTCTTTAGTGAGGATCTTTTCAGGGCTGTGGCACAGCCAGATTGTAGGTGGATCAAGGGGTAAATAGGAAATATTGAAAAAGAAATAGCAAGAGAACAATTCTTTCAAAAAGTTACCTCTTCACAGTGCAAAAGCAAAAAATAGCAGCCACAAATAAACATCCAGAGATATTTCATATACATATATGTATAATATATCTATAGTTTTGTATGGGAAGGAGTGGATCATTGCATTATATGTGAGAATAACAGTAGAAACAAAGAGAGAACACAACAGAAAGGGAGCTGGCAATTGGGACATAGGTCCCCTGAGGTGAGAGGGAATGGAATCCTAACAGGAAGCAGTGTCATAGACAGAAAAGACTATGTTCCCTACTCAATCCCCAAATGATAGTGTGGTTGGCCAGCAGTAAAGGTGTAATCTGGTTGGAAAAATGAAGAAATTCTGCTTTGACAACTTCGCTTTTTCTTTGTGAAACTGAGAGCAAGGTCATTTAATGAATGAAAGAAATAAAGATGATATTTTAAATCGAATAATAAAGGAGAAGCTTCAAAATATTGTAGAGAAGCAAATGGGGTTGCCAGAACTCTGACAACCTAGTTCAGCCTGCAAATCATGCTGGTAGGCTACCACCCACCTGAAAGTTTGCATAGAATTTCTCCAGAAGCACAGACAAAAGTGGGTATTTTCACCAAAATGATATAGAATTAAATTGAACCCGGGATAAGCTTTTCCAAGTACTCGGATTGAAGAAAAATAGGAGAAGAACATCTGAGAATTCAGAAGTGATAATCTGAAATGATGGAACATGAGATTAACTTGCATACAAAGGTAAGGCCAGGGAGAGAAGGCTAAATTCAAGGGACTAATGGTCCCTGAAAAACTCAAAACAAATATTGGTAGGGATAATGGAGAAGAATGGAGAATTGAATGCTTGAACTTAATATTTCAGTATAGCTCCTCTGATGCTCACAAGGCGCAGGATGAGGCCTTTTTAAAATTAATTTTATTCGTACACATTAGATATACATAATGATCACATTCAGCATAGGGAATTTGTTTCTGTACACGGTATGTCTTGCTTTTTCCCCCCAATCCCTTCCCCTCCAACGCTCTTCCCCTCCTTATTCACAAACCATTGTTTTAATTGTTTCCCTTCCATTCTCTTTTTTTTCTTTCCCCTTCTTTCTCTTACTCCTTTCCTATTTCCTAATATATATTATTCATTTTGGCCCTTCTTTATCCTTTTGCTTTACCACACTGAAGAATATGATATTTAAACATGTTTGTCTATTTATTTCAGTTAAGATTATGGTCTCATGGTGCATCCATTTACTTAAAAAATGCCTCAAGCTATCCTTCTTTATGGCAGTGTAGTATTCCATTATAAAAAAACCCATATCTTCTTTATCTATTTATCAGTTGATGTGCATTTGGGCTGTTTCCAAGATTTAGCTATTACAAATTGTGCTGCTATGTACATGGATGTGCATATATTGCTGTGGCATTATTCTTTTAATTCTTTTGGGAAGATACCAGGAGGTGAAATGGCTGCATCAAATGGAACCTCTAGTTTTAGTTTTTTGAGGAATCTCCACACTAATTTCTACAGTGGTCACACCAGTCTACACTTCTACGAACAGTGGAGAAGCATTCCTTTTTCCCCACAGCCCCACTAGCATTTATTAATGGTTGATTTCTTTTCTTTTCTTTTCTTTTCTTTTTTTTTTTTTTGGTGCTGGGTATTGAACTTGGGTCCTTGCACTTGCAAGGCAGGCTACCGAACCGCTGAGCTAAATCCCCAGCCCAACAGTTGATTTCTCGGTAATAGTCATTCTTTCTGGAGTGAGATGGCACCTTGGTATTGTTTTAATTTTTATCTCTCAAATGATCAGTGATGTTGAACATTTTTGAATATATTTATTTGCTATTTGTACTTCTTCATCTGAAATTAGTCTATTCATTTCAGATGCCCAATTTTGGATTGGGTCTTTAAATTTGGGGGTCTAACTTTTTAGTTCTTTATATATTCTAGATGTTATTCCTTGGTCTGAGAACAGCTGGCAAAATTTTTTTCCAATCTACGGGTTCTTTATGCTGTTGATGGGTTTCTATTTGTTTGTTTGTTTTTGTTTTATTTTGTTTTTGCTGTGCAAAAGCAAAAGTTCTTAATATGATGAGATCTCAGTTGTTGATTCTTGGTAATATTTATTTTCTGTAAGGCTGGAGTTTTGTTCACAAAGTCTTTGCCTATACCTATGTCCTCAAGTGTTCTATCTATTCTATCTTCCCACAAATTTAGGGTTTCTGTTTTAATATTTAGATTTTTGATCCATTTTGATTGTAGTTTAGTGCACTGTGAGAGATATGCATCTAGGATTAATCTTCAGCATGTGGAAAGACAGTCTTTCCACACCATTTATTAAAGAGGCTTTCTTCTAGTGAAGGTGTCTGTCCCTTTTGTCAGAGATAAGGTGGATGTGTATGCTTGGAGTTGTTTCTGCATCTTCTAATGTTGTCTATTGATCCTCAGGTCTAGTACCATGCTGTTTTTATCACAGTAGCTTTGTAGTGTAATTTCAAGGGAGTGATTATGATGCCTCCTGCCTTGACTTTGTTACCCAGAATTGCTTTTGTTATTCTAAGTCTCTTCTGGTTTGAAATGGATTTTAGGATTGTATTCTCTAACTCTGTGAGGTATGCCATTGGTATTTTGATCAAGATGGTATTAAATTTGTGTAACAATTTTGGAAGTATGGCTATTTTTTATTATATTGGCTCTTCCTACCCAAGAACAAGGGATAGCTTTCTATTTTCTGATATCCTTTTTGAACTCCTTTTCCAGAGTACTGTAGTTTTCAATGTGGTGGTCTTTTATTTCCTTCATTAGATCGATTGTTAAGAATTTCATTTTTTTTTTTTTTGGATGCTATTGTGAAAGGTGTTGTCACCCTCATTTCTCTCTCAGTGAGTTTGGCATTTGTGTACAGGGATACTGTTGATTATTGAGTGCTGACTTTGTGTTCAGCTATGCTACTAAATTTGAGTGTTAAATGTAGATATCTTTTGGAGGAGCATTTGGCATCTTCCATGTAGGGTGTCATTTCAAGGATGAAAACTTGATGCTGGATTACTGCTGTGGAGAAAATGTGCTGGACATGCAACTCAGAGGGTGACCCATGGAGCTCGTTGGCATTCCTCACACGATGTCGCTTTCTATACACTCAACATAGTCATTTTTTGGTGCAGGTTATTTACAATTAATGCCTTATAAGCCTTTATCAAATTGTAACATGTCACAAATATATAGTCATGTTTAAATACAAGAGAGAATTATTTAACCTCAGGGCAGTCTCAGTTTTTGAGTCATCTAAATCCTTTATTTAAACATATTAACTTGAAAAATATATTTTCATAAAGAAAAAACAGGTGGGATTTTTAAAATAGCCAGCCTGCCCAGAAATGTTCCTCATTTGGTTTTCTAATTATAAAACACAGAAGGAAGGTTTGGATTCAAGTTTTAATTTACCAGAACTATACAGGATTAGTTTTTCTACATGCAATCTAGTATTTGACAGTTGTTAAATATTTGCTTTAACCATGAATTTATTTTGAGTACAACACAATTGTACCTACTATCTCTGCATGGCTCTTTTAGGAATTGGTGTACACTCATAATATTTAACTAGAACAATCAATGATTTAAAAATAGAAAATGCATTAGAAAATGTACAAATTTCTGCACTCTCTTGGAAGCACATAAGCTTTGACAGAGAGTGGAATAAAAGTGTTTGTGTAAAAAACATCAACATAATTTTTTAAAGAACTTTTTATTTTTATTAGCTGTAAATAGATTTAGCTCTTTAGTAAGGACTCTTTGGAAGACATACTGAAAATCCAATAATGAGTGTCAGGCTATGATAATGGGTACTAATTATCTGCCTCCTGCGGTCATAATAATTCATTATACAAATAATATTGATTCACATCTTTAAATTTATAGACACATGATTTATAGACACATGACATTCATATACATATACATTTCTATATAACATATATACACATATATGAATGCATTGTATATATGTATTTATCTAGATGTAGATATGCACTTACATATTCAGGTCTTTGTTTGAGAAAGGGACACTATCAGCATTTGTTGAAAAGTCATGGTGGATTATAGTAAACTATACACATCCTCTTACCCAGTTTCTTTTGTGACCACTGAGTAATTTGAGTTCTGGAAAAAAAAAAAAAAGCATCTGTTCTACAGCGATTTCTGTTTGAAAATAATGATTAGTGCATTTTGTTGTAACAAATATGTTTGATTGAATGTACATGAACTTGGTCTTACTAAGTCTGTCATATAAATTGAGTGGGAAAGTTTCAGACATTCTCAAAACATTTATTGAAGGTCTACTATATGTCAACCCACTGACGATCAATTGAAAAAATCATGGGTTTTGCCTGTATGTTTTGGGTTTGTAACTGATGTGGTTACATTTAATGTACTGTGTTTTAACTGTAGAGAAGATATATATCTATATTGGAAATATTTTTTATAAACCAATCTATGCTGTCCCCATGAATTTTCAAAACTGATCATTTTTTAATTATAACTTACACTACTTCCATTTGACTCCTCTTTACTTTAAGAAAAGTAATTTTGGCCTTTTTTGAAGCAGAATATATTTTAATGTACATATGATTATTTGTATTTTCTTCGAAGTTTTATAGATTATTACAATTAATATCATTCATTTTGCTCCTAGGAAAAAATATCTGCAACTTCTCATAAATACTTCAATATAAATGCAAAAACTTACATTTCTATGACTATAAACAGAATTTTAGAAGAACTAGAAGACAGTACTGATATTCTAACTATGGGATTTTTATTTTTATTCATATACTTTCCCTCTCAAGTATTACAGATTGTAGGTGTTGTAGTTTTGACCAAATGCTGAATCCTAAGTAACAAAGTATTGAAGCATGATTATTTGCTTGTCTGACCATAGTTAATAAAGTTGAAAGAGGCAGACCATTCATATACTAATAAAGACCAATTAAAGCTCTAATTGAAATTTTAGTTTATTTAAGGAACATGTGAACTATATAATACATTTATGCTGGCATGTTTTAATAGTTAGTAAACAAATATATTTATAAAGTATTTGCCTGGTTAATAAATCACATTGACTTTAAATACTATAGATTTAGTTTTTCACTTATCTACTTATTAATAACATTTATTAAAGACATTAATTAAAGTCTAGTAATGGGTTATATGGTTGTAAATGAAACAGAGCTCAGACTCCCATGGGGCTTTTAAGCCAAGTTTATATCATTTAGACTTTATAGAAAAAAAATCCCCCACGGTATTTGCTAGAAGTAGAATTTCTGGGCCTGCATTCAGTAGATCTGGAATGTAGACATAGGAAAATGCATTTTAAAGCTATCATCCCACACAATTTGAAGCACATTCTCAAATCTCACTTTGATTGTCAAGTGATCTATTTTACACATCTTCCTGATCATCATTTTTAACACCACTCAAGGGCTGTCTGCAAAATTTAGAAAATTTCTAAACTCCTTGGCATAGCTCCTGTCTTTCTCCCTACTCTCCATCGGCCAAGATTTCCCTAGCTCTGAGTGTCCATTATCCTGGCCTGATTCTGCTCCCAAAACCTGGTAACCTCACATTTTACTTGGGGTCTTTTCCTTCTTATTCCCTCCAGCTGGAATCTTCTGCATAAGATCTCATCACTCAGACCTCAAAACCGGCACCACCTCCTCAGGAAGCTTTCCAGACTGACCCTATGCTGGCTTTCACAATCAAATGCGTCCCACAATTGCCTATTGAAAAGACAACCCAGGCCATGGTAGAATATAAGGAATTCTAAAAATCACCACACATGTCATCAAGAAGCAGAGCCCCAACAAGAAGAGCCCAGGAATTTGGGGTGTATATATGTGTATGTGTATGTGCTTGTGCACTGTGTTGAGCAGATCTTTAAAATGTATTCATTTTCTGTCTGGAAGATCTGACCCATTGAACAACATTTCTCCTTACCCACCCATTCCCTGGAAACCACCATTCTACTCTCCTATGAGTTTGACTATTTTTAAATACCTAATATTAGTGGAATAATGCAGTATTTATCTTTCTGCGACTGGCTTATTTCCCTTAGCATAGTGACTTACAGGTTCCTGCATGCTGCTACATATGGTAGAATTTCCTACTTGGTTAAAGCTAAATAATACTCCATCATATTCATATATGGAAAGGCACATTTTCCCTAATCATTCACCTGTCACATTAGATGTGTAAGTCGTTTCTATATGGTGGTTATTGTGAAGAATGCTGCAATGAATGTAGAAGTGCAAATATTTCTTTGAGATCCAGATGTCCATGTTTTTTTTTTAGAAATACCTATAAGTAAGGTTACTGGACCATATGAGAGTTCTGTTTTTTTTAAAAAAGCATTGATAAGCAATTTCCACAATGGTTGCACCATTTTACCTACTCATCAGTAGTGTAGACTGGAACCTTGACTTACAAATTCAATTTAATCCCCAGGGCTGATTGTAACTCAGGTTGGTCAATTGAAGCCTCAGCCTCCTCTACACATCCTTCAAAGTCTCTCCTCTGTATACAGGCAGATCTCAGCATCTTTAGAGAGACACTGGCCCAGGATTTCTCAACCCCACACAGGAAAGAATGTTGTAATGTTCCTCCCAGAGCCCTTTAAGGGTTAAATCTGTATCTGAGACCATCTGGAAGCACAAGCGGCTGGCATTTGGGTCACAACTCAAGACACTGTTCATAAGTTAAAATGAAATTCTGGTCATAACCCAAGTTTATGTATGTCGGGGCAGTTGTAACTTGAAGGTCCACTGTACATGAATTCAAATTCCTCTGTATCTTCACAAACGCTCATACTTTTAAAAATAATAACTATCCTAACAGATGTGCAGTGATACCTCATTGTGATTTTGATTTGAATTTCCCTAATGATTGATTAATACCTGTGCAGGTATTTGTCAGATAAATGCATGTCTTCTTTGGGGAGATGCCTGTTCAAGTCCTTTTCCCACTTCTACATTGTGTTATCTGTTTTCTGTTTGTTTGCTTTTGATATTGACTGCAGAAGTATATTATATATTTGCAAAATTAATTCCTCCTATGGTTTGGATATGATGAGTGTACTTTGCGCCTTGGGTGGTGGTGTTGAGTGGTGGTGAGACAGGCCTAGTAGGAGGGCATTGCTGGCCATGCCCCTTGCTCTGGTCCTTGTCTGGCCATATGACTACTCCCTCTCACCTGTGCCTCTGATACTGCAGTGCTACCTGACTTGAGGTAGTGGTATGGCTCAGGTGGCTCTTGCCTTGTTGTTTGGACTTGAAGCTTTTAAACATCTGAACTAAATAAACTTCTTTTTCCTCTAAAGTAGTAAGTACCAGGCATTTCATTATAGTAATAGAAAACAAACTAATAGAACCCCTTATTGGACATATGCTTTGCAAATGTTTTTCCCATTCCATAGGTTATTATTTCCTTTCCAAGTTCTACTTCTATATTTTTACTTTTATTGACTATACTTTTAGTGTCATACTCCAGCAAATCTTCAGTATTATGAAGATTTATCCCTATGTTTTTTTTCTAGGAATGTCTTAGTTAAATTATCACTGCTGAGCCAATATACTCGACATCCACAATGGTAATGAGGAAAAGTTTGTTTTGGCTCACAGTTTATAGAGGTTTCAGTCCACAGTCAACCGACTCCATGGCAAGGCTGTGTGGCAGTGGAGAACAGCTCATGACATGGTGAAGCAGAGAGAGATTGAGGGAGATGGAAGGGAGATAGATCCTTCTAGTCCATGACTGCTGTGACTCACCTCCTCCAATCAGGCTTCACCTCCTAAATAATCACCAATAAACTCGTCAGGAGACTAACACATGGATGAGCATCCCCCATGATCCGATCACTTCCCCGAATACCCAACTATGAACACATAAGGCTTTGGGGGGATGTTTAGATACAGTCTATAACAAGGTGTTTTGTATACTCAGATGTTACATTTAAATCTTTGATCCAAATGAAGTTGAGCTTTGTGTATGGTGTGACGTAAGGGTCTAATTTCATTCTTTTCCATGTGAATGCCCAGTTTTGATTAGTTAAAGACAGACTTTTCCCCATTTTGAACACACCCTTCTTGAAGATTAGTTCATCGTATATATATTTGGGTTCATTTCTGGGATCTTTCTCACAATTATTTTGGCTCATCAGGAATGTTTGTGATTCTCTATGAACTCTAGATCTTTTCCTCTGTAAAAATAAAATACCATTAGAATTTTGATAGAGATTGCAAGTCTTCCAGGTCTTGCAATTTGTAAGATTGGAACAAAGGCCTTCCTTTTTCTTTTTTTTCTTTTCTTTCTCATTGAATTTATTGGTACAGTTACATTCATCAGAGATCTTGTACCTTTCCATGACAGATCTTGGTTCTCATTTTTTCCCCTTGTCCCTGCCCTCCCTTCACCCCCTCCTCCCCTCCCCATTAACAAACACTTTATTTCCATTTTTTCATTTTCTCATTTTTTTCCTTTTTCCTTATTACCTTTCCCCTACCCTTCCCATTTCCCCTACACCTTTAGCCAAGGCAGACCACCGAACCTCTGAGCTAAATCCCTGGCCCATATCATTAGGATCTTATGTACGATTATAGTTTTTCACACCAGGGAAACTATTTGGTATCTACACATGCGAGACTTATTTATTTCACTTAGGAGTATATCCTCAATACTTATCCATTTTCCGATGAATGACTCTAATTTCTCATTCTTTATGGCTGAGTAGTATTCCATTTTATAGAAAAACCACATCTTTATCCGATCTCCAACTGATGGGCAAATGGGCTATTTCTAAGTTTAGCTATTACAAACTGTGCTGCTATAAACATGGGTGTGCATATATCACTGTGGTATTATTCCTTTAATTCTTTTGGAAAGATACCCAGCAGAGGGATGGCTGGGTCAAATGGAACCTCTAGTCCCAGCTCTTTGAGGTATCTCCATATTGATTTCCATAGTGGTTGTACCAGTCTGCACTTCCACCAACAATGGAGAAGGGTTCCTTTCTCCCCACAACCCCGCCAACATTTGTTATTGTGTGATTTCTTGGTAGCAGCCATTCTTTGTGGGGTGAGGTGGAATCTCAGTGTTGTTTTCATCTGCATCTCTCAAATGACCAGTGACATGGAACATTTTTTCATACATTTACTTGCTGCTTTTACTTCTTTGTCTGAGAAATGTCTGTTCATTTCAGAGGCCCATTTTTGAATCAGGTCTTTATATTTGGGGGGGCTGATTTTTTTTTTTAGTTCTTTATATATTCTAGATAATAGTCCTTTGTCTGAGGAGAAGCTGGTAAAAATTTTTTCCCGCATTGTAGGTTCTCCTTCAGTTCTGTTGATGGTTTCTTTTCCAGTGCAGAAGCTTTTTAATAAGATGAGATCCCAGTTGTTGATTCACTCTCTCACTTTCTCTCCTCTCTCCTCACCCCCCTCTCTCTCCTCTCCCCACACTACCCTCCTCCCCTCCCCACCCACTATCTCTTGGCTCTGGTGGCCTCCACCCCAGTCTGTTTTATTTTATTTTATACTTTGAGACAGAGCTTTACTAATTTGCTAAATTGGGCTCAAACTTGTGATCCTCCTGCCATAGCCTCACAAAATGCTAAAAATTACAGAAATGCACCACCATGCCTGGCTTATCATTACATTGTGTGTGTATGTGTGTGTGTGTGTGTGTGTGTGTGTGTGTGTATGTTTATTTCTTAATTTCTTTCATCAATGCTTTGATGTTTTGGGTGTGTTTTACTTCTTTAATTAAGTGCATTCCTATTTTAATGCTTTTGATCCTATTGTAAATGAAATTATTTTCTTTGTTCCCTTTGATACTTCATTTTCAATGTATAAAAACAGCACTGATATTTATATCCTGAAATTTTGCATCCTGAAATTTTCCTGAACTTGTTTGTTATTTCTAAAAGTCTTTAGTTATTGTTATTTTTTGTGAAGTCCTTAGGCTTTCTATATAAAGTCATTTCATCTGCAAATAAATTATTTTACTCTTTCTTTTTAATTTGTATGCCTTTCATATATTTTACTTGTGTAATTGCTTCAGCAAGGACTTCTAGTACTGTCTAGTACTTCTAGCACTAAGAGTGAGCAGCCTAGTCCTGTTTCTGATCTGGGAGGAAAATCACTAAGTGTGGTGTTATCTGGAGGATTATCTTATATTATCTTATGAGATAATAATTGCTGGATTTTCTCAACTACTTTTTCTGCACCTATTGAGATTGTCATATGATTTTTAACATTTGTTCTATTAAAGTAGTATAACACACTAATTGATTTTCATATGTTGAACAATCCTTGCATCGCAGGTATAAATTTCACTTGGTTGTGACATAGGATGCTTTAAATGTTCTCTTGCATTCAGGAAGCTAGTATTTTGTTGATGTTTGTTGATGTTCTTCAGGAATATTAGCCTAGTTTTCTTTTCCTGTATCTTGGTTAGATTTCTTTTCTTGTATTATTGTTGCTACCAGAGTAATGCTGATTTTATAACTTCAGGAGTATGCTACCCTCTTTAATATATTAGAAGAGAAGGATTGGCACTAATTCTTCTTTAAATGTTTGGTAGGTTTTACTAGTGAAGTCATCTGGTTCTTGGCTTTTTGTTATTAGGAGGTTTTGATTAAAAATTCAATCTTCTTTCCAGCTATAATTCTACTTAGATTTTCTCTTTCTTCATGATTTCGTCTCAGTAGGTTGTACATTTCTAGGAATGCATCCACCTTTAAAAAAGTTATTCAGTTTTCCAGAGTGTATTTATTCATAATTGTCTTTTTATTTCTGTGGTATCCACTGTAATGGCTTTTTAAATTTCTTTCTGTATTTAGTCTTGTCATAAAGGTTATCAATTTTTAAAAAACATCAACACTTATTTTCATTACTTTTTTACTGTTTTTCTATTCTCCATTTCATTTATTTCTGGTCTAATTTTTATTACCTTCTTTTTACTGTTTGGATTTGAGTTTTCTGAGGTGTAAAGTTGTTGTTTATTTTATATTTTTCTTTTAAATCAACATACAACATAGGTACATATTTATGGGGAGCCATGTGATAATTCATTATATGTATACCATGTAAAATGGTTAAATCAGGTTATCCATTTGTAATGCAGACATCTTTTATTATGTTAACTTCACATTTAATCATGCTTTTGCTAATCTCATAGGTTTAGTATGTTGTATCTTCCTTTTTATTTATCTCAAGACATTTTCCAATTTCTCTTTTGATTTTTTTCTTTGACTCACTGGTTGTTCCAATGTTAACTTCCATGTATTTGTGAATTTTTCAGCATTCTTTAATTTCTAGCTTGATTCTATGATTAGAAAAGATTTGTTTGTTTGTTTGTTTGGTAGTGGGGATCAAACTTGGGCCCTTGCACTTGCAAGGCAGGTGGCAAAACCATTGAGCTAAATCCCCAGCCCTTGAGAAGATATGTTATATAGTTTCATTCTTATTAAATTTGTTAAGATTGCTTTGTGGCCTAACATCTGATTTGCCCATGAGAAAAATGTTCAGTGTGCATTTGAGAAGAAATTGTATTCTGTCCCTATTTGGTGAAATGTTCTGTATACATCTGTTATGTCAATTTAGTCTCTGTTGTTGTTTAAATCCAATGTTTAATATTAATTTTATGTTGGGAAATTCTATACATTCTTGAAAGTGGAATATTGAAGTCTCCTACTACTCATATTGTTGTATATTTCTCCCTTAAGTTCTGTCAACATTTGCTTTATATATTTAGATGGCCTGTTGTCTGGTACATATTTATTTATGATTGTTATATTTCCTTGATAAGTTAACTTTTTTATCTTCATGAAATGTCTTTGTCTTTTGTAACATTTTTTTGGCTTAATTTCTACTTTGTCTGATTTATGTACATGCACACCTGCTTTCTTCAGTTAGCATTTACATGAAATATGTTTTTCTTTTCTTTTTTTCTTTTTTGATACTGCGGATCAAACTTGGGTCCTTGTGCTTGCAAGGCATGTTGTGGAACCACTAAGCTAAATCCCTGGCCCTGCAATATCCTTTTCCATACCTTTACCTTCATCCTATATGTGTCTTAAATCTAAAATGATTTTTTTAAGACAATATACCATTGAATTTTGGTTTTCTTTTCATTATATTAATTTATTCTCTACTATTCATCTTTGGATTGGGATGCTTAATCTGTTAACCTTTGAACTTTAGAAGGACCTAATAAAACCATTTCTATAATTATTTTCTTCATCCTATAACGTTTTTATTCCCCCTTTACATTTTTCTGTCTTAAATTGATACTGTTTCTTAAGTCACTGTAAAGTTCTATGAATGCTCATCTTCATTTCATGGAGGCAGCATGTATTTCATATTACACATGTCACAGCACATGCATACATGTACACACCAACTTCATATCTCAAATACAATTTCAGGACAGTTCTGTTCACTTGTGTATTATGAATGTATTTTAATTAAGTTCATCACAACTGAGATTTATATTAGGGATAAAATTTTACTTATAACATTTTATTTCACCTATAAAATGTCACAATGGTTCAGATAATATGTTTCAATTATTTATAATATGTTAAAAATGTGGCCTGTGTAAGAAAGATGAAAGTTACAACATCCTAAAGCAATGATTATATTGCAAAAGAACAAACTCTTGAGAAGAGTTCCATTTTAAAAAGCAAAGCCAAAGAAAAAACTAATTTAGAAGACATGGTTGAAATGGTTTCTTGTTAGAATATTCTATCCATCAGTTTTTGCTTCCTACTCTAGTGTTTACAGTAACAACTGCATCAGGTTAGTGGACATTTTCACGGTATCAGAAAGTAGTGGCACGTCTCTGGGGAATGGGAGTGGAGCTTTCAGTCAATCAGTGTTTACTAGACATTCAAAAACCACCAGCTAATATATCAAATTCTTTTTTTTTAATATTTTTTGTTTTTGTTTTTTGAGACAGGGTCTCACTATGTAGTTGAGACTGACCTGGAACTCACTATGTAGTCCAGGCTGGTCTCAAACTCACAGCGATCCGCCTGCCTCAGCCTCCTGAGTGCTGAGATTACAGGCATGTGCCACCACGTCCAGCCTAATATATCAAATTCTGCTGTAGCAAATAATGAAAAAATAGAAAAGGTCCTCTTGTCAAATTTATTTTCTAATTATAGGTGACAGGTAATATAAAAAATAAAAAATAAACAAACTAGGGGAATCAAAATCAGCGATGTTACTGTTACAATGGAAAAAGAGTTCTGTAGCTCTGTCATCATGTGAGTGACCTGTATCCTCTGAGTGCCCAAATATTCTTTTGCTCTCAGCTGCTGGGACTGTAGAAGCCCAGCTCTTTCTAGGCTCCCTTTTCCCCTATGGACTGGACTCTGGTGGGATTTAAAGGGTCTCTCAGCCGGTGCTTTCTCTGGTGGCCATCCTCTGGTCACAGGCAATACTCAGATGTCCTTTGATCTAACATTCTATAGGAAGGAATTGGAAGGGTCAGGAGAGATAATTGTACAAATGGTATCTATAGCTACATTTTCTTTATGATGATACCATTTGTACAATTAAAATTTGTAAAAATAAGTTCAAGACAACTGAATACTGTGCTGAATGCCTGTGTTTGAATACCTGCATTTGAAATGACATAATAAGGTAAAATGATAGAGTGACTTAACAGATCCTTTCGATTGTAAGGCTCAGGAAATCCAAGGGAGTAAGCATTATGAAGAGAAGCAACGATAGTGAAGGAGTCCCAAGGTGGGAAAAACGACTTCAGCTTGGTTGCAGACAAGGAAGCAGGAATCATGTGTGGGTGAGGAAGAGGGAAGGCAAATAAGTCAGATCAGTCTCTCTGCGGTTTGTAAACCAGAGAAATTTCTGGCCTTTTTAGCTGATGGGTTGTAAGAAGGAAGAAGAGACCAGGTAAATAAAGAATAATTACTCTATCAACGACTAAGTTTATGCTGGCTATTGAAAAAAAAAGTAAGAAATAAAAAGAATAAGAAAAAATGAAGGGTCTTCCTTGCCCCTTTATGTGGAAGAGTTAAGCAGCTTCACAGTATAAAAGTAGACTCTTATATTTATGCCACTAAACTTTTACACACCATATAACTACTGACATTTTAAGTTCAAATATTCAATTTTTAAAAATTAAACTCTTTATTCAGTTATTTAAGACATTGAAATTCATGATATTTCTTGTGTTCCTTCTTTCTCCGCTATACTGGTTGTTTTGATTAAGATGGCCTTGCTTTGCGCTTGGTTTTTGGCCCTACTAGGGAAGATAAAGGGTTACCAATAGTCTGTGTTTCAAATAGTGTGTAATGGTCATCAAATAAGTCAATGAGAGAAACAGGCACTTTCCCCACAGTATCTCAAGCACTGAAAACTTAGGTAAGGCCCAATGGAGGGGCCACACACCCTGTGAAGCTGCCCTTCTTGACACAGGAAATGTCAGTAAGAGAAACGCAATGTTTATCTATATTTGGTAAAATGAGTCATGGCCAAGACACTGCAAGCAAGTCATCAAGATAAAGGAATTGAGCTCAGTTTATCTAAAGAAATGAAGGGTGATAAATAAAGAGGAAGTCATGCAATTTCATGAACTCAAGAGGAAATTTTTCTTTTCTGTTTTTTTATAATGTACCCAAATGAGGAGCATGGAACTGCAGAAGTCCATAGGACTGGGAGAAGAGATGGAAAACAGAAACATTAGATGCTGAAACAGTTTTGGAACATAGTGGTTAATAGCGTGAGCTCTGGAGCCAAACTTCCTGCACCAAACCTGGGTCCTTGATGATTTATGTAATTATCAAGTCCCTTACCCTTCAATGCCTCAGTTTCTTTGCTGTGAGTAGGGAGAATATTCCTTCACACCTCTTAGCCTTGTTGGGAATTCAGTGACTGCATACGTATGGGGCACTCAGAATGTGACCTGCACCACGAAGGTACAATATAAACATGTTGTCAGGGACACTAGGAATCACATTGTATTGACTTCCCCATAGACGTGGGTAGGGTGAAAATGCAAAATGCACTTCCTTCGACAGATGTGATCCATACAAGCATCACTGGGATGGGATTCAGCACTCTTGGTAGTATGATAATAAACTAAAGGATCAAATAAGACTATGTCGACCTAGGAGGCCAGGGACGGACAGAAAAAGGAGAGAACGGCAAAGCAAGAAAGTCCAAGACGATTGGTGGGATGGAGGAGGACGGGAGCCACAAAGTGGAAGGAAGAGTCAGATGCTCAGATGAGAGGAAGAGAGAGCGTGAGATCATGCAAAACACCATGACCCAGCAGGGTGTGGCGGCACAGACCTGAAATCCCAGCACTCAATAAAGCCAGGGCAAGCAAACAGCAAGTTCTCGCCTTGCTGTTCTCTTCCTTTTCCGTCTGGCCCTGGCCCTGGGTCCCATCTCTGGAACCAATGGAGCAAAATAAAACAAAAAGTAGATGATCAGAGACTAAGGCAGTGGTTATATTAACTACGTTGATTGATAAAGAAATGGACAAAGCTAATTCTTTTGAGAGGTACTGATGACAAGAAACCATTTGGGCTCCAGATGTACATGTGGAACGGAAGGAGAAATGATGTGTCAAAACTAACAGATTGCTCATTTCCAAATGATGAAACATGTTTTAGTATCACCCTTTGAGAGAGTGGCCAGACTGGGAGAAGTTCATTCAATTTGTTCTCAAGAAATTCACTGGATTCAGCGGCCAGTGTACAAAAGGGTATTGTTATCCCTGACAGGAGGCTTTTGGTATTCTTCCCAATACATGAGGCACAGACCAAACAAGCTCTCTGGGCATAAGGCTAAATTTGAAAGAAATAGTTAGAAAACGTGTCTAGTTATGTCTGCCACATCTTTGTGCACTCGAGTTTATACTGATTCAAGTGAGAAATCCTGGCTGATCAGCTTTCACAGCTGCTTTGCCATGGAAAGCATCTGCCGTGGTGCCAAGAGAAATGCTCACATCCGGCGCCAACAGAGGGAGTGTGATTTGGGACAGGATATAGAGATCAGACTCAAGAGGGTGGAAAGTAGAAGCACCATGGAAAATGGTATTTCAGGTTTCTAAGTGCAAAGCTTGTTAAAAATCAGGAGGAGGTAAGCACAGATTATGAAAGTACGCTCTCAAGTACTTTGTCCATAAGCAGAAAGACATCTACCTGCCTCTTTTCTTGTTTTCTTCAAGGTATGTATCACCAGGAGTATTTGTGGTTTAGTACAAGGTCAGGTATAGGTGATATCACTGACACAAGTACGTTTGCCAAAACCAAACTTACATATATGCACACATATATACATACGTATATTTTTAATTGATACAATAATTGTACATATTTATGTGGTACAGGGTAACATTTCAATACAGGTATACAATGTGTGAAATCAGGTAAAATATTTAGTCTCTTGTGTTGGAAATATTAAAAAACCTCTCCCCATTAGCTACTTTGAAATGCATAATTAATCGCTGTCAATCATAGTTACCGTACTTTGCTACAGAGCATAAGAAGTTATTCTTCCTATGGGGCTGTGCCTCTGTACCCTATAACTGCCCTCCCTCTGTGGGAATGCACCTATGAGTTTATGCTCGGTCCAGAAGGATGAGGATTAAAGACAAAAGTCACAAAGATAATCTGGGAGAGGAGGACCAGGTGACTCTCTGATCACAGGGAGTCTGGAAAGCCCCATTTTTATTAGTAGAATAAGGCAATGTAGCAAGCATGTGATCTAAAGAACAAAGAACTACAGATGTGTAGGGAACAGGGAAAGGGGATATTACTAGAACCTCTGAAGTAAGTCCTAGTCTCCCAAGAGCGCAAGGCAAATTAACTTCTCAGACAGAAAAAGATAGCAAAAATGAGACTTAGAAAAGAAGCTGAGCTGTGGGCCTAATCAATGCTCTCCAGGAAGTAAAGATGAAAGCCCGGGAGTACATCAGGAGAAACAAATAGAACATATGACTCAGGGCAGAGAGAGTTCAGGACATCGGGAGAGTAACAAATGTAAAAAGTCACTCAGAGGGCAGTGTCAGGCTGAAAATCCTAGAACAATGAGGAACTACGAAGATGAAGATTTTGTTCCTCCCTGGATGCCTTTGGATGGTATAATCCTGTCTTGCAGCATCACAGCATCACCAGACCACTGAGGTTTTAGTTGTGGCCGGAGGCCGAAATGGAGTCATGTCTCAACATTTCATAGCTGAGCTGGAGGCAGGAGAACTAGGCCTAATCATAATTTTAATTGTGAAATTATTTTTCCCCAAAATCATGCAGAATTGATCCTGACATAGATGATTAATAAGGAACCTAACAACCTCTTACCTGGATATGTAATTTTCTTTGTTTATCCCTCAGCTGACGTTGTTCTGCCCTGGGGGCTGTTGCAGGGGTCAACATCCCTGCATTCAAATGAGGGGGGCGGCCTCCCACCCCTCTCCTGTCCCTAGGAGAGGTCGCCAAGGCCTTGGTATCTTCAGCTGATCACATAGCCTGGTCTCCCACATCCCTTCAACCTGATTGCCTCACTCCCTAATTCTTCTCAGCCTCTTTTCTGCTGTCTGCACCTGATATCAACATAGGAGAGGTCGCCAAGGCCTTGGTATCTTCAGCTGATCACATAGCCTGGTCTCCCACATCCCTTCAACCTGATTGCCTCACTCCCTAATTCTTCTCAGCCTCTTTTCTGCTGTCTGCACCTAGGATATCAACATTTTTTGGCATCTCTAGGTAAATGAGGACTCACAATTTGTGAAGGGGAAGAGAGAACTCTAGAAAGGAGCCAGAGAAAAAGTCTGGCCGCTGTTGAAGCCATTAAACTCTCTCATTGTCCTGATCAAGATGGCTGATCACATTTCAGCATCTCTGATTTTCCTTTCGGGCACCTGGAGCTGGGTTTGTGAGTGGAGATGGACTAGAAAAAGAGGGGCAAGTGTGTGATGATGGAGCTGGACCCAGCTACTATGTATCCAGGGGGTGAGTTCTCAACCAGGATGGGAAGTATGACAAGGGGCAGATAAAGCAATTCTATCTAAAACAGCATGTGGAAAGAAAAAGGTAGGGTCAGAAGGGAGGGAATCTGTCATGAGAGGGAAGGTAGAGGAAAGAGAAGAGGCATTGGCAGAGGACAACCTATGGCTTGGTTGGCTAAGGAACACCCTTTATGACAGGACTCAGGGGCAGAAAGTTCTCCGGAGCAGCTTCAGCAGGACTCCTGGGGAATAATGCATTAAGGGCACCCAGGGTTTGGGTTCTGTCTTACAGGAAGTCAGACTGAAAAGACATCAGAAGAGGGCCCTCCAGAATGCCTGTGACAGGAAGGCACAGACAAGGTGGAAATTCAACAAGCCACTTCATTCTTTCCAAAGTAATTACATGATTGGATTTAAAACTATGCTTACTCAAAGAATTTTAAAAGTTAAAAAAGTTGTCAGAACCTCCAATGCGTGTAATTTAGACTTTCTTTACATTGCCCAGAGTTACTTTTTTTTTTTGTACTGGGGATCAAACTTGGGACCTTGCGCTTGCAAGGCAGGCGGCTAAATCCCTTGACCTGAAATAATTTTAAATACATATTATTTAGAAAGGATTTAAATATTAATGTCTTATAGGAAGCAATTTAGTTAGCAGGAAACCAATTTCTCTTTATTGGAGGAACATCAGCTTAATAAAACATCCCAGTTCCCTTTTTTAAAAAAAGATTTGGATGAACTGACTACTTTACCAAATGAGACCAGATATCCAGAGAGTGAGAAGGGGAGACAGTAGGAATGGAGAACGGCCCAGCGGACCTTGCAAAGGGCTTGCAGGGATCCCCACAGCAGAAGGAAGTGGACATGGAATGTGGCAAAGTGAAAATCATGCTCTAAAAGGATCACAGAAGCCTTCGGATTTGCCTCAATGATGTAGTTTTGAATTCTCAGCCTCCTAAACATAAAAACTCTTCCAAGAAGCCCCATCTCTTTAGACACAGTGCAAAACCTAAAGTCAAATCCAATCTCTGCTCTCTAGTTCAGTGATCTAGATAATAAAATTAAGATTCCTCAAGTCAAAATTTGAAAAATGATTCACGAATGTTACATTTTAAGATATTGATACCCTTTTTTATAGCATGAGAAATCTACCAAACATTTTCTAAATTTTTGTGAACTGCATTATTTTGGTAATGTGAAACTGTGTTCTAACAATAAGACCACCACATATTGCTGTGTTATTCTGACCCCTGTAAAGAAGACATCATAAGAAGTTAAATTGCCAAAAATAAAAAAGCAAGATCACTAAAGCTTAGTCATATTTAAAAAATTGATATATTGATTTTTAAAAAAACTTTTTGATAGATAACCGGAGAATTGTTAATGTTAATTAAATGGGTGTGTAGGCTTTTTAAAAAACAAAGCTAACTTTCAAACTCATTTAAAAAGAGCTGATGCTAGCGTCGTCAAGAGTTCCAGCATGTGAGCTCAGTTACTAGAGTATGGGCCTCCATTTGGGGATGGATAGAGATGTACAAAAAGGTTTTAGAAAAACTTCGATCCCAAATACTATGAATTACCACTGCTACATTTCAGATGTTTTGTTCTCATTATCAATTTATTTTATACCAATTTTTTGCTAATACTAATATTAAATACAATATTCAGAAATTTATGTTTCCCCTTTTCCCTCAATACTCTCATCTGCATAATGTGGGACTTTTCCATTCTTGAGAAGATTGTTCAGAGCAGAGTTCTTACTCTATGTGTAATAAAGAACCAGCTTTTCTGATACTGTTCATTGTTTGAAATACGCTAGGGATCATTTCTATCATCCAATAAAATGAAAATGTATAAAATGAAATTAGTAAGACAAAAGCCTATAAGCCACAGTTTTATTTAATTCAATTGCCATATTTCATTGCTATAAAAAGTTTTAAAATGATTACTCATAATGGTTTTACTTATCTAATTAAGGACTAAGAATAATGTCAGGAGCTATTCTAAGTAATTTTTGGGGACATCATTTCAATTAAATTATGATTAGGACTTTATGAGGCCTAGTCATTTAGTGGGCCAGATATGGGTGGCATACCAAAACATAACTCCATTTTGCCTCTGGTAACAGTTAAGGCCTCAATGGTCCTGTGATAATGTGATGTTCAAGATTACATCAGTCAGTGGATGGTATCATGTTTCTTTGAGGACCAAGTAGCACTACAGAAAGAGGAAGATTTTAGCTAGGGAAGGATGAATTCATTATTAGCTTAGTTCATCTCACCTACTGTTGTAAATTTTGCTCATCTTACTGTCCTAATCATCTTAAATTCCCCATCAACCTAAGATCCTCATCAGCATACGATCCTAATCATCATAGGATTACCACCAACCTCTGAAACATTTGATACTTTCTCTGATTATAAGATCCTGATCAATAAAAGGTTATTGCTGCCTTCTGAATCATCCAATGCTCCTATAAATCCAATAAATACTGGAAAGCTTGGGGTGCCTTTGTTTTTGCTGTACAGAGGAACACTGTTCAGACCCCAAACCCAACTTCTTCTCTAAGCCTCATTTCTTGTCTTTATTTTCTTATCAGTTTTGTGTTGTAGTGGCTCACAGGAGACCAGGACCCACTGCAGGGGTTCTGCTAATGTCCTCTTTCTCATTCCCTTTAGAACAACTCCCAGATTAACACTGGCCACATTTCTGTTTGAGTAGCATTAATTTAGAGAATTCACATTAACTCAAACTAGCATGATTCCCCTGGTATAGAAAGGCACTAAGTTAGAGAGATTAAGTCTACATAGTAGCTGGAGTAGGAAATGGTAGCTTTTGTTTATGTGGCACATTTTTATTTCCTAAACATTTTGGATGTTCATGTTCCCATTTATTTTCGAAACACACAATATGGTGAGTAGCTGAAAGCTCCTTACTTTACAAAAAAAGAAATAAATACATCATTATGATGAAAATGTATTTATTTAAGTGCTGCTGTGTTCTACCTATTACTTTCTAGTATTGCACTGCAACACTCTGGACAGAACACACCCCAAACAATAAACTGAATTATTGACTTTTCAATTTAATTTGAGAAACATTTATTGAGTGCTGGTGTATGCCATGCAGAGTTTGGCCTCTTTGGGAAATCTGAGGGAGAACTAAGACATTCACATTTCCATAGGGTGGATGAAGCACACAATTACTACGTTGAATGCAAGGCACAACGTGATAGAGATATTACTTGAGTACTAAACTGAATGTTAGAAAAGTAGAGACAGAGAGGTTAATTTTAGTAGCACTTGGGTTGGGTTTTGGTGTAGAGTAGCTTAAAAAGAATTGCTGAACTAGATTTTTAATGAGTAGGAAGTATACCATGACCAAAGTCAAAGAAGTAGTTAAAAACAAGAGGAATACTGACAGTTGATCCTACCTGGATTTTTAGTATGTGAAGATGATTTCTTGGAAATAAGTAGATATGTATTAAGTCATGGAGGTACCTAACCAGGAAGCTATGGTATCTGGGTGCCTTTTTGTCCCACAGGCGTGACTCCATCCTTGAATGAAGTTTCTTCGCTTTCTCAACCTGGACTCAATACTTAATTTCAGTTCACAGAATGCAATCTTAACCACACAAAGATTAGCCAAAAGATATATTTCAGAGGGCAGGTGCTTTAGCTCAGTGGTTCTGCTGCTTGCCTCACAAGCACAAGGTCCTGAGTTCAATCCTCAGTACCCCCTCAAAAAAATGACAAATTGCAGAGAAGTCAATGGAGAATTAAATACACAACAAAACTCTTAAACAAAGTCTTCATTAATTAAACAATTGTGCCCTTCCTAGTAACTCACCAAGTTTCTGACTAGTTATCAAGAAGATTCATCTTTTAACTTTTTCTTCTCTCTCTCTGTTTGAGAAATTTCAAAATATCTTTATAAAATCTTCTCTTTTCATTGTCCTTATTCCAGTCAGTAAACATGGAACTATGATTAATATTTTCTGATAAGCTATATGGTGAAAGTACAAGCCACAATGAGATTTCTTTCTCCAGTTTGAATGGAGATACACAGAGATATTTGTTAGACGATAGTTGGCATTGAACTAGTATGTTGTATAAAGGTGAGGGCCCAGTGCCAGACAGAGGAAGCCTTTTGAGAGTAGAGAAACAAATGGAGAAACAAAGACGATAGGAAACACATGGTGTCTGAGAGAAAGAAAGAATAGTTTCTGGCCTTGACTTGCAAATTCATTCTTAGCTCCAATTCTACTTGGACTCCTTTTTTGTGTATATCTATATAGACTTACCATATGTTGCTTTATATTTTAGTTAACTTTAATGAGTTTTGATTATGAAGATATGCTGCATTTCTAATCTGGTTATAAAATAAGAGAAACATAATAACTATAAATAACCTTCAAATATGCCTAAGTTACAAATAGTATAATAGAAACCAGATATTAGCTGTCTCCAGAATAATGCAGGCTGATCTCACTACTCTTAAAGCAGAGCCTTGACATATATCATTTTAGGTTACAAAAGATCTATTTTTTGGAGTTAAACTTCCTAATAAAAGAAAAATGACTGAAGGAGGAGAAAATTTCAGAGTAATGTCATAAATATTATAGACATATGTACTTTTTTATAGCTCCCTATACTTTCTCTCATTTTTTGAAATATAATGAGGAAGGAACCTACTTAACAATATGTTATGAATTCAGATATAAACTCAGAATTAAAGGGATTACATGCTTCTCAAATGAAAATTTTCTCTTAAAAAAGGCAAAGCTGATAGACATATGGTAAAAGTCATGTAATCTTGACCCTGCAAATGTTCATGGGCTACAGGCTGAAGTACAGGTGATAATCTGTGTATCAACATGGAATTCTTACTGCCAGCCACCATCTCACCTTTGGCCATGAAGGACACCTGCAAATATGGCACCCTCAGGAAAGCATATGAAAGTTCATGAATATACCACCAAGAGAAGAGATAAAATCACCAGCACAGGACAGTACAGGCAATAGGTTTCAGAACACTGCATTTTATGATTAAAAAAGGGCTGGTTGCTAATAAAATCCAAAGATTATGACATGATTTCCCCAACCATACTTAAAGTAACACCAAGATTATCCAAACTGAATATTTTCATGAATTCAGACACCAGAAGGCATTTCTAGATATCCCAGCTGCAAAAGCTCTAAAATATAACTATTATATTCAGTTCAATAGAACAGTAAAGCAAAAGCACTTATTGTTGGTGACATTCCAGGGAACAGTTAAAATTGCTTTATGGCCTTTAGTAATGGAAGTGGACAGCAGTGTAACAATACATAATAAGGTGAGTTTATTTTGATGTCCTGAGAACAATCTGCTTTACCCTTATGGTTCAATTCTTTAAAGTGTTTTGGTTTTAAGTAATTACAAATGATAGCTGGCAAGTGACAGTTATAACCTGTGCAGCAAATGGACTGTGTTGTAGTGTTGTAAGCTTCCCCCAAGTACTATTACCTTTGACTGCCAGGGGATTCAGTATAAGTGAGGATGTCACATGAAACAAATGCCCCCTGACTTACATCCAGTTTTTAAAATCTCCTTCAAGCAAGACCAGCTTCAAGCCTGTGGGTAGTGGTGCTTCACAAATGATAGTCTATACAACACTGGAAATGTATGAGCTGTACAAGCTGGAAATAAAATTCATTTTGTTCTAATCATTCTGTTTGTACTTGAAAATTAATATACTAACATAAATATAATGAACATATGAAATCCATGGCTTCATGGATATTATTACTTAAGATGTTTTAAAATTAATATATTAAAATAAATAAAATGGCCATATTAAATCCATTGCTTCCTGGATATTATTGCTTAAGGTGGCTTTTAATTTTTAAAAAGTCCATACTAAGAAAATTATTGAATAGGTAATAGCTCAGTGGTAAGCGGGGGTAAAGGAAAGCATTTCATGTTGGTGTATAAATGACTTTGTGTGCCAGTTAATCTTAATTGTCAACTTGGCTACATTAACAGACTCTCAGAGAGGTGACTGGATGCGGGGAGTTCTGTACTCATCAGTGGATTAGGTCGAACTTTGTAACTTAATGTGCTGTTAGGAGTTGGGGACCAGCTGGACAGGGCTCACTTGGGGCAAGTCTTTGGAGGGTACATCTCCTGTTCTTCTCTGCCATGGTGGTTTCCAGCTGATGGAGAGAGAGTGAGCAGGTTTTCTGTGCCACACCCTGCCATCATGTTTCTGTCTTGGGGCCAGCTGGCCATGGACTAAACCCTCTGATACTGTGAGCCAAGTTAAACCTTTCACCCTACAAGTTGTGGGTGTTGGGTATTTTGGTCCAACAATGGGAGAGCTTACCAGTATTCTGTGGGAGCCCACCTCTAAGATGGCTTCAGAGGTTCTCCACTCCACATACTATGCCCTTATATAGTTCTTCTCACAAGGAGTATAGCTGACATCCACAAATGGCATACTATACAAATAAAAGAATGTGACTCCTAAAACTAGGGCATGAGGCATTGAGAGTTCCCTTTGCTACTTTTGACCATTTGTATTGTGGGCATTAGCTACTGTGGCATGAAAGGCAGCCCAGTAGAGTAGTCCTACAGCTAGGAAGGAACTGAGCCCTCCCTGTCTGTTGCCTGGTGGATAAGTTGACATTTAGACTGCAACCACATAGGATACTCTCTGCCACAACCATCCATCTAAGAATTCTCAAATGTCTGACCCACAGAAACCCTGTGACATACATGCTTATTGTCATTTGAGTCTGCAGAAGTTGAGATATTTTGCTATGTGGCAGTAAAAACAGTAGTAAGAGAAACAGAGTTCCATGACCAAGACTCAGAAACAATGATAGAGACTCCCCATTGCTCATGTAAATCTTTGGTTTTTCTCTCCACCACTTTTCTGAAACTTCTCTCCCAAAGGACCTGACTTGAGATCATACAGAAAGTGTACCTGGCACTTCTATTTTTTGCTGAGGCTGCGTGCAAGACTCCCTGTGTAGCAAAATGTTTATGATCACCTATTCTACCTGACAGCGAGAGGGAGAGACTTTTGATGAAAGCCAACACTCTTAGCCAGGAGAAATCCAGTATATCCCAGGAATAGGCAGGTCCTAGAAATGGGATTTAAAGATCTAGATTCCAAATTTTACTCAACTTGCTCTTTCTATTGTTCTCTTTCTACTTTCAAAAAAAGATCTCAAAGCAGCTACCGTCTCTCAGCTCTGCCTTCATGAGCAACTTTAGAGTTTTATTGGGTCCCTAGTTGAGTGAGCTGTAAATTCAGAGTAATTATTAGTTATTATTTAACATCTCTCACTTAAAAACTTCAAATTGCATTTATTTTCTTCTTTCTGTTTGAAAAACCCACTTAGATTTTGGTGGGTACTTTTTAATTGGATATATTACTGGGAAACAATCTGATGTTTCAATACATGGGTACATGATACGTTAATCAAATCAGGGTATCACCTCATGCATTTAGCATTGTTTTATGGCGAGAAGATTCAAAAACCTTTCTTTTCATTATCTCTAAATAGACTATACCTTGTTGTTAACTTTAGCCATATTATCATGCAGTAGGACCCTGGAAATACTTTCTTCCATCTAACTGTAACTGTATACCTGTCAGCCACTCTCACATCATGCTCCCCTACTCTGTCCCACCTTAACTTCTACTAATGATGGTTCTACTCAGTTCCACCCTGCATGTGCAACTTTATAGTTTTCTATAAGATCAATTGTTTTTAAGAACTCACATAAGTAAGGTTACACAGTTTTCGTCTTACTGTGTCTGACTCATTTCACTTAACATAATATCTTCCAGGTTTGTCCATGTTATTCCGATGGAGAGGACTTCAGTCTTTTTAAGGGCCAAATAGTATTCCATTGTGTAGATGTGCCTCTTTATCCATCATTTGGTGTTAGGCATTTCAGCTGATTCCAAGTCTCAGTTCATAGGAATAGTGCTGCAATAGATATGAGATTGCAGATAATCTCTTTGATGTACTGATTCTATTTTATTTTTTACATATCTGCAGGAATGAGACTGTTGAATCATAAAAAAGTTCTATTTTTAATGCTTTGAGGAACCTCCACACTGCTTTCCAAAATGGCCATACTAATTTACACTGTGTGAGGGTTCCTTTTTCTCTACAGCCTTGTCACTTATCTTTTGTCTTCATAGTAGCCATTATAATTTTTTCATTCTTTTATTGAGTTTATTGGTACATTTTAGGTACACAGTACAGTTACATTCATCATTGTGATCTTGTACCTTTACATGACAAGTCTTGGGTCTCATTTTTTCCCCTTGTCCCTGCCCTCCCTTCACCTGTAGCCATTATAATTGAGGTAAGGTGATACCATTTCGTGTTTTGATTTGAATTTCCCTGATGAACAGTGCTGTCGATCATATTTTCAATATATCTATTGGAAATTTGTACTTCCTCATTTGATAAGTTGTTATGAAATTCTTGTGCCCATTTTAAAATTGTATTTGTTTGCTTGCTAGTGCGGAAACTAATTGCCTCATGTACTGCGAACATTGACCCCTTGTCAGATGGATAGTTTACAAGGGTGTTCTCCAACTCTGTAGCTTTTCACTCTGTTGATTACTTTTGTGGCTGTGCAGGCTTTTAGTTTGATGAGATCTCACTCATCTGTTTGTCAAAAACAATGATTTTCTTATCTGGTCCCATGTCAGCAGATGCAGTTTGCTGTAAAATGTCCTTTGGTAACATTGCTGCAGCTTTCCGCCTTCACTTGGAGACTCGGGGAGATTTCTCTGTTGTTGTTTGCCTCTCGGATGTGGAAGCAAAGAACTAGTGGGAAGCACGTAGTGAACGGGTAAGAAAAATCCAATTGATTTTCAATACTGACTCAGATATTCTCGCTCATCTTTTTATTTTTATTTCCCAATTCCCTTTTCACCCTCAGCGGAAGTTTCTTATTAGGGTGAGGGTATGTATGCAAGCTGAGAATCTGATCCCCCTTGGTCAGCATTTCCCTAACTGTTCCTGCCACTGGCTACCCCCAGATGATCACTGAAATTACATATACTGGGATTTAACTTCAGATCAGACCACTCTCTTTTTTAATCTTCTCTAGAATTCCTTCTAAATAAGTAAGGAGTTAATCATCCTAGCCCAATTTTTTCTTCCTCTTTAGTTTGAGCCTTGGTAAAAAGCTCTCCTTTAGCAAAATTGAACCTCCTTTGCTTTTACAATTTTCAGACTACTTTTGTTTGTGGAGAATAGGAACCGAACTTCCACGGCCCCATAGAAGAATCTCCATGAACTAAGCTCTTGGATTACTTGCAGGGTCTTCTAGCCCCCTGGCATGTTAGCCACATGGGTTTATTAGTGGAGACCTCTCTCACACGATGGCTTGTTGATGCTTGCTCAGGAATCATTTCTCTTTTTTCTTTGGTACCGGGGATTGAACTCGGGTCCTTGCGCTTGCAAGGCAGGCCACCGAACCGCTGAGCTAAATCCCTGGCCCATGGAATCATTTTTCTTAGTGCCTATATCACAAGGAAGCCAGAAGGAAGCAATTCATGGTAGAGATGTAAATGAACTACACCAGGAACTAACTGCTAGTTCTGGTTCTGACTCTTTGAACACAACGTGGAAAAGTCTCCTCCTCAGCGGGCAGTCACCTTCTCTGTAAGAGAGAGACTGGAGTGAACCACCCACGTCACCTCCAGCTCGGTCAGCCTCAGCCTGCGTAACTGTGAGGACGGTTCTGAGCACCCACAGATTTCTGCGGGCACATGTTCTTTCGGCGAAACCCGGCTCTCCATTTCTCCTCACTGTTAAGTTCACCGGTGTCTCTAGCATTGCTCCTTTGCTTGTCCCCCACAACTCATTCCTCAGCCTTTCTTCCTCTCTCTAAATCTTGCACTCGAGAAAGAAGGTATGAAAGACCTGCTGCTTCTTCAAAAGCATTCTGTTCTAACTTCTTTAAAGAAGTCCTTCCAGGAAAGGAGACACACAGACATTCCTTATTTGTCCACTATTTCCTTCCAGAATGGTCTCTCACTTATTTTGTTATTTGTTACATGTAGGTTTCCCCCACCAGAATGTACTCCCCATGAAAACAGCCATTTGTGTGCCTTGTTCCCTGTTTCAGTCCCACATCCACATCTTTTTTGGGGGGGGCGAAATAATAATTGTGGGTTTTTTGTATCCACTTATATGCTCAATATGCAAAGTTAATCGAACCAAACCATCAAGGAAATCTGCTTTTGAGGGAAGCATGTCTCAAAGACATGAGAATTATGTAGAAACAGCAGTGGTTCAGAAAATCCCTAATGCAATCACAGTAAACTGTCTCCAAAGTGAGTTGAGGCAGAAAATCAAAAAGAAAGAAAATTCCTAGACAAGAATGTCCAGTAAACCTCTAAATAGTCTGCAGCTGTGCGGCATGTGGTGTGACTGGAAAAACAAAGTTGAGAAGCGGGCTTGGGTTGGAGAATTCTTCTGGCTATAATTGTTCTTCACCTCTCTTTCTGTGGTCAGACACAAGGTAAAAATGTTAGGGGCTTTGTTCATAATGACCACGCCATTTTAGGTTATAGAAATTACTTATTAATTTGGTTCTATAAATACAAGTTGTACATGTCTAAAGTTGATGTTATTTAAAAAAAACAGGAGCTATTTCTGAAAAAGAAATGAACAGGTAAGGATACGAATGAAATTTTTTAAAATTAAAATTAATGACAAGGGCTAGTCCTCTGTAATTTTGTTTTATGGAAGGAATGGATTCCTCTCAATTTCAGTAATTAAATTGTATTCAACTGACTTTTGAAACTGCATGACTTACTTATTGATCAAATAGCCTATTGAGGCATTTTTACAAGAGAACACAAATTTAAAAGATTAGGATTGTGAAGGCTCAATTATTTGTACTTCTTTTATATAAACTTAAAATTTTCAAGTATAACTCACTGAAAATTCTGTTTAAGTGCAAGTTTGACTTTCTATATAAAAAGAATTATCCTGAAGTACTTAATCAGGGTGAAGATCTGTCATAAATTATTACATTGTTATAGTATAATACTAATGAATTAATGTTTCCATTTTATAATTAAAAATTTACTGTAGAAAATGTTATAAGAAAGTATTAGAAATGTGTTCTAATTTTTAAAAATTGTTACTTTGATGTTTAATTGAATAAAATTGGTTGGTCAAAAGATTCTTTTTTCTTTTTGGTACCAGGGATCGAACTCAGGACCTTGCACTTAATAGGAAGGCTGTGGCACCACTAAGCTAAATCCCTGGCCGGTCAAAAGATTTTTTTGATGAATGTGAAAAGAAATTGAGGTTGAATAAATATCACCTGAAAAACTAAGTAAAGTGAATAGAATCACTTAAATTTATTAGTAATAAAGTAAATCCTAATTAACACTATGCAATAGTAAGGGTCTACCGGTCTTTCACTCAGAAGATTAAACAATAATAACAATGTAATTGTTAGAGCTAGTAAAAGTAATGGTAGTAAAATACAAATATAATTATTTACAATGAATTGAACACTATAATAAATACTTTATATGTTATTTCATTGAAAATTCAAAATAAACCCGAGAAGATAAATTACAGCAGTACAGAAGAAGTAACTGAGACAGAAAATGATTAATTTGCTGAAGATAATATGACTAGGAAGTAGGAGGATGAACCCTCAATTAAAAACAGATTTGTTCCCTCTAGAGCCTGGGCCACTCTTGGCAAATTCTTTCTACAGGAATAGGAAGATCTGTAAACTTCTCACGTGCGTCTTCCTCGTGTGCGAAGCAGTGTGGCACCATGTGCCTTCCGTACATGAGTGAAGAAATGGTCATAGCCCTCAAATATGTCCTGTACAGGGCACACTGGGGAAGAAAGACTAGTTAGTGTTTATGTGTGGAGACTAACTTTAGGTGGCCTGTAAATGGCTGTGGGGAAGTGAAAGAGGGACCCAAAGTAAAATAAATAAAGCTATTTGTGTGATAAACAGATTGGAAATACTTAATAATGGAAAATATCTACATCCTCCAAAGTAATTGCAGCCCTACCTTAATAAGACCCATGCCATCATTTTCTCCTGTGCTTTCATATAATACCTATTGTCTGTTGTGCCTCTTTCGTACATTTTGTTATACATCATTATCTTGTGTAGCTTTTTAAAATGTTTTGGAATGTCCGCTGATTAAGCTAGGGTTCTTGAGGGAGAGACACTCTGACTTACCTTTCTTATTATCCTACTATTTGCTTGGTACTTGACTCACCACAAACTAGAGAGGAAGTTTGAATTATAGTGATAAAATATCAAGAGGAGTGAAGGGCTGTGAATGGCTTTGAGAGGATGATCACAGTTCACAATGTAGAAAGTTTTCCTTTTTTACATATAACTGAGGAACCAAAGCCAAAAGTTTTGTGAACTAAGGTCCAGGCCTAAGAGAGAAGACAGTTGGGGAGATGGTAAGAGCGGGAACATTTACAGAGCTGTGGGAGGATTAGGAAAGCTATAAGGAAAGGGTGAAGCATTCTGGGGCAGCAGCTGTAAAGAGCTTTTACCACCCCATGGGCTGTTCAGTGCAAAGACTAGTGTTATGGCTTATATCTAAATGTCCCTGTGATGCCTCATGCTCTCATAAGTGGAGGCTTGGGGAGTGACTGGATCTTGGGAGTGTGATACTGTATTAGTTCACTGATGGGGTCAGCATAGTTCTGGGTGTGGGTGATGGATTTCCTGCAGACAGCCCAACCTGGATGTGGGCGGCACCAACCAATAGGCCTGTAACCTGGATGGAATATAAAGGAAAAGAAGGAAGGCTTGCTGCCTCCTGCCTGCCATGCCATGGACGTTTCTCTTCTGTCATGCCCTCGGCTCTGCTTCCCTGCCTTGGAACCCGTTGACTATGGACTGAAACCTCTACAAACTGTAAGGCAAATAAACTTCTCTTCTTTTAACTTGTTTTGGGTATTTTATTCCAGCATCAAGAAAGTAACCAAGACACACAGCCACATTACAGTCAGATGAGACCCAAGTAGGAGACACAGGCTAACAAATAGAACTATGATGGCAGGTCAAGTATCTACCTCTGAAACTCACCAGAGGTGGTGGGAGGGCCAGAGACAAACACATAAGTACCCCAATGCCTGTCTGTTAGTCTCTGTCTCTTTCTTCTGGTTCTTTGGTATGTACCTGATATGTACCTTTTTCATCGGACAAAGCCAAGTGGAAGTAAGAGGTGAGAAAGCTGATGTTTCTGTCTGCAGAAGGTGGCCTGCTGGGACACAGACATGTAGGCTAGGACAAGGACTGGACATGGAAAGACAAATGGAGGGTAAACAGTGCAAGTTACCTTCCTAATCTGTTTGGATATTGCTATTTGTAAAAAGTGTTATATGTTATTATTTTTTGCTGAATAATATATGATCACCAGATACAGAATTATTTATTACTCATCACAACATAATTATTTATGCAATTATATATTTTTCCCACATGTTTTATATTTTTCTCAAAACTATCTCATATCGATCCACTGATTTTATATTTAAGTTGCTATATTTAAATCATTTATCTAATAATAGTAAAAAATAGAGCTTACTCGTAATGCATGATTATCAATGTTAGCCTTTACTTCCTATGGAGGTCTGTAATTCAGCCTCATTTGGTGTATTCCTCTGGACTTTTTTTGATGCTCCATTTTGCCAAACCACAATGTTATATTAATTAAATTATTTATGATATTTGGGACGTTACATATTTTCAAGAAGCATGCTGTTTGTGAGAAACATAGAAGTGTAATAGTATACCCTTTGCCACTAGGTAAACTTATTAACACTCTTTAGCCCCAGAAACTAGCAGGAAACCACAGTAGCCTGAGAAAGAAGCCGAACTTCCCCGACCCCCATTACAAACACAAAGATAAACTTTTGAACTGTTCTAGAGGTCCCAGGGTCCTTCACTTGCTTTTTATTTTTTAGCACCCCCGATAGACAGGCTAAACCAAGTACACACACTGACACCCTATTTCAGTGTAGATGTTAAGCATGCTGTGTCCCCCAAATTCACATTTCCCATTTTAATAGCATGTTAGAAGAAGTCAACCATTTATAGCCTTATGGACAGCCATGATATTAAACTTGTCTTTCATTATGATAGCTGATTGTTATGGTTTATAGTTAGATGACCCCCTCCCAAAGCCTCATGCACTCATAAATCAGGATTTGGGGAAGAGACTGGGTCATGGGGACATGATACTCATCAGTGGGTTGATGAGTTTATAGCCAAATATGACGTTGGGAGGTGAAGCCTAGTTGGAAGAGTAAGCCATGGGGATGTGGCTTGGAAGGGTCTATCTCCCTCCTCCCTTGATCTTTCTGTCCCTTCTTCCACCACCCTGCCATGAGCTCTTTCTCCTCTGCCTTGCCCACCTGCCATGCTGCCTGGGCATGGAGCCAGCTGACCATGGACTGAAGCCTTTACAAACTGTGAGACAGAATAAATCTCTCCTTTAAGTCATGGGGGTCAAGTATTTTGAACCAGCAATGAGAAAGCAACTCAAACCCTCATATAAAGCCATATAAAGTTTGGATTGGGGAAGGAGAAAGTTTAGAGAGAAAATAAATTCAATGGCTCCATTTTGATCAGTTGAAACAAAGAGGCCTGTTCAACCTCCCAGTTGGACATTTAGTTTGGAGTACACAGGAGAGGCCTGGCCTGCAGCTATAAATAAGGGAGTTGTTCTTATGACAGCGGAGAAAGTGAGGCACATGAATGAGATCACCAGGAAGAAAGCAGAGTTAGGCAAACAGCTCTTCATGAATTAGAAGACATTTTCAGAAAGGATGCTCTGTAGATACTAAAATGTATTTTTAAACTACAATAGTTAAAACAGTATGATAATAAGTTACAATAGAGAACCATGATAAAAACTCAGAAAGAGACACAAGTCTATGTGAGCCCCAGTATGTGATAATTGTCTCATTTCCAGTCTATATTGCAAGTGTAGATCATTGAACAGAGGATAACGAGCATGCAACTCCTTCTCTATTTTCTTTGGATGCTGTTATTTTTAAAATTAGCTGATATTTTGACTATTTTAACAAATAAAGCTGAAAAGCTAAAAACATGGGAATATGGTAGGTAGGTTTTTACCTTTAATTTATAGAGAATTTATTTTGACAGTTTATAAAGAAATTATATAAATAAAGGAGTTTTATAACTCTGGAGTAAGGAACATATTTATAAGCATAGACTATAAAATAGAAATGAAATTAGGAAGTTTATAAAGAGTAAGTAATATAATAAAATAGTTCAAAGAAACACACACCAGGGAAAAAATTTTGAACAAAATCAACAAAGCATGATTTTAACAAAATATGAGGATCTTTTATAAATGACCAATAAATAGTCACAGAAATATGGAAGACTAGTTCAAAAGTAACAAAAATTATTTAAAAATGTAAATGGAAAATGATGTATAAAGCAATGTTTGGTTGATTAATTATAAAACAAACTAGAGCAATAATAGCAAAACACTTTTTTTAATCATTAGATATGCAAAGATATAACTTAAATCTTATACTACTGATGGAGATCACTTCAGTGATTCACATCAGAAGACCTGTGCTGGCTAAGGTACGTACTTTTTCTTTTGTTTTGTTTAAACAAGGCAACAGTAACACATAATCCATGGTATTTCTTACCCTGTGCTGTCTGATTTTCTCACCCACAGAAACTATTAGAGATAAAAACAATGGTCGTTGCTTCATGTCACTGAGATTTCGGGTGACTTTTTATAGATCAACAGATAACTAATGCAATGACTTTCAGTACAATATATTTAGAGCCTTAATACAGGGTTACCTCTTAACTGATTGACCTTGAGGAAACAATTAGGCAAATGCAGAATCTTTACGAATAGGAAAGCCTGCTATGACTTCCAATTATAAACAAGATAATATCAAATATTGGGAATTACCTAACTTGTGATATATTCAGACAATGGAATATAATTTAATTATTAAAAATATAGTCAATCTGTAGTTGGCCTGGAGGGTATTTCAATTTATATAACTGGGTAAAATGTCAGATCTAAAAAATTTTATATGCAGAATCCTATTGGCAATTTTTTATTTAGACACAGAAAAGCCTTGAAAACCATGCATCAAAATTATAAGGTAGATATCATTTATAATCAAGTAAGATAAGCTATTTCTATTTTGAGAGCTATAAAAATACAAACTAAAGCACTTAATGACATTTCATTTAACTATCACACATGCTGTGAGACTGATATTGTAAGCACTTTTATTTTTAAAGAGGTGGGGTACATGTGTCAAAGTTTGAAAAATGGCAAAATAGTACCCCTGTTCTTCTATTCTTCTTACATCTCCCTTCCAGATCCTGATAAAACTACGCTTTCCTTATTCTTGAAGAAATACAAATGATGGTGATAATAAATTTTTTGAATGAAAATTGTCAGGATAGTACACTGAAAATGAATGTATTATTATACATCAAAAAGTCCTGGGTCATATTTTTACATGTGGGGGGAAAACATCTCAGAAACTAAATGGCTTGCCCAATATCATTTAAAGATTATTTGAGAACAAAACTTGATATGTCAGTTCCAAAACTTATGATCTTTGAGCTAGGCAAGGAAGCATAAAAAGCATTTCAAATTTCTATTGTACTAAACTTGGTGCTAGGTACAGATTATATAGTCATTTATTTGTTTTTCCAATATATTCTATCTACTTTCAACAGCCTAAATTTATAACAAGAAAAGGCATATTCCATTTCTTACTAATACAGAACCAGTTCAAAGGATAATTTTGAATTCAGTAAAGTCTTCAGTAGTCACTCACTTGACCCTCGTCCTTCAAACTTCATTACATAGACATATGGCTAGGTGCCTCTTTCCCCTGCAGAAAGGTGCATGTTGGCCATAATAGCTCTGTTAGTTAAAGTACATTGTCTAGCAATTCTTTATCATCAGCCCCGAAGTAATTAGAAATCTTAGCAATTATAATTTTAGATTATAGTGTTTGATTTTTCATTATGTTGTTTTGGGAGGCTGAATAAAAATAAGTCCTTTAGACCTTGGTAATCTGGTGATATTTTGCAAATCATTTTCTAATTTTACCACAAGCTGAAGAGAGGTATGATATGGAATAGAAAAAAATCCTAAGGAACTAGCCGATGTAGCTCAGAATTCCACAAAGAGAAGGAAACTAAAGCTCAGAGAGTATCATTACCTAAAGATCAGACACTAAAAAGCAAGCGAGCCGGAGTTAGAAATCAGATTCCCTAAACACATATCTATTTATTTCTTTGCTACATTCCATTGCATGATAATGCCCCAATTGCTTAGATGGGCCACAGAAAATGGGTGACTACTTTCTGTCCTCCAGGACAGGTGTCCATTTTCCGTAGAATACTCAGAACAAAGTCATTTCTGGATTTTATTTAATTAATGAGACAGTTCTAAATGTGGACTAAAGATGTACCTTGTGCTACATAGTTTGCATCCAGAGCCATTGTCTAAATGATTGAGTGGTTACGGCAATCTTCCTAAATCACTACAAATTATTAAGCAGCATGTGGTACAATTGGGACCAGGAAGGCTCAGGTGTAATAAATGATTGTCCTTTGAGGGAGACATTGCTTCATAACAGACAAGAAATTCATTAGGGAAATACAAGAAGCTCCAACTGTAGTAATTAAGCATATTGAAAAATGTTATATACATATAATCTTTTGCTTCTTGAATGAATTAAAGCTGGGAGCAATGAATGATTTCCTAACCAGCTATCCAAAGAACGTAAAAGACTTGTTCACTGATTTATTTATAGTTTTATAAAAATAGCAATTATTTAGTACAAAGAATTTCAAAATTATATTTAAAAGTATTAATTTAATTCAGGTTTAATGCCTACATGAAACAAAAAAAGAGCAAATTTAAAAAGTCACAGTTAGACAGTAGTAGGATATTATTCATTATTTTATGGAAATAATATAGAAAATTAAAAAAAATTAAATCCAGGTAATTCATGAGACAGAAAAATTTTAAAATGAACAGAAGGTCAAGAACAATTCTGTAGTATTCTACCAAAAGTAATAAACCTAAGGCTAGAGCATCTTAAATTTAAATCTATGTGGTTGTTGAGCTACTCAGAAACCTCAATCAGGGCTTTCATAAATCTGATGACATCCTCCCTTCCCTTTTTTTTCCCTTTTCTTGGAACACCCATATAATATGTTTATCATCTTTTAGTTTCTATATGTGACTTCCAAAGCATTTCCTTTCTGCTACATATTGATTCATTATGTAATACTGTTTTCTGGATAATCACCGCAGGTATACCTGAATATACCCAAAATTTAAGCTGCATTTTTTGTTATCATTTCAGCCTTTTTAAAAAAATACTGAGTAAATTTCATTCAAAAGCATTTTTGGTAACATTTATTGGGTCAGAAATCATTTCATGATACAGTACAATTTAATTTTACTCCTTAATGGATAACAATTTAAGCTTCTTAAGAAAGGACGAACAAAAGGTTTGCATATTACATGTGCATATTTTTAAGAAAACGAACTCCTAATATTTGGAGTCATGATTTGACATTCCATTTAAGGCAAATGAATGAGTCGAGATTTCTGCACAGATTCTATTAATCAAATTTGCGATTACTTCAATTAAATTGAAATCCTTTATTTCTCCAGTGAATACATCGCATCTAATGAAGGACCTGCCTATGGGTGAAAACAGGACATTGTATTTCCATTACTGGGAAGGGGCGTGTCCTTGGAAGGTTCTCTGGGAGGTTCTCACCCATAAGCAGTGTGCTGAGCCTGGAGAAACCAGTTGTCTTGAAATGCACAAGTCTCTAGTTTTTTTCTTTAAACGTACATTTTTTTTTTCTGAAAGATGCTTCGGAGTTGAGAAAAATTATGACATGGTTCTTGGGAAAAATCTGAAAACTGGACAATTTAGTTTAGTATTTAACATAAAGCTAATACTTAAAAATTGGGTAATATAACTGTTATACACAAATAAAATGAGAACGTGTCAAAGATTTATTGAACTCACTATCAAAAAGCTCACAGAGTAAAACTGGTTGAAAAAGTATTTGAAGAACCAAATATTGATAGGAAATGGTGAAAGAAAGTGGGAATCAGATTGCTAGGTTAAATACAAAGCAGCATACTACTCTACATTTAATAAACCATAACATTTGTGTTTAATCTTTCTCCCAGGGAGAATTTACGTGCATCTCCACAAAATGAAAACATACAGATTAAAGTGAAATTTCAACTTTTGGTTCTTATTTAGTAGGTAATAGTCAAACAATATTCCATTTCTCTACATAATCATCGAGGAGCTTTTCTGATAATATTTTAGTATTACTTCTTAGACCTCACTTTGGGATAATTTTTCTTAGCACAAATTTGTACATAGTATGACAATATTATGACTTGCAGGTTCTTTAAATATCATGCTTATCAAACGAAACAGCTATAATTCACTGAATGAGTTTTATAGTATAGAGTAACAATTCAGCCATTTGGTTTTTAAAAAGAGAATCCATAATTTGCTCTAGTGAAAATCAAGTGAAGGCATTCTGCTTTCCAGTTTGAGGTAAAAGTAAATTTAAGCATTTTAAATCATGAAAGATCTCAGTATATGTAGAAAATAGTGAGTTCAATGTGACTGGTATTTAGAAAATACATGTCTGATGCCAGAAAATTTGTCATAGGTTGTAGGCTCCTTCTTGAAGGAAGTAGGGAGCCCATGGGAGTTCTCAAGACAAAAGTCACATCATCAGCCTGGCCTTTAGTAAAATTCTTAGTTCTTTCCACACACAAAGTAGTTTCTTACCGTTTAAAAGTACACCCTAGATTTCCTGCAGCAGTAATGACATGATTTTAGGCATGAAAAATATTGCTGTATTGAGGGCTAGGAGAGAGTCCCTTAGGACTTCCCTCTGCTACCTTGGTATGGATGCAAAGGAAGCTGAAAACATCTCTTCCCTGAAAAAGTGAACACCAGGTCTTTCTAATAACCGAGACGATGACCACGAGAGTGCTATCAATGAATGGAATTGGTGAGATAATTCTTGATTAAAGTATGTCATATAAGATATAACAGCACTGTGGAGTTACCATTCGGTTATTGTTCAGATGTTCGGAAGACTGTGCACCCATCATCTATAATTCCAAAATATTTTCTTCAACCCTAAAAGAAACCTAAGCCTATTACCAATCATTTCTCATCCTCCCCTCCAGCCCTTGGCAATCACCAAATAATTATATGTCTCTATAAATTTGCCTATTCATCTCATATAAATGGAACGATATTATATGTGCTCTTTTGTGTCTGCTTTCCTTCACTTAATATAATGTTTTCAAGATTCATAAATGTTGTAGCTTGAGTCAGTATTTCATTTTCAGGGCTGAATAATATTCCATCACATGACTGTGTCATAATTTGCTTATATATGCATCTGGTAAAGGATATGCTGTTTCTGCTATTTGACTGCCATAAGTAAAGTTAATATGAACATTTGTGTAAAAAACTTGTCTTAATCTATATTTTTAACTCTCTTGGAATGGAATTGCTAGATCCAACTCGAACTTAATAGTCAAACTGTTTTGAAAAGTGGCTATAGCACTTACTTTACCAGCAGCTATATATGAAGGTTTTAGTATCTCTAATTTCATTCAGTTATGTTTTGTAGATTTTGGTGTATAAATCTTGCAATGATTTTATTTCAATGCTGTTGTAAATGGATTTAAATTTCTCTCTTGGGTTGTTTATTGCTAACATACAGCACTATAATTTAGCATTGTATATTGATCTTATATCATGCAAGCTTCCTTATTAGTTTTAATAGACTTTCAGTGGACTTCTTAGTGGACTTATGCAAAGTCACGTTATCAGAAAATAAAAGGGTTTTTCTTTTTCTTTCCAAATTAGATGTCCTTTACTTTATATTTTTACCTAATTGTCCAGGTTAGAATTTCTACTACAAAGTTTAATAGAGGATATCTTGTTCTTGACTTTGGGAGGAGAGCTTTTAGACTTTCATTAAGTATAATCTTAGCTGTAGGTGTTTTTTAAAAAAATACATGTGCTTTATCAAGCTGAGTAAGTTCATTTTTAGCTCTTGGTTTGTTGAAAGTTTTTTTTTCTTTTATTGAGTTTATTGGTACATTTTAGGCATACAGTACAGTTACATTCATTATTGGGATCTTGTATCTTTACATGACAGGTCTTGGTTCTCATTTTTTCCCCTTGTCCCTGCCCTCCCTTCACCCCCTCCTCACCTCCCCATTTACAAACACTTTATTTCCATTTTTTCATTTTCTCATATGTTTTTCTTTTCCCTTATTACCTTTCCTCTGCCCTTCCCACTTTCCCTACCTTTAGCCCTTTTTTTTCCCATTTCACAATGTGTTGAAAGTTTTTGTAAGGAAACGATGTTTGAGTTTTGTCAAAAACTTTTTTAGTGTCTATGGAGATAATCATATATATTTTTTTCTTTTATTCTACTAACACAGTGTATTTACTGAATGATTGTCAGGTGTTAAACTATCTTTCCATTCTAGGATAGATTTCTCTTAATTGTGGTGATGATACATGTTCTAGGATTGGTTTGGTAGTATTTTTTTGAGAATAATTTCCTTTATATTCATAAGGAATGTTAGTTTGTATTTATCTTTTTTTCATTTTATCTCTGTGCAGAAAAACTTGCCTCATATAATGTGGTTAGATAAATTCCTTCTTCTAATTTTTGGAAGAATTTGAAGAGGATTTATCTTAATTTTTCTTTAATAGTTTGGCAGATTTTAACAATAAAGTAATTGAGTCCTGGGTTTTTCTTTGTGGGATGTTTTTGATTAATAATTTAATCCATTTACTTGTTACTTATATTTGTTACTACAGATATATTCACATTTTCTACTTCTTACCTTCAAATATAGAATAACAGTAAAGAGAAATTATTTTAAAAAACCATATAAATCTCCTGAAGTTGAGAAGTACAATACCTGAAATGAAAATATTACTAAAATTCAACCACCTGCAGTTTTGAGTAGATTAAACAATCAGCAAATTTAAAGATAGGAGATAATTCCTCTGAATGTCAGCATTAAAAAGGATGGGGTAAAAGTAATATTACCTCTATGACCTGCGAAATGCAATCAAATATACCAAAATATGCCTAAAGAGGTCTTAGTCAGCTAGGAGAGAGAAAGGGACAGAAAGAACATATAAAGAAAAAAAGCCCAGAAATGTATGCAATCTAATTAAAAATATTAATGTAGACATCCAAGGAATTCAAAAACTCCAAAGTAGTATAGACTCAAACAGATCTATACCTCAACATATCAAAATCTAACTTTCAAAAGACAAAGGCAAAGAGAGATTCTTCAGAACAGCAAGAGAGATGAGAAGTACGTCAGGAGTTCACTGTAACAGTGATGGCAAATGCTTTAGAGACAAATGCCTGAAACTGCAACCCCAAACCCACTTCTTATTAAAAAGTATCAACGCTGCAATTAAACCTGAATACCGAGGTGTTAGTTTGGAAAAAAAAAACTCATATGTTAACATATTTTTTCTTTTAATAAAAAGCTGTATCATTGAAGGAAAGCCATAATCACAGAGCTTTCAATGCTACAGCTTCCTAATAAAAGCTAAAAGTTTCCATTTGGCAGGCTTTTAAAGAGTTAATGTGACCTTTGCTGTTGTACGCATACTGATAATTTGTCAAACCTTCGCTGGGGTGACGCAGCTCACGTGCCGACAGAAGGCCTTCTGTGGCACGTGTGCCACAGGTTCAGCACTACCGCTCTGAAAGATGAATAGCCAATTTCCTTTGGAAGCTATGTAGGCCAGAAGGCAGAAAGATGCTATTTTCAAACTGGGAAGAGAAAAAGACTGCCACGAATTTTATGTTCAGGAAAATTTCTCTTTCACGTAAGATATCATTCTCATACTTTCCTTTGGTTCTTTAAACATAAGTTTCCTTTAGCCTATATCATTATTGTAAATTTAAATTAAACTGACACAGCATAAAACACATTTATGAGGTGCTATGTGATGTTTTGATACATGTGTACACTGTGTAATGTTTCAATCAAACTAGACATATTTAACCCCTCAAACATTTATCATTTTATGTTGGAAATACTGGGTTTAAAGTCTTTGTCTAGTTAGGCCAATATTTGGGGCATTTTCATCTTGCAATATTTTTTAAGCTTTTGAATTAACCTATTCTTTGCTCCAACTCTTTCCATGACTTAAGGAGTCACAATGTTAACAATTCTAACTGTGTTTTACAAAAGCCCAGAGAAATGGCTTTTCTCAGATGGGAATGGTGGCACATGCTTATAATCCCAGCACTTTGTGAGGCTGAACCAGAAGGATCACAAATTCAAGTCTGTACAACTCGGTGAGATCCTGTCTTAAAACAAACAATAGAAATGGGCAGGGGGTGTAGCTTAGTGTGAAGGCCCTGGGTTCAATTCCCCAAGTAATATCAACAAGGGGAGTGGTTCACTGGTGGAGCCATAAATCAGAGAATCCAGGTCAAATAAAGAAAGCTTACAAGAAGGGTACTATAGAAAACCAGTTAAGGTCAAATAATAGTTCTGTGGGAGTGGGATTTGGAAGGCGCTCCATCCAGGTGTGTCTTCTCCCAGCACTGGTTGTCATACTGCTTTTTTCACTGTCATTATGGGCTGTTAATTTTCAAGGCTCTGAGTGAGGATAGGAAGAATAAAGCCACAAGCTCGCTGCTCCTACCATGTTTTGGCCACACGCCTTGAATAAACATTCCTCACACTACTAAAGCCTTTGCTCAATTTCCAGTTTTGAAAAAGTCTGTTCTGTGTTTTGCCAGCTTTGTTGTAGCTTCCATGAAGAGGATTTTCAGAGGTCCCTATTCTGCTATTTTTGCTAATGTCACCGGATGAAAACTTGCCAAGAGAAGAAAGAGCTAAGGTATAAATAGGGGGTTGGGAAAAGATAAAGGGGGAAGGAAAACAAAGCAGATATTCCAAGGAGTTTATAATGGTGTTCTCTCTACAAAAGCTCTAAATGCTGCTTAATTCTAGGGCTGCTGGTAAGTTTCAGAGCCTGAATAGTCTTGCTTTATTTTGACTTTGCCACTTCATGGCTGACTATTTCTTTCAACGTCGCCCCCCTTCGGTTGGGCCAGCCTTTGGCACACATCTTTCTCTCCCCGCACCACCTTTCCTCCACACTCACGCTGCCCCTTTCTCCTTCAGTACAAGGCACTGATGGGGGCCGCCACACTGGTGACCTCACCACTCTGAGCACGGAGAAGCTGGGCCTGAGGAATTATTGAGACAGGGCCAGGACAGAGCCCTTCTTCTGCCCACACTCGAGTTGCTGATTTCCTGTCCAAAGATTCCCCCCTTTATAAGGATGGAATAAAAAGTGGTTCCCAGTTTGTTTCATCTCCATAGAGCTCAGAGTGGCCCACAGAACTGAGTGAAAATGTAAATTTGAGAAGAAAGTTAAACGTGGCTCAGTGTCTTCGTCATCGTTCAGTCCGAGCTTGGTGCCAAGTGCAAATCAAAAGTCTTTTCCTTTCAGTCTTCTGCTCCATACAGTAATTAGATGCAGTTGGTAATTTTACAAAACAGAGTACGTTAACCCTTATCAATCTCACTAATTTTTTAAACTCAAATTCCTGAGTTTAAAAAGAAATTGTCTTCAGGCCAGGGACGTAGCTCAGCAGCGCAGCACCTGCCTGACAAGCACCAGGCCCTGAGTTCAATTCTGGGTACCAAAAAGAAAGAAAGAAATTATTTTCTTTTTTAAAGAAAGGACAAATGCTAAAATCTGAGTATGCTGATGTCTTTCTTGCAGTTTAAATACTCAACCTATGATTCCTGTCGCATTGATTTTACTTGGGAACAATCCCACTCTCTTAGACCGAACCTTACTCTTCATCATCTAGGTAACCACATTTTACTAAGTGGTCTTTGCAGCAGGGATCTTTTTAACCTGTTTTGAAAGGTGAGTAAATATTCATTCAGTTGACATGTAATAGGAAGTTTCTCTAACTTCACTGTGGAAATAAGACACACACACACACACACACACACACACACACACATATATTATATACTGGAGTCTATGCCATTGTTCAGTACTTTGGAAGATTATTAACATAATATTTTTTTCAAAAACAATGGCAAAAGAACAATTAAAATAAATGGAAATAAACTTCTGCTTTCAACTTTACCCAAGAATTCACATTTATGAATGTGTGAAAATTTGAATATTTCATTCCCAATAGTAACATCATATTAAGAAGTTAACAATTTCTAAACATGTCCCAGTGTAAATGAAGAAATTCATGTGCTATGACAGTGTTAGATCTTATTTTTCAGATATCACACGAAATATTCATAAATGCATTTTCCCTTTTCCCTTGAAAAATAGAAAATTGTTGGAGGCAATATGTTAATTTAATTGCATTTCATCTTGTCTGATTAATCTTGCATACACAAAAAGGGAAACATTGGGGATTACTTTTTATGCTAAATTGATAATAACTTAAAGAAATCACTGGTATTATTTGAATATGAATTTTAATCTCTTGATTAAAAAAGACATTAAAACAGATCTTCAGCAGTTTAATAACTTATGAAACCAAATATATTAGTTCGGAGCATGTGTATGCTTGCAAAATACTTTGACAAAAGGAATAATTTTTAGTGTCTGAGAAGTATTAATACTTTCCCCTCAGTTATTATCAGTACTTTAAGCCACTCTTTGGGTGTGTGTTTTTGTGAGTGTGTGGGGTAACTGGAGAGTGAACACAGGGCCTTCACACTGAGCTACCATCCCCACCTCTCTCTCTTTTTTTTAAAATTTTAAGACCAGGTTTCTGAGTTGCTAGGTTGCCCAAGCTGACTCAAATTTGCTCTGAGCCTCCCAGAGTCCAGCAGTCCAGGCATGTGCCACCATGCCCATCTTTTAAATCACTTTTGAATGCAGTTTTGGCCACCTTTCACAAATGTGATACAACTGTACAAAATGCATCCTAAATTGGGCCTGGCATTTGGTTCAGTGGTGCCACCGCCTGCCTTGCAAGTTCAAGGTCCCAAATTCGATTCCAGGTTAAAAAAAAAAAAATGCATCCTGAACTAAAATAATCAGTGTCTTTCCTGAAAAAAAATCTGTAAATAGCTGGAAAATAATTCAGAATGCAACTTAACCAATTAAAATGATTAAGATTTTTTAAAAAAATTATTTTGAATATAAAAATATTATTTTCTCACATAATACCTCTAATTTTGTGTGTTCCGTATTCAAAGTGAGCTGAACACAAATGCTCCCCCAGAAAGCATGCCAGCCCAAATATCAGTAGATGGTTTGACCATGTGACAACCCCAGAGGCAGTGCTGAGCTCAGTGCACCACTGCCTGTAGACCAAAAGGCCAGATGTTCCTACTCGAGTTTCCAAGGATTGGCATCTGGGGTTTTGGCATGCTTGGGAGATAGCCTTGGGTCCCATGTCTATTGCTAAAATGGGAAATGAAGGGGAGTTTTACAGCAAAGGGTCTAAATAATTCTGAAGAGATAGGAATGGAAGGTAATTCAAAGTAATACTAGCTTTTGGTAAATTATTGGTTGTCTATATGGATTAAATACATAGATAACGTCAAAATGGTTGCAAAGCTTGGAATAACAATTTCTCAGTGACTCTAAGCATATCCTAGGTTAACTCTGTCAATCCTAGGTTAACTCTGTCAATCAGTGGAATATTTCCCAGTACTAGAGTGTGCACAGCCCAGGCTTTGGTCACAAGTGACAACAGAAGGGAAGGGGCCGCTGTCTTCTTCCCTGATGTCACAGTTTCAGAGTGTGTTGGACTGTTCTTCCTCCCACGTCTATGAAACTAAGACTTGAAACATAGAAGGAGAAAGAGTGTTGTTGGGATATAAAACTAACATGATTTATGGATTTGACTTTATAAAAGGATGATAGTTTTTGGAGTTCTGAGTAGTAAATTGATAGTAGATCCTAAAAAGTAACACAGTAGAAACAAAAACTTTGAAAATTCATACCATTAAACTCTATAATCGTACCTTTTAGGAATCTGTCCAAATAAATCAAGTTTTTTTTTTTTTGGAAAAATGTCACTGTGAAGATAATTAAAGAATCAAATACTGAAATAAATTCCCAATAATAGAGGATGTTACACATAATATTCTTTGGCATTAAAGTAATTTTAAGTTTGTTCAGTGGCACAGAAAATTCTTTGATACATATGGAAAGAGACAAAACTTTATAAATAATAAGACCCCAATTTAAAAAGTCAGGTAACTATAGAAGACTAGAAAAAAAAGAAACTATCAAGTTTTATGCCTGGATGGTGGATTGGGGATGATTTTTATTTTCTTCTACAACAGTTACCACTTTAAGTATATTTTACAAGGATCCTATAATAAACATCATAAAATAATATGCAAAGAGGAATGAAAAGTAGGCACTTTATTATGGACTCAGTAGAATGTAAACAATTTAAAAGAGTTGAAAAATAACTGTAGCTTTTTCAAACATGAAACACTGGGAATTCTCAAGCTGATCTTAAGAAATGTCACCAAGATGGTGGGATTTCTGCTTCATCCTTACTGAGAATCTAGCAACAAATTCAAAAGGGAATCCAGATACTATTGCTGCGATAGAAAATAATATATGAAAAAAAAACAGTTTTTAAATTAAAATAGCATCTCTGGGGCATTTTTAATAATGCTATATTAAGAAATAATTTCAAAATGGGCAATAATTTCATGATAAGTGGCTTTCCTTCTCATAGCATTGTCTTAATTTCTTCTACATGAAAGCTTTCAGCTAGATCACATATAATTTTCTTGCAACGATCCTGTCTTCTTTTCTCCTCTACTAAACACTGAAAATTAGTTCATTCTTATTGTGCTTCTATTTTATAGTTAGAGATTTTCAGTATTTGTTACTTTTGCTTGCAATTTACTTCTTTTTATTGACTCTTAAGAATATTTATCAAGGGCCGGGGATTTAGCTCAGCGTTTCGGTGGCCTGCCTTGCAAGCGCAAGGACCCAAGTTGTTCAATCCCCATATAGATATAGATATATAGATATATCTATATATATCTATATATCTATATATATATTTATCATTAGGGCCAGGGATTTAGCTCAATGGTTCTGCCACCTGCCTCGCAAGCACAAAGACCTGAGTTCAATTCCTGGTATAAAACTAGATAGATAGATAATTTATCACTGTATCAGTGTAGTAGGTTATGTAAATTTCCAAACATACCTGGAGCTTATTTGATACCAATATGTATACATGTTCACACACATTTCATGTTAAGTCACAAACCTAAATCTCATCTGCATGTAATGCCCTTTGACAGCTGGCTTAGTCTTTTGCTTAGGGTTTAATTCTCACTAAGCAGATTTTTAAAAATTCCAAACAAATGTACTATGATCCAAGTTAGGTGCTCACTTGTCAATGTGTCTGCGAAGTGAGACTGACTCTCAACAGTAGCATCAGGAGAGAGAGAGAGAGAGAGAGAGAGAGATTCAATCCATTTCTTTTTCTCTCTGAAGATCACAGCATGAGCTCAGCTGGGCCCCCAGTCCTCAGCCCAGCCCTCGGCAGAGGCAGTGAATTCAGCCATAACTGCACAGAGTCTGATCATTCTCCTGATGAAATTACACTGATCTAATTTGCACGCTGTGAAGACATTTGGCACTGGCTGGATCTCAGCCTTGACATCTTCATTGGAACTAAAAGTACACTAAGAACTGACATTACATTTCAAGTTCTTTTCTGCCAGGCTGTGGCATTTCGTCCTCTTTAAAGGCATTATTTCAAGAACATTTGATTTGGCTTTGATATGCCTGCCATTTTGCTGGGTAGAACATACTGAGCCAGAAAAGCTCAGCTGTAACAAAGTTTGGCACCAACAGCCCACCATATACCTGCACCATCCTGTGCAATTTAATTGGCATTCAGTGGGTTGATAAATGGATTGGCTTAATGAGACAATATACTTGACATATGCAGGACTCTCCTGAGGAATAGGATTCATTTTTTCACTTCACACATCAACATGTTACAGATACCAACACAGTCACCTCCAGCAGTTGTGCCATCGCCAGTGGGCGCCTTCCACTGGCTGACCAATAACGCTACCTTCCAGCACCTCACTGCCTGTTCCCTCCGCATCAACCAGAGCACCATTAGCATCCCATTGTCTTTTCTGTTTTCCCAGATAGAAGAAATAAGATAGTCTCCACGCTTCATTTACCTACATCTGTATTTTCCTAGCAGATCAAATGGCTTTGTGGTCCAAACAGATTAGTTTTATCGCTGTAAAATGGTGACCGACTACAAAATACAAGTAATAACGAAGCCTAGGTATAATTACGTAAGTGATCATATGCAATCATGCAAAGGAGCAAGGGGTGCTGTGCTATCTTCACAAATGTTGGTTTCAAGTAGGAACTAATTACAACAACAAAGGGACACCATTTTTCACTCCTCAGATTAGCAAAGATGAAAAAAAACTACGAGACTGCATGTTGGCTGGGGATGGGGGAACAAGCGCCTCATGCACTGCTGGTGGGATTCTAAATTAATACTACTTTCTGGAAGGCAACTGGCAAAATGTATCTAAAGCTTACAGATGGTCCCAGCCTTACACTAAGTGCTTTCAAGTCTGAAAACATATCTCAAGGAAACTGTGATGTGCCAAAGGTAGATACATTCAGTGATGAGCATCACATCAATTTTTAATAGGCAAAACAATCTAGATGTCTTTTTTTTGTTTGTTTTTTTTTTTGGTACTAGGGATCGAACTCAGGACCTTGTGCTTGCAAGGCAGATGGCAGAACCACTGAGCTAAATGCCTGGCCCATCTAGATGTCTTTAAAAAAAAAAACTACCTAAACAAAATATGAAATGGTATACCTACAGTCTAGAATACTATATAGCCATTAAAAGGATATGATAGAAATATTTGTCATAAAAATGTTCAGTTGATGTTTTTTATGCCAGAAAATTATTATAAGACATTGGGTTTATTATTAGTTATTTTTGATGAAAAATGTTTACATTTAAAACTATACTCATGCTAAAAAATATCAAAGGACACATATTAAAATAATACTTCTTGCCTCTGTAGATGGGATTATTAGTTTCTTTTTTTCATTTTGCTTATTTCTATCTTTAATGTAACGTACTATTTAAAGAATTTAATTGAAGTGGCATTATAAATTTCCCAAATAATTTTCCTGACCAAAATATAATTTTGGAAAGGTTTTCTTTTGTTGTAATTCAAATCACACCTGTGTGGTGATGGGCATGGTGATGCAAACCTGTAATCTCAGCCCTTGGGAGGCTGAGACAGGAGGATTGACAGGAGTTCAAGGCCAGCCTGGGCTACATAGTGAGTTCAAGACAAACCTGGACTACACAGCAAGACCCTGTCTCAAAAAACAAAAACAAATCATGCCTGTGTAACTCAGTCCTTCTATGCTTCCAGATCATTTATGTAATCATTTGAACGGATGTGCAGGAAGCTAATCCATTTTAGACAAATTTAGACAATTTCAGCCTGCAGCTTCCTAGGATTTGTCAGGTTAGTAGTTAAAACAAAAACTGCAGGTTATTAGAAGACCACTGACATTTCAAAGGCTTCTGGAGTTTTCAGCCCATACTCACAATCCCTATTCTATGAGAACTTGTTGGCTTTTCTTTTCTTTCTTTCTTTCTTTTTTTTAAACTATGTTGGAAATTTCAGGAAAAAGACAAAAATCTTATGAGGCTTTAGATATGAAAAGTTATTTATTTAGATTTCTAAAGCCCGATGGGGACCGCTTTGTGCCCGGCTACAGCGATACAAGGGTACCTCACTTCGAATCTGGTCATGCAAATAGTAAAGATAATTAGGATGGAAGGAAAGGGCTTCCAAAGGGACCTCAGGTTCAGACAGCCAAAGTGCTCTGTAAGGTGAGGACCAGCTGGAGGGCCCGGGCAGGACTCAGCTCCCGCATCAGAAACGTCTGGGCAGCTGTGCTGCTGGCGGCCGCTCTTTACAACGCGCCCAGAGGGGCCCTGCCTCTGGCTCCCTTCCTTCCCCTGAGGGGGGGATGGTACCCAGAAGCCTCTGCTCCCCTTGCCACTGGGTGCCAGCTTGACACTCTCCATTCTGTTCCGAAGCAGCCTCCAATGCGCACATCAGCCCAAGGAAATGAAAAAATGAAACGGTGTGTGACAGTTTCTAATTACTGCATAAAAAAAGCATATGGAAACTTCATTGTCCATTTCATCCCTCAACATGTACCATCAAGTCCGACTTCGTTTACTCCATCATTCTCTCGAGCATTGGAGCTGATTTACTTCAACGAAAACACTGCTTATTTTTTAAAAATATATTTGAATGGAATAATAATTTTTTAAAATGTAAATATCTCAACCACAGGGAGGTTTTCATCGTCTTGCTCTATGTTCCCTGTGCTCCTTCTCACTGTACTCTAGTTAGGTGTATTCCCTAGGGAAGCTCATCACCTGGATGGAAACTGCCCATTCTTCAAACGTGTACAGTAACCATCTCTAAGCACCCAAGATAATGCTCAGATAAGTCCCTGACCGCTTATTAGGGGAGGCAGGAGGGCGGATTCACTACACTGGCCTGCTCACATGTTCCAAAGGCCTACAAACAAGAGGTAGGAAAGAAAAATCAAGCAGACACTGTGTGTTGACCTAAAAAATAACAGAAAGGTGGACGAAAAGAAACAAAAGTTAGTTCAAGCACTGTGTCAATTTAGAAAATACTGAACTGAAGCTTTGCCTCATCTTTACCTCTGTGATCTTGGCTTCCTTCACTCTCTGCTTTCAAATAGGAGTTAGGCAATCAGACTTCTAAGACTTCCTCTGCCTCTATAGAATGACCAAAGCACTCTTTGTTTTCTACGTAGGGCAAGACACTGCTTACCAAAGGTCTCTTGTACTTAAATACTAACCTTGGCATAAAGTTAAAAGTGGAGGCAGGACCACAGGAAGGAGGCAGACATCAAGCACCCGTTTGCTAAAGGCAAAACCTTCCAGTGTCTCCTCTTCTCCCCCCTGGCCACAGAAGCACAGTCAGTTAATGAATCAGAAAAAAGCTGGTTACCAGATGTCCTGGCTTATTAACACACACATCGCATTCTGTAATGGCATTCAGTGAGCAAGCTGTGTGGAACTGAGAGATGGCAGAGGGAAAGTTCTCTCTGATGAGCTTCAAAATGTGGGTGTGCCTTGGTCACTTGCAAGAACGGTCACCGTGCAGGTTTCTGCCATTGTCAGGCATTCTGTCTGGCCTGAGCTTGCCTGGGTCACAGAGCCTCTCTTCAAGGTCACCCTCCCACCCCCCAGTCTTTCCTCCTCCCTCAAATCTGTGCAGGGCCATCAGCATGGACTCTTGTACATGGAAAAGAAAGACGATGATAATAAACCGAGGAAAGACGCAAAGGAAAAGCCAATTCTGTTTGATTGGCTTTCACCATGGCTAATTTTAAAGCCACCCATTGTTCAGCTCTGCAGTCTAATTTTATGTTAATATCCTGAAAGTTGTCAAATCTTGGCAAAACCTATGCATAAATTACACAGAAAGTAGCTCACAGGAGGGAGAAAAGTAATGACTATCACGGTTAGCCAAACCCATTAATAGTCTCACAAGCAATAACCCAGGAGCTCTGGTCAACTGCTGTAGACATCTGTGAAACTTTTGCAATTAATATCATTTCCCCTTTTTTTTCTGTTGGAAGAAGTATCAGCTGTAAAATAGCATGCAACTGACTGATCATTATCAGCCCTGCTGGTGAAGGTTTGGCTTCTTATCTCATCTGGTTGACCACTGCCCTGCTTTTCACAAAAAGCCGCTGTTTTTGAAGCAATGTTATGCTGGGTATGGTGCTTGTTAGTCTTCAGAAAATGGGACCCAGTGGTATGTGGCAACTCAAACAATAAAAAGTAAGATGTTGCAACCTCTAATTCATGTCTAATTTTTCCCCCGAGTCAGGGAAGAAATAAAGATGGAGAGAGTTAAAAAATCTCTCTCCTGAGCTGCACTCTAGGCAGTCTTTGCTGGCAAATTATCTTACTGTGCCTTTTTCTAACTTTTCCATTTCAGTCCAGTGCCACTTTTCCTCCATGGGTAACAGTTTCAGGAAAACACAAATTGATCTAATTAGTCAATGCCTATGTCACACTGGTGATTTAAACATTTTGGGTATCACTCATGTGTGTGTGTGTGTGTATATATATATATATATATAATGTGTAGATAATGTATTGCTCACTTTCCTGGAAAATATTGCTGGTGGAATTATCTGAGTTCTGAGTTTCCAGCTATACCTACAAAGGCTATTCAGTACTTTCCACTGACTGTGAGCTGAGGCCTCTTGGCACAGAACCGGCATTAAATAGATACTTTAAAATATTTTTTAGATGGATGGATGGATGACTGTTGGCAGAGAATATTCCTGCTTTGGCCTTTCTACTGTAGTTCTAGATATTAATTTTTTGCCAAATTTTCTTAGTGCAAAGTGTATACACTGTGTGTAGAACATTTCAGAGAATACTGATACAAGCCTTGATGAAATGGTTGGTCAGTGGCTAGGAGCAGAGGACATTCGAGGATGTGGCAGGCAGTTAGTTAAGCTAGACAGATAAGCTGGAGTGTGTAAGTTACAGGCCTTGGTGCCGTGACTTGAGTCTACCCTACAGGCAATTGAGAAAAAGTAGAAATCTTTAAGTAGAGAAGTAACAGCTGATATTTCCTGGGTTGGCCATTTGTGGGGTGTGGGGGGCATAGTCATGATAGGGGAAGCCAATGAAAAAGTTATTTTGATAGCCTCATGGAGAGATGATAAGAAAGAACAAGAAGTAATCATATCTTGAAGATATCCCTGAAGCGGAACTATCAAGATTTGGTGGTTGATTACATGTCAAGTCCATAGGATAGGAAAAAGGGCTTCTAGCTTTGTGTAAATGGTGAAGACTGATCAAAAAAGACAGGTGGCTGGTGAAACAGTAGGAGTGAAGGAACTACAAGGACTTAGGCAACAGCAGCAAGGCATATATTTTCCAGAAATCAGTCTTTGGAAAATAATGAGTAGCTATTTATCAAATCATTTGCAACTATCACTGACAGAAGCCAGCAAATCAAACCACACCCAGACACCATCTAACAGATGCTTACCAAGGACAAATACAATAATGGACTAACTTCCTTTTAAGAAACAACCATGAAGAAAAATAGCTAGAATATACAATTGGCAAATTAGTCATGTGAACGTCAGTAAAACAGGGTCTTTATAGCCCCAGTGGAAGCTCTTCATATCCACTGAGTTCTGGGGTTTCTGAACTAACTGCTGAATGAAATGTTTTGACCTCTTTCACCTTCCCTCCCTAAATATTACAGTAACCCATACCAAATGAAAACAACAACCACAAAAATAAACCCCTCTCCACAACAGTTACAGTTTTCAATTTTGTGACACACACTGCTCATAGTCCAGCGTTGTCAGATAAAGCACATCCCAGACAAATCAAGAAAGAAGGAGGTACCGGTGCAGTTACACGAATAAATGCCAGTTGTCTGAAAAACAAGTTTGCTGTCATCTTGGGACACATCATTTTTAGAAACAATGACCCATTTGGCAGCCCCACAGATGCTCCCATCTCCGAAAGCTTTCCAACATTCCAAGCCTTACATTATTTAGGTTTGGGATTTTCAAGTATAAATTTTTGGCAAAACGAGGAATTTAATTCCATTTAGTATTACTCATTCCATTCACACTATTATTTTTTCCCCCTCCTTGTATCTTCCACTGACCCTTGTTTCCTTGCCTCGGAGACCCTGCCTGGGCTCCTCATATCAAATGGCAGCAGGGTGGAATGTCTAATTATTTCACTGTTGAACTTGAACAGCTGTCCAAGATGGGCTATTTAACAGCGCTAGTGCTCAGGCTTCTGAAAACAGCCTTTGTTACATGAAGGAGATGGTTTTCCTCATTAGAAAATGTTTCAGTTCAGAGCAGTCAACATCTCAAGAGTCTGGAGGAGTTGGATTTGTTTAAAATACCAAGTTCCATTTTTTTCAGATTCTATTGAATGCCTATCGATTATATGGTGCTTTTAAAAGCTAGAGAGTTTGGTGTCCCAGAACTCAGAAAATATCCTACCAGTATCCAAGTGTCTGACTCTCAATTGAATTTTGAGACTTCCAATGCTTCTTTAAGCATACAGTGGGATTTTCTAGGACATATGCATTCCCTAAGCCAAAACACAGGTTGCAGTAGAATTTCCAGTGTACCCACCTAGGTTTGAGTTGACTCTGGGAGCTGAATGCTTTTCCTTTGAAAAGGGAGTTCAGACTAAATCTCAGGGGAAGGGAAAAGGGCCATAGCAGAGGGGTGGGATGATCTAAGAGCAGCTCTTTGTGAGGTAAATGTAGGAAGGGCAGTGGAGCCTCTGGAAGCAAAGGGACCCTGCTACAGTAAAGACCTTTGACTTTTGAACTTGCCATCTCTTCATTCTTAGGGCTTTCTTCAATTTCAATTGTTCATTGTTCACGTCTGCCTGTTGACTCAATTTCAATTGTAGAGCAATGTGGTTTTTTTTTTTTTTTCCTTTCCCATTTTTGGGTTTTTAGATACAGAGGGTCATAATTAATTTTCCTATTTTTAAGTAAATAGCTTAATACATTGTTTTATTTTTCATTTTGCTCAGATTCACCATTTCAGTTCTAATTGAATTGTTATAAAATTTAGTGTTTTGCAACATTATTATAACACAAAGCAACTGAGAATACACATATTATTCTTCATTTATATCTCCCTTCCAAAACAGACCTCATTTACTCTTCATAATCCTCACATAACTGCTCATTTGATATCACTGAATAACAAATTTAAACAAAAATAAATCCATCCTCCCTCAAGATAGTTTGCAGATATTTATACATGCCAAATAAAAATTATAAAAAGTTAAAGTTTTCCTCAATAACGAAAAGAAAGAAATGCAATCACATATATTCTTTTAAAAAGTTTAAAATGAATACTCTGCTTTCAGATTGTATGTTTGAATCAAAATGAAAAAAATATGTTATATTTATTTAGCTAAGAAGAATTAAGTTCAATTTTCAACATCCATAAATATTTAGGAAAAAGCATTATGGATGGTAGTTCAAACTACATCCTTTATTATGTGTTTTTAAGTCTTTGGATACTTTCAGTAAAGTTAATGAAATACACAAGTAAACATGCTCTTTTGAAATATCACTACATTTAAAATTTTAAAAGTCTATATGCAATGTACTCTATAGGAGTGGATATCACATTTTTCTTTATGATGAATGGACTAATTTATCACTCTTCCAGGGTCAGCAAGGCCAAATGCTCTCAGCAATGTAGAGAAAAAAAACACCATTACAGAGTGTCCAAAGGGTACAAAGGGGTCATTGATTTATAAAGCGTACAATCTTCTAGTTCTCGGCTTTATTTTATGAGTGTCCTCTATAACCCCTTTATTCTTGAATTGGTTAAACCAGCAAGAGTGGGTGGCATGTAGAGGAAGCATGCAGCTTATCTCTAGCCCCAGGATCGGTACTCAAAAGTTCAAAGTTACACGTCTGTGCTCACATCTGACTCCTTGCTCTCCCACCGGGTGTCAAGGCTGGCCAGAGACCATCAATGCCTTCCAGTGTTTATTCTTTTTCTTACTCAGAAACACAGTTTTATTTGAGGTACAAGTGAAAGCAACCTAAAGTCCACACTTTTCTTCCTTGCTGGCCTGTAGGGATGGACAAAGGACTCAGTGTGGGCCCATGAGAGTTGTCCTCTGAGTAGCATGATAGAGTCAGCTGACTCAGCTGGTGCACTTCACTTTTTGTTCTTTCTTCCTGATGTTTGGACTGTAGATGTAATGACTGGAGCGCTGGGTGCCATCTGGAATTGGGAGGTAAGAATGAGGATGAAATGGGAGCCAAAAGGGGGAAAAGATTGCGTAGAATCCTGAGGACTGTTGCTGTCATACCTCCCTAATAACTCCACATTTCTCAGATAAGCGAGCAAAAGAAATTTTTTACCTTTTAAGAGTCACTATCATTATGAGCTTTCTTGTATACAAGTGCAATTGGAGGTATTTGGGGAAGGAATTTCACTTCTAGGACCCTCCACGCTGCTCTGCAATGGGCCAGCTGGGATCACACGTGACAAGACACAGTGATCATAATGACGTTGTTCCGTTTAATGAAAGCTTTGCCAGTCACTGTTCAAATTTCCTTTTATGGATTTTTTGGAAACATAACGATACTATCTACAGCACACATCGCTATGTGTATGTACTGTTCTCATTACATGACAAGGAAGCTGAGAAGGTTAGGGATGATTTTAAACTGGGAATGATTCCTACTCTGAAGACGTGATCCTAATCATCAGGCCACAGGCCATCCCTGAAAGATCTGGCCGTCTCCTAAGCACCATCTCTTATTAGAATGGTGCGTGTTCATTTTTTCTCCTTGCCTTCAATACTACACAACATGGAAACTCCACAGAGTAGAATGCATACACATATATTGTGGTTCTTGGTCCAATCTTAGAAGATTTAATCCCAGAGCCCGAAGGAACCAAATGCCCTCCTCAGCCCAACAAGAGGCGCGTTCATGGGGTCGAGGGGGTAAACTCAGTCAAGATTCAGCAGCACAGCACGTTTTACACCCCCGCGGAGAACCACCCAATAGCTGAGCTGCTCTTTCCCCAGATTCTATTCAGGGTCTTGCATCCATCCGAAAAGCACAGCCCAGTAATGAAGCAGTGTGGGGAGGCTTTGCAGAGAGCCCTGGGAGGCAACATTTCTTAAGGCCTCTTTTGTCTTCCAGTTGTAGGAGGCCACATCTTTGTTGTTTTGTTTAAGATAAAATAATGTCATGGAAAATGATAGCTTCTTCTCCTTCTTCGTCTTTGTCGTTGTTGTTGCTGTTGTTAGTACTGCTATTTAGTTTGGATGGAACACCACCATCAAACGTATACAGACTACTGCCTATTTAAATGGAGAAGTCCTAGGTATCAGACTGGATATTGTAATTTATGAGCTGTGACCAAAATGTATGGAGAATGTTTAAATTTTTTAAAATATTACAGCGAAAGACAAATTAATTTCCCTCAGTACCCCTTACTTCAAACACATCTATCTCGCTGCTCTTGCCACTTTCTGAAGTAGCTCTCAAAATCTTCTTTTGTATCTTCAGAAAGTGTGATCAAAAACGCAGTGAATGCTGCTATTACGTTCTATCCAGTGAAAAGGCAAGCCCATAAAAAATATTAGCATGTGCCCTCACCTCTCTTTTTCACTGGATCTGGCACCAAGCGACTTCTGGCTGTTCCCAAAATTACCATCGAAGGTAATGTGGTTTTTTTTTGGTACCGGGGTTAAAACTCTGGTCCTTGCACTTGCAAGGCATGCAGAGGAACCACTGAGCCAAATCCCCAGCCCTAGAGATAAACGTCTTGAATCAATTCAGCATTGAATTGAGTCGAGGCAGCCACGACAGTGCAGTTAAAGACACTCTCAAAAGCAGACTTCCAGGACTGCTTCAGTAAGTGGCAAAAACAATGCGATAAGTGCATTTGAAGCAAGAGTGACTATTTTGAGGAGAATGAGTAGCCATGTGTCTTTTACTGTAATAATTCTTTTAAATGAAATCATCACTGCATTTTTCAATCATTCCTCACGTGTTCAGAAAAAGAAAAGTAACCTCCAAATATCAAAGAACTATAATATCAAATACTTATGCACTCTTATTTTCTGCCCATCGGGGGTGATTTGCGGGGAGTTGGGTACCTGTCATCTTCACCTCAGAACACAGGCCGATAAAGAAGCCCTCTTCTAAGACATGGCTTCTCTGTAGCAGTCAAAAGTAAATGTGAATTACATTATGGGGTACATGTTGCTTTTGTCTACCCTACTGTAGGCAAAGCAAAACAGATGGCCAAACAAACTTCAACAGAAAGGAAAATGTGCTTTCACACAGGAGCCAATACAAAGGGAGACTGAAAATTTTGATACAACTGTAGTAATCTGCCTTTCTGAAAAGGAAAAAAAAATCTAGGTTACTCCAGCCATACTGAGCTATTTCTAGTTTCTCCAAATGACCATGGCTCTCTCACTTTTGAACCTGGAGGCCTTTCTGTCCCTTTCTTCCTAGGACTAGTGCTTTTGTAAGTTCCCTGTCTCCGACTAAATCAGACAGCTTCTTAGAAGCCTTGCTTGGCTCCCTAGTTCTATGTTATTCCTGGCTATTTCCATATTGACAGTTTTCAACTACTTACAGATCTACAAAATATGTGTTTTTCCCCTCCCCCTCTTAAAGGTTAATGCATGGAAGGCAAAGAGTATATTTAGCTCATCTAACACAAAACCTGGCAACAGAAAGCAGCCAGTCGATATCGTTAAATGGACAACAGTGTCACACAATCAATTATTGTGTTTTAAGAAAATGTGGCACAAAGAAGTAAAGACTGATAAAACTTCTTCCCTAGATGAGGAAGTGCACCATCTTGGATGTGTGGCCAGTTAAGCCTTCTGGTGCCTGGCAGGAGCTACTGAGAGGAATTTGGAGCCACAACTGATCACTTTAGGATGGTTGACAGTTGCTTCAGATAGGCAAACCAGTGTTTTTAATTGAATAAGTAAAATTCTGTGGCTCATCTATTGATGTCATAGTTATTACTTTTATGTTTCTTTCCTTCATTATTGCTCACTCTTCTCCATTAATGGAAAAGTGTGTCTTGCTAAATGATGTAGTACATACGAAAGGATTAATTTATTTGAATTAAATTACAGCAGCATGGCTTAAAAATATAAGATGTATATATACACACACATGTACACATATTAGTCCTGGAGCTGGCAAATATTGTGAACAATGCATCCTTGTGTATAATTAACACATTCTGAAGATCAGTCAGCCAAGGGGAGATCAAAGGAAAAATGAAAGATATTGGGATAATTATGGGCAGAATACTTCTTAACAGATAACTAGAACAAAAAGTGTAGGATGAAATAGAAGAGTAAGTCATCAGCAATGTTTTGATGTCTTCTTCAAAACCTAATCTGCATTTCTGCACCCTAGTTCCACAACAGAATTATCCAAAAAGCTTTAAACAAACACTAAGGACAACTCTACCCTGCAATGGGAATGGGACATTCTAAAGCATTCCCCAGATGTGTACAATGTTTGTTAAAGACGAGACTTGTTAATGTAAATAATCAGTCATTATATGTTAGTAAACTTGTTAAAATTAACTTATATCTAATAACAACTGGGGCTAAACATCATTTGGCCTTGTATGTAGATGAGATCGAACCACAGATACTGTTTGCTCTAAGATACATCCCCGTGAAAAGGTCTGTTGACAGCAGCCTGGGTTAACTCCAAGAGTCTGACCATTTCTGGCAACTGGATTTCAAAAGAGAAAAGGGGCATGACGGGGAAAGCCTTCAGAATAGATTATGGCTGCTCTCCTTGCTGCAGGAATGATACTTGATGCCTCATCATCAAGCAGAGAGAACAACATTCACAGTACAAGCTGCTGAGTATATAGGAAATGCTGTGTAAGGATTTGGGAAGCATAAATCCTGAAAAACAAGAACTTTAAGCCTGGACTACAGCTTGAAAAGCATCATTAAACATGCATATATGTTGTACAGTATTTTCTTCAACATATATAATTTGCATATAAAACGTGTATGAAGTTTGCCTTGAATACTTTTTATTGCTCAGCCATAGTTTTTTTTTTTTGTCTTTCAAAAATTCTTTGTATGATTCCTCACCACAATGCCTTGTTTCTAAATATGTGAACAATATCCAAGTACTTGAAAGTTTTCATTCTATAGTCTATCTTATATAAAGTCATAAGTTCCTGCTACTCTAATCATGATACCTGTTGCAATTTTTAGACATTATTTTTGGTTCTTTGCATACCTTTAATCTGGTGCATACTAGAGAAAGCAAGAAGCCATTGTAAGCCAGTTGTTCTGAGCAGATATGATGGCCCAGATATTCACGGAGATCTTGTGGCTGATATGCGGACGTATTTATTTTCAACATTAGGGGCATTACTATATGACAAGTTACCGGTCTCTATCTTCAATATGACACGATAAACAGGTTTGTTTACCGACTCCTCTTGAAGACAAGGGTAGTGCTAGGTTAGGAAAATGGTAAGAAGATAGAAAAAGAGGAAAAGTTGGATTCTAGGTATATTTTCAACCTCTTAAAGGTCTTCAGGTCCCGGGCATCAGGCATTAAAGTTGTTATTGAAAACTACCATTGACATTACAGGGACATTACATATACTCCTTTGTTTATACTTCATTAGTTCAAAGTAACAGTTTTCTTACATAATTTTAGAAGTTCTGCTTATTTTTACTCAATAAATAGGAAGCTTGTTTCTAAGAGAGTTAACGTGAACAGTTCGTTATCCAGTGTTGCCTCAGAGTTGTCAAGCAATGACAGCAAAAGTGGAATTTTGTGGCAGGATTGTGAGGATGCCCAGGGAACTTAAAGCAAACTTGTGAACCAGTCTGGAACAAGAAGAGCCCTTGTCCAGCTGCCACAAAAGAGACTGAAAACTTTACTATTTCTTCTATCTGCAACACTCCAACCAAGGTTCAAAGTCAGAGGAGAGAGGGTTTAGTTGCCTGGATTTGGAGAAAATAATAACGGAATCTAGTGGACAGAATAGAAGGGAAAGTACTTGATTTATTCCTCCACTAAAATGGTACAGAATGGAAAATAGACAATTGTCCATGGAAAATAAGGTGCTGAGAAGACTGGAGAAAGAGCACTGGATGGCTAAGAACCAATACTGTCCTCTTGCATACTTTTAACTTTTGTAATAGATAATGATACCTGCTGCCTATCAGCAAAAGCTTAGTGCTAAAGAAAGAGGGAAAAAATCATATTGTATAAAATTTCATCTGAAAAAATATCTTTATGATAAAGACAAAATAAATAAAATAAAAATGAAGACAAAACTTGCCCTGGGATTGTAGGAGGACTGCTAAATTTCAATTTCACAAAAATTTTCTTGTTCCTTTCCTCCACTCTTTCTACTGGGCTACTCTGGGAGAAACCTGGCAGGGGATGCACCTAGCCATGCCACCAGTTTGCTTGGCTGGTTAGGCTACTGGGTTTTGCAGGATCATCCCATTATTTATGTACTTTTATTTTTAAGCCATAAGGATATAGTTTTAAAGACTTGAGTCAAGTAAGGGTAGACAAGACCTGACTTGGAAGAGGTTTCTACCAGCAGAAAGTAGGTAGAGAGAGGCAGGGCATGTTTCTTACTGAGAGGTGATCAGAGGGGCTCAAATTGCAAGCAAAGAACAGATAGGGAAGGCATAGGATAAAATCATACAATCCACATCCATGCTGATTTGTGATGCTAATATTTGGCTCATAAACTCACCTGATTCTGTCTTACCATCAAGACATATATTGCTGATTAATCAAGACACCCCTTACACCTGATAAACTGCGGAGAAAATTACCCATTGCTCCATCTCTTCTAAGCCATCTACTATAATTGTTCTCATTATCTTTTTCGATTTCAACTGGATCTTTCAGGCATGGGACAGTTTTGCTCTAAGAGTATTTGTCCTTCAACTCACATCCTCTTCTTTAAGTCCCAGTGAACTTCTTCTTTTTTTGGAGACAGGGTCTCACTATGTAGTTGAGCCTGACCTGGAACTCACTATGTAGCCCAGGCTGGTCTCGAACTCACAGAGATCCTCCTGCCTCAGCCTCCCGAGTGCTGTGATTACAGACGTGCACCACCACGCCGGCCCAGTGACCTTCTTACTAGTTTCTCAAACACATCTCCATCATTTCCTATTTCAAGACTTTCTGTATTCATTTCTGACTTCTCACACACTCTTCAATTTCTTGCACACTGATAAACTCTTTTCCATCCTTGAAGCTGTTTTGCCCCATTCTTTGGCCCCTTTCTAACTCACCGACCTGAATTAATTATTCTAGCCCTCTTGGACTCCTAGAACACTTTGCATTTTTTTCCTCTTATAACTTTCATTGAAACTTGGTGTTTATATATCTGTATCCCTCACTAGAGTCCATACCACTTGAGGGGAGAAGAAATACATCTCACCTTCTTTCTATCTCTCCGAACTTGAGCACAGTTTTGCCCCAGTGTAGAAGTTTAATCATGGATTGAACAAATGTTTTGTGGTCTCCTCTTTTGAGAAAGGAATGATCTTTTGACTCCTCTGTTATATTTACCTTTCTAATAAGAGGCTTCTTCTTTTGGAACCACATGTATAATACTTGGCTTATCTTCACTTGAAATATGAAATTAATGTTGATAGTTTTGTTTATTTCATCTCCCTTTAGCCTAATTTGTATATTGGTCTTTATAAATGTAAATTAAAGTCATGCTATTTAGGGAAGCTGAGATTAATAAAAGCCCTTGTGCTATGAAAGGAATATCCATATTTATTATTTGAATTATATATAATTCTGTTTATTTTAACAACTTTTTTGCATACAGTTTTTAATCTCATTGACTAGATATCCATTTTCAACCCTAACTCATCATATAGAATTCACAAGAGTGTTTTGTTTAAAAATGCACAAAGGTATCTTATTAAATAATGTCACAAACATGAAGTTCATTATTATGCAAATGCCATTCTTGGAACAGATTTGTTAATTGCAACTCATTTGCATAATTAATGAACTCCCAGATGAATTATGCCTTTGCAGATTTGTGCAGCATTGTTTTAAAATAAATTATAAAATACATGTCAAAGGAAGAGTGCTTTCTAGGTTCCCACAGTATTGTTTGAAAATTAATTACCAAATGCTTGTCAAATTAAAATGAGTTTGTAGTTTTTACAATGTTATTTTAAAATTAATCACAAAATAAAATGTCACTGCATTAAAGTAAACAACTTGTTATTTTCTCTAAGAAGAACCACAGAAATAGCATTTTAACTTCAATTACATTGTTTATTATAGTGATTCCAGTGTTTTATTCATTTCATCTCTACATTGTGACATAACAAAGTTGGTAGTTGTTAGCATGTTAATGCTTCAGTAAGTTGAGATTTTATTTTATTTTTATTATGTAGCTTAGTTTATACAGTTGATGATTAATGCATTGCATATGAACCCAGTATGAGTTTGTTCATAATAAATTGGAGTTTTAAAAAAAGTATTCAAGGTCATTTAAATCTGTTGTATAAAGATCATTCCTTAGTTTCACTTTATTGGAAATCTTACTACTGCCAATTAAAATGATTAAAAGACTGAAGCTTGAATCTTTCCTCCTATTCTGTCTGATAATAGTACTATGAGGCCTTTCTTTGCTACAGAAAAGGTTTTGGACCCTAATGCTCCTTTTTTTTTTTTTTTTTTTTTTTAATTTGTGGTATCATATGGTGGATTGAGCTCAGGACCTTGTACTTGCGGGGGAGGAGGCAGCACAAGTGACCTGGCCCCTAATGCTACTTTCTTCACCCTTCGGACATTCCCTGCTCTGCCTATCAGCCAAGTTCTTCCCCAGTCTTGGGCTTCGCAGAGACCTCACTGACTCACCAGAAAATTGGGAAAGAAACACCACTCGCTACACCCCCAAAACAATTTAACTATAATGACTCTGAAAACCAGAGATTTTATAAAGAGTTTTCAGGAGTTAAAGTTGCCTAATAAATACCTATTCAAAACTTTAAGATATCATAATCATAATCCTGCCAGTAGTATAAAAAGAGCTAAGAGCTTCCAGTGATGGAAAATATTCTTTTACTTTCTTTTCTTAAAAAAAAAAAAATAGTATCCATTCTTGGCTCACCTTTCTCTCTCCTTATTCTTGAAACAAAACCAGTTGTGGCCCATACTCCGTTTTGTCTGTTCTTGACCCTGGAAAGTAAACTCATGGGGGAGGCCTTCGTTTAACATTACTGAAACTATGCAAATAGATACCAACTAGACAATAATTCTTAAGTAAGCTGATAAACCATCTTGCTATTGTTTTTATCTTGTATGCTGCTGCCTTTCTAAAACACTGTAGGGTGTTCTTTGTTGCTCTTTTTGTAAACTAATAAGCATCCAGGAGCAGCCCTTTTTCAGGAGGCAGCATTTCCTGCACTGCACACCTGCAGTGCAGATAGCAACCCAAGTGGTTCACTCAGATACACGGATTTGACCTTTTGCTATTTTTCTATTTCAAACTGGCCTGGATATTACTTAAAGACTTGGGATATACTTTCTTTTTGCAATCAAATAAAAAAAATAGCTACTATTCTTTAAGCTTCGATGCTCCTTCTTTAAATACCATGGGGTGCTCCAACTTGGATTGTTTTCTGAAATTGTACATCACTGTGCTCATAAGAACAGCAATAAAGCATTCAACATGGTCAAACTATCTCAGGACTAAAAGTTTTAGTGGATCAATAACCACGTACTGAAAGCATAGGTTAATTTGTACAGATGGAAGGAGCTTGTGTTATAGACATCACTTACTTTGAGAGGGTTCCCAGGGAATTAGAAAAGTTCAGAGAGATTTTGATCCACAGTTTATGTTCTTTAGTGAACTGAACTCTGCAAAGCAGTTGCTGATCTATTCTTTCTGGAAAAAAATAATCACATGGATGAGAACAAGAGTGAAAGCTACAATTTTTGTTGATTGAACATAAACCTTTTGTGATGCTTTGTAAAGCTTACTAGCCCACTCTTTACTAATCTTCATGGACACTGAGATTTTAAACTGTATTCATTTCTATATTTCGTTATGAAATTTCCAGAAATTTGGTAGGATAGCTATCCTATGAAACAAATCAGCATCCAGTTTTCTTTATTCAAATCATGGCTTTCTTTTCCTTCCCAAAATGATTCTATTACTTTCTTCTATTTTTATTGTAAAATAGGTAATTAATAAATAAAAGTTGCATATGTCAATGTGTACCAGATGGTTTGCTACACATATACATCATACATGATAACCACAACCGAATTAGTTAATAGATCCATCACGACCCATAGTTACCATGTGTGGCACATGTGCATAGGAGTTGGACAGTTAAAATATACTCTCTCTCTAAATTTCAAAAAAGTAATTCATTAGTAACAACTATAGCTAACATAGAATAAAATGTAGTATACACACATACACGTATATACACACATGCACAATGAAATACTGCTCAGCCATAAAAGAGAAGGAAAGCACAACAAGGGTGAATCTGAATGGCATTATACAAAATGAAACGAGCCAGTCACAGAAAGATGAATACAGTACCATAGAGTGGTACTTATATATGGAATCTAAAAAGCCAGGCTAGCCAGGTATGGTGACACGTGCTGTAATTCCAGCACTCTGGGAGGCTAAGGCAGGAAAATTGCAAGTTTGAGCCCAGCCTGGGCATTTTAGTCACTTAGCAAGACCCTGTCAAGAAAGAAACAGAAAGGGAGAGAGGGAGAGAGGGAGAGGGAGGGAGAGAGGGGGGGACACCTGGGTTCAATTCTTAGTGTCAAAAAAAAAAGAAAAAGAAAGAAAAAAAGGTCTGAGAGATGGGGGAAATGTTCACAGTGTGCGCAAAGTTTCAGTCTGAGAGGGAGAGGGAGGGAGAGAGGGGGGGACACCTGGGTTCAATTCTTAGTGTCAAAAAAAAAAAGAAAAAGAAAGAAAAAAAGGTCTGAGAGATGGGGGAAATGTTCACAGTGTGTGCAAAGTTTCAGTTATGAAATGAGGAAGTTCTGGAGATTTAATCTCCGGGCTTTGTAAAATGAATTACACTGTCACTTTATACAGAATGTGACATGTCCTGGATTGAGAAGAGTGGAGTTTTTCTTTTAAATTCTCTTGGAAGCATTTTCAAGTCCTTCAGAAAGGGATCCTATTTTTATTTCTGGAGCTGAAGTAGATCTGTTGTACAGATTTGCTGTTGCTTAAAAGATTAAATCTAACTGTCACTTATTTTGAAGTATTTACCAAAGATAGCTAGGCTCAACTGTTACCCTGTCAGTAGAAGGGATCCTTCAAGCTATAGTATCTAAGCATCTCAAATGATTTCTCTTCTGTCTATCAAAAATCTTTCTTGTCTCATTTCTGGGGTAATTTCTAGGTTACTCTATTCCAAAAGTATAAACTGAATGTATATTTCAAGGGATGAATTGGAAGAATTTCCACTTCTCCTAAAGCCAGTGCTCCTTCTCTATTGTCAGTGGGAAGTAAAGAATCTTATTTCAATAACAGAATATATTTTCCCTTACTAGGTCTTAATAAAATATTGTACATACTCAACTAACTAAGCTTCCGTTTCTGATGCAGGAAAATTTCTACAAATTGCTAAATTTGGTACAGGCCAAATAATCAAATTGTATTTTTCACTGTTTTTCATTGGATATTTAACTTATAGGGATACACAGAAAGAATAATAGGCATTCTGTGGCTTTGGTGTTATCTCAGCATTTCAGTTTCTTTATTTTCTGATTTGTGTAAGTACCTATACTCCTTTCTGAGCATCAACTTGTGGCTGAAAGATTCATAGACTTACTGAATATTCATGCGTATAATTTGACATATTTCTTCCCTAGACTTCAAGCTGAAACACATTGTTGATGTATGTCCACTGTGACATTATATGAGATTCTTTTGCACTTATTTTTAACTAGAAATAAAATATTAATCCATTTGAGTTTGTGCATAGAATGTATCCAGAAGAGGAGGGAACTCAGAGAGGTATATAGTGACAGAATTTTAATTAACTTACTTTAAAGTAAATTTTAATTAACTTGAAGGGCAGGAAAGGTCAGTGTCCCATAGCCCCCCCTTTGTGATACAGGAGAGGGAATTCACAGGGACTACAACTTAGAGAAGCTTAAACTCCCTTTATGGTTTGGTTCCTTTTTCTAGCCCAAAGCGAATAAACAGCTTGTTTTCTCCAAGGCTTGAAAGATGAGAAACTGAACTTGTGACATTCTTTTGGATTGCACACTTCTGGAATTAGAAATCCCTCTCTGCAATGAGTTTTAGTGAGAGAATCTAAGGTTTCCCAAGTAGTTATATTGGTGGTTGGAACCATGTCATGCAACTTCAGCTTCCTTTCTGAAAATACATCTAATTCTTAGAATTTAAAGAATTTGTCAGTACTCTGCTGTGAATACCAGATGACTAATATTGAGAAAATTGCATTTTAGGCATGTGACTATTTAAAAATTCATCATGTTAATATTTTTACTCTCATACCTTATTTAGTAGTATCAAGAATGTCTACTAACTTAGACCATATATACCAGGAAGACTCTATGGATCTTTCAGTGACAAGTAATGATCAGAAAAAAAGGAAATTCGTATCCATGAGTTAGGGAGTAAAAGTCAACTCATACTGATATTCTTTAAAGTCTTTTTAGCTTCTTCAATGATTCTGTCAACTAAAATGGTGGGGAATGAGGGAAGCAGATGCCAAATCATTTGTCTCTTGAGAAACAAATAACACAACCTGCCCAAATTCCACATTTGTATTTAAATCTTTCTTGATTGATGGCCTCAAAGCTTCCTACCCTGTGGTGAAAAAGGCTCTTTGTCAAGTTCTGACATTGCACCATTAGCTTGCACATTACAACTTTCAAAATGAAGAAGCATTCAGTTCAATTTAATCGCCATTCAGTTTAACAACAAAATCCTGTACCAGGAATTTCATGAAGCACAAGAACTGCCCAGATGAATAACACAGGAGCTGACAGAGACATAGAAAATTATCAACTGAAATAGAAAGTTCAACGATGGTAGTACGAGGAAATAAGGGCCCTTAGGGCAGCTTGGAGAAAAAGAGGATGAAAGATGCCTAGAAACTGTTCCCAGGTACTCCAGCCTCGCTGATTTGGCCTGCATAACACACAGAAGTCAGCTGACCATGTGGCCTTCTGAGGCCATATGGAAGGGTAACAGCAGAGAGCTGATGCAGGCTTGGTGACTGCCCTGTGCATCAGCCTAACACTGTACTTCCCAGGTGAGTGTGGAAACAGAATGTAACACGAGTTCTTTAAACACAAACTCAGCCCAGTTTCTCCACTGCTCAAGCTCTTCAATAATCCTAAGTACTTTATATTTAGAGATTCCCAAATAATTCTGAGTGGAAGTTTCATGGAGATTTCTTATAGATCACATCGCTGGCTTGGCTTTTTCCAATTTATTGTGCCAGTTTGATCATTGCTTTCACTTCTCTCCTTTAAGTGCAGAAATCTTTCTCCTTTCACAAAATAAAAAAAATACAAAATTAAACGTATTATTAGCTTTGACCTGAACTTTCATGATAAGAAAAACATAATTGCTATTCCACAAAGCAATGAATAGGTAAAATATACCTCTGTGGTTCTTTCAAATAAATGCTAAGTTCCTCCAAGTAATTTCTAAGTGCTTTGTACACTTTCTCAAGTGTTGTATCTCTGCTCAGTACCTATATACCCATTTTAAGAGAAAAAATCTGGTGTCAGAAACTTTATTACATTGACCAAATTCATTAGTTAGTCATGCAAGTAACATTGTACTTTTGTTATTGTGTTTTTAATCACTATACTGTTTTGTTTATATAAAATAAATGAGCTGCTGAAAACACTACTATATTGGTGAATGCCTCCAAAGCTCTTCTTGACTTAACTTTACCATTTCAAAGGATTTAAACAGTAATAAAATGAAATATGTAAATATAAAATAAGTGGAAATCCTCATATTAATTCAATATCACCTAAGGTATGTCTCTGATATTCAGACCCTCATAAAAGATACTATGTATCAGTTATTATCTTCTCTCTTTTCAGTGTGGAACAATGTAAACCAAAATTTAAATCTGGGCACACTTTTCTAGTGAAGGGGCAAGATATCTACATAGGCTTTTTTTTGTTTGTTTGTTTGTTTGTTTGTTTGGTACTGGGGATTGAATTCGGGTCCTTGCACTTGCAAGGCAGGCCACCGAACTGCTGAGCTGAATCCCCGGCCATCTACATCGGTTTTGATTGTGAACCCAGCTAGAGGCAGAAAAGACAGTATGAAGGATGATTCATTCACACATTCAGCAGATATTTATTCAGTAACTGTTGGACATGGAGCTTTTGCCAATGAACAAATAGTTCCTGCTCTCATGAGCTTATAGTCTGGTAGAGAAGTGAGGTACAAAAACAAGATGGATTAGTCAGCTCTTGTTGCTGTGACACAGCACCCAACACTCACAACTTAAAAGGGGAAAGGTTTAACAGCTCACAGGTGCAGGAGATTCAGTACATCATTTTGGGTTTCAGGGCAGAAACCTCATGGCGGAAGGGCCTGCTGCCCCAAAGCTGCTCAGTACATTTTGGCTGGGGGTGCAATGTGGGGAAACAGTGTCACAGCAGGAGTGAGGGATCTACTCAGACACACCTAGAATGTGTTCCGTAAATCCCAAGGAAAGATCCCCAAACCAGCCAAGTTGAAACTCCACTCTACTTGCCACATCCCAGCTCTTTTAAATTCACTGCACCTCTCCAAATAACTCTCCTTTAACCATTCTTAAACTCCATACACAGACAATACCAAAGTCATAATCCCATTGAACATAATACAACTATCCTGCATACAATGCAATTCCTCCCTCTTCAAAGTTTCAACAGTTCTGGCATTTTTTTAAAAATTCAAGTCTCCTCTGATACTGAAAGCAAACTCTTATCTGTGAACCTCTTTAAAAATAAAAATAAAAAACAAGTTACATAACCACAAGGTACAATGGCAAGTGGTAAACATTCCCATTCCAAAAGGGAAGCTAAGAAGGAGAGAGGCAGATTAGACTGAAGCAATGCAGAAACCCAACGGGGTGAACATTGAATCGTGTAACTGCATACCAGGCATCTGTGGCACATGGTGGTAAAATGTAAGTTCCAGAAAGGCTTGGGTGGCTCAGCCCCTATGGCATCGGTGCCACATAACCTCTCCCTTGGGCTGGCTCTGTGTATGGCCCGCAATGTTCCTCAGCAGATATTCCACATTGCTGTCATCTCTGACTCTCCAGGACATCCACTGCCTCTTTCATGAAGCTTCATTCCCATAGCTTCATGCATTGCCCTCTCAGTGCCAACCAGACACACCTTGGAAATCTGGTTAGAAGCTTCCCTGATCTCATGTCTTACATTGTGTAGGCCAGTATGACCAGCATCATGCAGAGGATACCGCGTTTTCTGTCAGCAGAAGCCATAGGCCAGTGTCCTTGGATGATGGCTGCAGTGTCTTCTGAGTGCCTGAATGGCTGAGCACAGGGAAATGAATCCCAGGGAACCAGTTCTCTACAAGACTCTTCTCTAACTTGTGTCCTGAGACTCTTTTCCTGTCTTCTGAAGTCTGAACTGAATTACCCACTAGGGTCTCCTTATAGCATTCTAGGGCTTCTTTAGCTGTCCTCACCAAACCTTTCCAGACATCTCTGGTAAACCAGTTTTAAAGGCTTCCAAATTAGATGGTCAGATATAGTCAAAGAAAGAACCTTACTTCTCTGGCAGCAATTTTCTGTATCAGCCAGCTTTCCTGTTTGGGAGACACAATACGCAACACATACAGCTCAAAGGAGGAAACACTTGATTTAGCTCATGGTTTCAGGAGATTCAGTACATGGTTGGTAGGGTCCAAAGAAGACACCTCCTGGCAGCAGAAGAGTGCCGTGAAACAGAGCTGCTTAGTATACACTGGGCAGGAAGCAGAGCAGGGAAAGAATGCCAGAGCAAAAGGTGAGCTGCCTAGATGGGGGGTTGGTGAGGGCTAAAGAAAGAAAGACAATGGAGACACAATTTCAAAGTACATGGGGGGCTGGGAGGTCAGTGCCAGAGTGGGCTAAGACAAGAGGCACTCTGAGCAAGCCACTATTTATTGGGTACACACAATAACTGGAGGGAGTATTGGGTGACTCAGAGGCCAGTGGTAATCTTACATTGGTGGGGGTCTTATGTTGATGAGGATGGTGAGATAGGCAAAGCATTTTCACAATAGTGGGTAAGACGAGATAGCAGGCTAATAAGGAATTTGCCTCCTCCCAAGTGAAAACTTTCTCCTTTTTTATTACTACTCAGTTCTCAAGGAACCAGGATGTCTTCAGCCAATGTATCTTACCCTTGAGTGTCACAGTATCAGAGGTCCATTAAGGCCTCCACTTTGTTTGTTGTAATCAGCAAGTTTGCTACATCTATTAAAGTCACATAAATGGTTTGACAAAAGTACATGATAGAATGACATTACTGGCTTGTTATAGATCACAGTGAATTAGTAGAATACAACTTGTAGCTCCTCTACATGCAGAGCTGCAGAATGGGGTGAATATTATAAAGGACAGGATCTTTGCAGTGGGTTCAGCCAGTCAGGTTTATCTCCCCACCACGTACCTCTGAAAAGACTGGTTAGGAAAGCCAAGGACTGGTTAGGGAAGCATTTCACCTCATCTCTTCTCCTCTACCAATTACTAGGCAACCATGAAAAGGCCATGTACAAATTTTCACTACCTGATAAAGAACAGATACAAAAGGGCCGGGAATTTAGCTCAGTGGTTCTGCTGCCTACCTCGCAAGCACAAGGTCCCCGGTTCGATTCCCAGTTCACTGCACAACTTGGCAATCTTGCACCTTTGCTCCTCCATTGCTCTGATTAGGCCATGCCTCATGTGACTCACCCCTAGTAATTTAACATTCACCCCTGCACACACATAAAGAAATGCCCCATAACCATCAAGTCACTGTTCTTTGCCTGTACAGTAATACAAATCGACATTCCACAAACTTAGGACCAGATCACATTTACTTTACAGTGTTAAAAATGAACATATCAACATTATCAGAGCAGTATTTGTTTCCGGATCCTATTTGGGGGAAGGGACATGGTCCACCGGAGGTACACAGAATTGTGTCTTCCCATACCACAGCTGGCTCTTGGACAAGGTGACATGGAGCCTTAAACAGCCCTAATCGTAAATTATGACATGATTTTTCCCCAAACTTATACAGAAATTTGGGGTGGAGGACCAGAAATGGATCCCAAAGCTTTGCTTCCATTACCCACCCTGACACACCCAGCAGTGTGCAACGCCAACCCCTGAGGCAGATCCCAATGCCAATCAGGTTGGAGCTTTCCCCACACAAGTATATAGAAAAGTGTGTCAATGGTGGAATCCAACTGTGCTTTGACTGAGCATCTCTGAAAAAGTGACGTGCAAGCTACAATCTCAAGAATAAGCAAGAGTTGGCTAGATGAAGATGGGAATGATGTAAGGAGAGAGTAGAAATGGCACTAAGGAGACTGAACACTTGAAGGCCTCAATGGAGGGAAAATCCATCATACAACTCTGGTCTTGAATAAAAGTCTGGCATGGTTAGAGGTAGTATATATACCGAGATACTGTGCAGATAGTCATGACTGTAACAGCTGAAATCATCTGGCACCCACCTATTTTATAATATTCTATCTCATACAATATTTATAACACCTTTACAAATCATATATTATGAAATTAATTTTTAGATGAAATAATTTGGTCACAGTCACAGGGTAAGCAGCAGAGCTTTGAGCCCATTTGATTCTAGAGCTCATATAATATGCCAGTGACTGCCACTGCCTTCAGATTATGATGAACCTCTGGGATATAATAAGAATTTTGTTTATCATACACGTCAATATTCTGAAAGTATATTCTCCCCTGACCCTTCACTCCAGAAAACAGAGTCAGAATCTCCAGAGCAAGATGCAATAATCCATGACAGCAAAAACCTTCAAGTGGTCTTGTTGTTCAGTACAGCTTATGAAGCTCTGATATGGACAATGACAAATCCTGCAAAGTTTTTAAGGAGAAAAGAGACCTTGTCCCATGATGTTTTCTAAAAGTTGATCGTTCTTATCTTTACACCCAAAAGGAAATTACAGAGTTAGGGCTGATGGATCTTTCTTCAGCAGGAAGACCCATGCATGCCGTCTCATCTGCCCTCTGCTCCTAGAGTCACATATCTGTTCTCTTTAGTCATAGAGAATGCAGCTAAAAAGATGCTTCCAAAAGTGATAGGACTAAAGGGTAATACAGGCTTCTGCTAGACTGACCACTTCTGAATTGAAAGAGATTAAAAATATACTTTGTAATCTGATTGCAAGAGAGTCGTAACTTACCTTAAATCTTAAGCTATTAGATTTGAATTATTTCATGAGCAAAAAAAAAGTACATCACAGTTATTGAAATTTCTCATCTCCTTTGGGTGAAGGATTTTTTCACTAGGATTAGCTTCATACATAACACATATCATGTGTCTATGAATCTCAAAATATATTCCATGTTTCAGAGTTACACAAAATTTTCATACTTTTAGAAAGGGGCAAAATCATAATATGAATAAAAATCCAATAACCTTGCCTTATTTGATGTTGACAATAGAAGGATTGCCATAGAATGGTAATTTTTAACTTGCAATAACTTTGTTTCTTTTCAATGAAATTACATCCATTTCATTAAGTGAAGTACAGGCTATTTCCTTTCTGGTTTTCACATTTTAATGCCCTTTAATCTGACTCCCAAAGATTCTATTTAGATTACTATGATATATATACTGAAACTGCAATCAACCTAGAAACCAGATATTGTAAATTTTTTTCTAAAAAAATACACTTGAAAGTTGATTAAAAACCTCCAATATGAAAATGATTAATAATGTGCATTTCATTGAGTATAGAAATTATCAAATATTTTAAAAACTAACAAAGAAAATGATGAGTTTTCCACCTAACTTGATCTTGAGTTTCAAGGATTAAAAATAGAAAAAGGACTTCATTTGATGCCTGCCTCTATTTCCAGTCAGTACATGAAGATAGACTTTGTGTTGAGTTTATTGGTACTTTTTAAGTATACAGTACGGTCACATTTATCATTGTGATCTTGTACCTTTACATGACCAATCTTTTGATTTAGTTATATGCACAGGTTTTAAAATGTTATGCTTTGTTTTGAACTTAAGGAAGAATTTAAGGCTTTAATAAAAAATATACACAATTTTATATTACTATGCTGTTGTGTTTTTACAAGGCAGGTAATTCAGAGCTAACCTAGTAATTTGATAAGAAACCTTTTTTTTCATTCTCATTAACTGATGAGTATATAGAAGGGCGGAAAAGCGAAGTGTCCACTGAAGGCCACATACAGATGTTGACACAAAATACTCAATAGGGTTATTTCCCAATAAACCCAGCAAAAGCTGAAAACACATTTAATACACACAATCCCCGGAGCACTACAGCTTAGCGGCCTCGTGTACTACAGAGTAAGGGCTGTGTACCCCTTGTGGTCATGTGGCTGTGGGGAACTTTAGTTCACTGCCACCTCCTGATATCAGCAGTTTATACTGCACACCACTAGCCAAGTAAAAGATTGAAATTCAAATTTCGAAGACTTTTTGCACCAAAGTAAAAAAAAAAAATCGTAAGTTGAACCTCCACATGTTGGGGTCAATCTGTGTCTGCTTTGAGGTCATCTACACTCACTCTCTTTCTTCTGCCTGGAGTACTCTCCTTCCTCTTTGTTCCTCCCACTTCCTTGCTTCCTCCCACTAGTTCTTCATGTTGCAAACTTAACAAGTTTTCCCAGATGGTCCTTTGCCCAGATCCCATTATCCCTCTGCCACAAACCCAGAATGAATTCTTGAAGGCTTCCATTGTTCTTTGCCCTTCTTTGCTATATTTATATCAAAATGAAAGCGTAAAAATCAGTAAGGTAATCTTTGAATCTCTTCTATCATAGGAATTCCCATTAGGGCAGGAAACATTTCTAATGTGTTACATCTTTAGCAAGTATCTGTGTGTCTTGTATTAGAAATTTGTTAAAAGACGCTAGGGAGGGACAGGAAGAGTGATGGAGGAAGAACTCTTAACAGCAAAAAGGGAAATGCAGACCGGCATTCTGAACTTAGCTTTCCTGTAGGGAAAGTGGGAAGGGTAGGGGAAAGGTAATAAGGGAAAAGAAAATAATAGGAGAAAATGGAAATAAAGTGTTTGTAAATAGGGAAGGGAGGAAGGGGTGAAGGGAGGGCAAGAACAAGTGGAAAAAATGAGAACCAAGACCTGTCATGTGAAGGTACGAGATCCCAATGATGAATGCAACTGTACTGTCTACCTAGAATGTGCCAATAAACTCAATGAGAGAGAAAAAAGATAAAATGATAAACTTAGCTTTCCTTTAGCTCAAAGCACTGATTTAACCAACATCTCCATGATTACAAGCATTACCATATGTCAGCTAATGATAAATGAATAGAGATATAGGTGTTCACCTTAATTCAAGGTGACTAAAATATACTTTTGAAATTATAATATGAATAAGGAAATTTGTGAAGCATGCACATCACACACACACACACACACACACACACATTTTCAAAAAGCCAGAGGAAAACCATTTGGCTGTGGGGGAAATGGTGCACTTGGCCCATATAACTAATTACTAAACATTTCCAAGTGCAGGCCATTCCAGTCTGGCTGAGGTTGCTAGAGGAGGTGATCTTACAATAAAGTGAAATGAAGCTCATGGAGAACGTACCTATCTCAATACTCCACTGAACCTACTTGCTGCTGGGGGGGTGTGCCAGTAGTGTACATTGCTTTCTGCTTTTCCATAGCCAATAAATCAGCTCAAGGATGCTCCTGCCAACAGATTCAAAATTTTATTCAGAATAATTGGAAGTCAACTTTTATTGATCATCTATTCAAGTCCACTGAACAATTATTCTTACGAGCACCTACTATGGGTCAGATACTTAGGATAGCTCAGGAACAAAATAGAAACAATAGATGCAAAACTGTTGTGGGATGGCAATAACTTCTAAGGATATAAGAACTGAGTGACAGTAAGTACTAAACTGTGTAAAACATGATCTCTGCTCTAAGAGTCTTCTGCTTATAGTTTTGAAATAGGGAAGGGCTAAAAAATGTGAAAATGATGATCTACCACTGGAGGTAGCACATGAGCATGGGAATGCCAGGTGTAGAGACTCAACATTTTAGGTATGGAATACATGTGTGTGTGTGTGTGTGTGTGTGTGTGTCCAAAAGAAACAGCTTTGAACTTGGAAGTCATGGAAAACTCCATGAAAGAGTTAAGTCTCATGTGGGGCCTCAAAGTTGAGTCCATAGAATCAAAAAAGAAAAAGTGGGTAGGAAAGAGAAAGACAGAGGTTCTCTAGGCAATGTCTCCTCTTGAAAATTGTGCACCATCTGCATTTACCAGCAGAGTACTGCTGTGTGCTGGATACTATTGTAATAAGCTGCTGGAGCATGCAAAGGGAAACTTCGCTCTCAAGTGTATGGACTAGTAAGGAAGCTTTTAAAATGGGCACTAGTCACTAAAATACAAATGCAAAGCTCTGAGTCTTAAATAAGAGAGGTGCTGATAAAGTTCTACGGCAGTTTGGAGGAGCAAGATAATACTTGCAGACAGTTATCAGAGAAGGTCATATGGAAAACAGTTGGCATTCAGCTGGGCCATACAAGATACAAATGTGGGAAAAGGAGCAGATAACTCAAAGGCAAAGCCAGGAAAGGAGGCTGACAGTCTATTGGAGAGACCAGGAAGTGGGAGAGTCAGTTCAGCAAATATGCAGTGGATGAGAAAGGGCATAGGGACCAGGCAGGCACTGGTTGACTGGTTGACTTTAAAGTTATAAATGTCCACATTGACTTTTGTTCCTACCCTATTACTTATATTTTTAATAATATTGAAATCACCAAATCATAATATGACATAGAATTTCTTTGTTATTCAACACTGCACTTACATCTGTGAGGAAAAGTCTTTAATTTTTCTTTAGGCTCAATTTAGACTCAATTTTTGAGTCTATATTCCATCATCAGATTTGATTACTGTCCTCAGTAGTGTCTAATATTGTTGTGGTTGTTTCTACCATTGAGGTTCAAGCTCAGAACCTCGCACACAATGATATATTATTACAATTTAACTTTATATATGCATTTTCTTAAATGGTGGTTGATTTTCATTTTCTTTATTTTTAGCCGAGTTGCTGAAGTCTCTGCATCTGTTGCTCACTCCTCTCCTCTCAACTTTGTTTGTGAAATATACAGTTCAAACCATGCTTTAAATGGCTACACAGTGTGTTCTGAGTTTCTTACATAAATGTAATCAGAATAAAACATAAAACTCTGCTAGCATTTTATCCCAGTCACCTCCTGCTCCATCTGTGACAATGACACTAAAGAGAATTGTGTGAAGTCCTCTTCTGAGGTCAGCTTCAAAAGGTTAAGGATGTTCTCAAAATGGTACAACTGTCCACAGTACATTTTTCTTACAAAAGGGTCTGAATGTGTGCTACCTGAATAGTGCTGTGGGGGTGACATTGACCATGTGTGAAAACAATGATTTTTTTAAAAATTTGGCCAAGGGCTAAAACCTTTGCTAGTCTCAGAGCAATTACATTCCCATCAGTGTATGTTCACAGTGGCAGCACATCTGACACCCAAAACCGAAGGGGGTAGATTGAACTTGGGCTGAGTGGAGGTTTAAGAGCTGGGACCTTGACTTTGCTACCTGGGTCCTCTGTGCTTCTTCCTGAGGATCCCACAATCCACAAAAGCCCTAGAAAGGGCAAGAGAAGAAGGAGGGGAGGAAAGTACAGGATTCCCACTTCTGTCTGCCCATCCATTCTTTATTTAAGAAATATGTATGACGATAATCATCTGCTATGGGCAGGGGAACGGTGTGACTGAAGACTTCACTATGATTTTCATTGCATTTAGCTTGCGAGCCAGTGGTGGTGAAGAACTGAAGTGAGTTGCGTGAGTCACTGCACCATTACAATTGGGACAGTTGTGTGAAGAGCTTGGAGTGTGACTAGGGTAACACATAGTGGCAACACTCTACTGCCCCAAACCAAAGAAAATCAAGCCAATTTTGTTCCAACGTGACAGTGGGTTTTAGAATCAATGATAAAATTCTATTTTCTTAAGGCAGTGTCATACAGGCAATACAAGAATGGCGAGGAGGTTAGAAAATGGTTGACTGTCTGATGAACTATATGATGCACAAATTTTGCTATTATAAGGATAACCAAAACATCTCTGAAATGTCCCTCTCCAAATCTCTTAATAATACATATTCTCCATTAAAAAAGCAAATCTCATCTGAAATCTTATGCACCTGTGTGGCTAGTTGATTATTCACCAAACATCGTGAACCTGATATATATTTTCTCTACCTAATTCTGTTAGACAGTCAATTTGTAATGCTAAATGAAATATGCATGGGAACTTTAAACATAGCATTGCAGATATGCTCCGGACATTCATCAACTTTCTCATGTGGGGCATTTAGAAAAATCAGATATGCACATGCATTGCCATTGCATATATCTATCTGAAACCTGGAAAACCAATATATTGCTCAAGTAGTTGCAGTGAAGTATAGACCCCAGTACTGAAAAAATCCAGCAATAGATCGTGAAAATGGCTGTAGGGCTACAGAAAGGTGACCACTGGACTAGTAATAAAAATTACGGTGACAGTAGAATCCCTTGATCATTGGTTCGTCAGCTCCATTCTTAAGGATTCTTGAGGTCCATGCTATTTTAACAAACCATTTCCAAATAAATGAGAAAAGGGAAAGTTAGTGAATGGGAGGAACCTGATCCTAGAAAACAAACTGGTTTTGAAAACTCTTTTGAAGCAATTTTAGATTCACAGCAAAATTAAGAGGAAGTATGGATAGTTCCCATATGCCATCTGCCTCAACACATCCGTAGCCTCCCTCATTATCAACAGCCTCCACCAGAGGGGCATTTTTTTTTTTATAACAGATAAATCTACTTGAACATATCATCATCTACCAGAGTCTGCTTTGCACATTAGGGCTCACTCTTGATGTTGTACATTCTGTGGGTTTGTCACTGGGAATATAACTGCCACCCTGTTAGGTGTCAGATGGGCTGAGCTCATGGTCTCATGACAAGGAATGAAGTCATGATACCAACGGAGGAAGTTAGGAGGAGAGTTGTATAATAAATGAGGAAGAGAAGAACAGCTCCTGGGTTTCCAGGGAGGGTCCCACATGGACAGCCACTGAGACTCTCTGTCAAAGGTAATTTATACAGGAAAATTACAGCATGGGAATCACACGGGCCAAAACTATAGTCAACCTATAGGGTTACAAGCATAGCCCCGTAGCTAATGTTGATGCAGTAGGGATGTGAGTCATGTAGGAAGGGTATATTGAAATAACCAAGGCATTTCTGGAAAGGTAGAGGGGTATGACATTCTGGTCTAGATGCTCTGGTCCCCCACCTACGCCCCTGATGCCTGCCTGGGCTCGCCGGACCCAGGGGTGCTAATTACAGTACAATCTCCAATTACTGTTGTTCATCTGGAGGTCTTCAGGCTGAGCTATTGCATCTCCATCTTGAGACCTGGCTCCAATTTTGATGTATCTTCATCCTCTGCACTGACTCCCTCAAGGGCCCACTCCCTCTCTGACTATTAATTTCTATCTAACGTAGCTGACTCTACTAGGTTTAGACAAACATATAAGGAGAGTAAAATGTACCCATCATTACAGCATGAAATCTCTTTAGAGCCCTGTCATTCTTATGTGTGCCATTTATTTTTCCCCTGCACTTCTGGCAACCACTGATGACTTTAATTGTGTTTTATTAATAATAATTTTGCCTTTCCCAGAATGTCATATAGTTGGGTCATACTTTTATTCATTATTAGTGGGTATGTAGCCTTTTGGGTTTTTTTTTCTACTTAGTAATAATCATGTAAGATTCCTCCATGTCTTTTTGTGTTTTGATGACTCATTTCTTGTCAGTGTCAAATAATATTTCATTGACTGCATGTGGCACAGTATTCATTCACTTACTAAAGGACACCTTGGCTGTTTTCAAGTTTTTAAACTATGAATAATGCTGCTATAAGCACCTATATGCAGCTTTTGAGTGGAAATAAGTTGTCACCTCCTTTGGCCAAGTTCCACAGAGTCATATGGTTTGTGGGAAACTATCTGTCTCCCAAAGTGGTGGTGCCATTTTACATTCACATTGGCATTAAGTAGGAGTTCCTGAGGCTCCACACCCGCAACACCATTTGTTATCACGTCTTGGATATTCACCATTTAAGTGGGTGAATGGTGATAAGTGGTTTTAATCAAGTCTGTAATTTATGAGCCCCTTTCACTCACCCACTCTGGCAGTGGAACTGCTTTTGCTCTTTGACCAGTATATTAGGCAAGGTTCTTCAGCAACATTTGCTGAAAAGCTGAATCTAGCTATACAGAACTATTCTTGCTGGCTAATCACAGGCTTGCCATGTGACACCCTAGTCAGGGACCAGAAATTCTTCCTCCATGGAAAATCATTCTAGAATTCCAAGAACCCCTGGCTAATATGCATTTCTTAGGCTGATAGTGGACTTGTGAGAGAGGGCTTGACTTAGAAAAGGAAACTATTTTGCCTCAATTAGTTCTCTAGGAGGGTCCAGGGAGCAGAATTTTTGCAAGTTCTATGTTCTCACTATAACTGCTATTACACTCAAAGAGAGTGAAAACAAAGCAAGAAGCCCCACCTCAAAAGCACCCATAATCCCTGGGTTTCTCCAGACAAGAACAAATGTGCTTCTGGCTTTGCTTTGGAGGGGATGTTAATCAAAGGAGCAAATGATTCATCTTTCCAGAAAAAGAAAAGGTTCCTGCTTTGTGATATTCTATTGTCAGAGAAATTACAATTTATAACATGCACATGCACTTCTCAGACTCTTGGGACTTTTACTACCAGGTACTATTCAATCCTGTCTTTAGAGGGCCTGAGGTGGTCACGTACTTATCACCCTACCACAGGCACTAAACAACCTTTCAAGCCCTGAGAGCACTAATCCCTCCATTGTTTAGAGTAAAGGTTTTATATCTGATGAGATTGGGATTCACAATTTCTTGCTTAATCAATAAAGCAAGTTAGGTGAAAAAGTAAAAAAAGATACATGTATATGTTATCATATTGTTTTAACTTTTAAAATATGACCATTCCTTCGCCAAACTTCGAATGTAAGGCCAAGGCCATTCCTGTGGTATGGGCCTCTAACTTGAGCTTTGATTTCGCCTTTTGCATTATTAAAAAATCCATAGTATATCCTCAATAAATGCCAATTATTTGCTTTCATTAATTTGTTTTTATGTGAAGTAAAAACTTGATATAAATGAAGCAATTTAAAATAGGATCCATCAAGCGTTCCCCAATCTTTCCCATTTTCTAGTTTGTATGTTACTTGAAAGCAACTTTCAAAAATTTCCAAAGCACTAAATTGAGTTTTCATAAGACAGTTCTAATAATCATATTTCACTTGTGTAGCATTTGCACTTTGTAATTACAAGATGAGAAACGAGTGGCATAAACTTTATAGTGAGAACAGACAACCAAGTGGCAGCAGAGGCGGTGATTACCCTGAAGAGCTGCCTACTCCACAGGCTACAAGGTGGCTGCAAGGCGGAGGACAGAAGAGAACTGGCAAGGCCAGGATATTGATCCAGTGGACGCAAGCTATTAAGAGAGCATCTGCCGTGAAATTTTCCAAGTCTTTTCCTGGGAATTGTGACATATAAATTTGAGGTAAGTTTATTTTAAAGTTAGCATTTTCTCATTGAGCATACTGCTTCCTAACAGAGTACTCCAGGACTGTTAACCCTCCTTGGAATGACCCACCTGTCCTAGTCACACAAAGAGAATCAGTGACTCTGCAGGCCAAGAACTAGTAGACTTGGGCCTATGTGGCACTGTTTCGAGACCTCCAGGACTACACTGTATCCCACCTGCGTATACCTCCACCCACTGCTCATACTTGCCACCCGTCTGCTTGGGAGCTTTAGCCATTTAGCCCAGAGGTTCTCAAAGTTTAGAGAACTCAAAAGTTGTTTAATACAATGGTCCCCAACTTTCTGGTATCAGTTTCACGGGAAAAATTTTTCCAAAGATGGGTGTGAGTGTGGCTTCAGTATGCTTCAAGAGCATTAAATCTATTGTGTGCTCTATTTCTATTGCACTGCGCGATATATAACAAAATCATTATTCACCTACCAGAATGCAGAATCAAGGGGAGCCCCAAGATTGTTTTCCTGCAACTAGATGGGCCCATCTAAGGGGACAGAAGACAGTGACACCCAAAAGGGACTGCTTTGGCCTGTCTACAGTCTCATTTTGGTACTGTCACTGCAGAAAGCTGTGCTTCACAAAGATACAATTTTGGAAAAGGAAGCAGGCTTTTCAGTGCTTCTGTGGAAATCTCAGGATATTCTGCCTCTACCTTAACCCAGAATGTAAGGCAAGTTGAAGTTGTCTCAAACATACTTCTAAGACCACTGTCATTTGTAACCTCAAGCAGTTGATCCCCATTCAGTCAGTGCAGCCAAAATTGATCTCCCGGTTTATTTACAAGTAGTGTGCAGAAACCATTCCTTCCTAAATTTGGAGAGGGGAAGGAAGGCATGAACTGAAAAGGAAACACAAATAGCCCACCCCTCAATTTGCTTAAGAATGTGACATGAGATAAAAGATGGATTAGCATCAGTAGGGTGATTAATTACAGGGTAGTTCATGCCAAGGGCCTTCCTATGCGACACGGAGGCTCGGGTTGTAATACCATCATATCTAAAGTTAAAAAGAAGAATTGAGAAAAATTATTCTCAATAGCTTTTATACTTGTTAAGCATTTAATAAATATCAAATAAGCCTAGTTGAGTGCCAAATACCTGAAATAAATATAATTTTTAAAACAATGTGTCATAAAGGTGGTATCTTGAATAAGTGTTTAGTCTAGCTGGTGACCGTGTGAGAAATAACACAGCTCAGAGAGACACAGAATAATCAAGTACCTGGCATGCGTCTCCATCGGCCTATGTAGGTTGGCTTTTCTCCTGGGCCATGAGGGCTCTGGAGTGAAATAACCCAGGCTGAGCTCAGTAGGATCCAGAACAGTCTGCTGCCTGAGACTCTCACCTGCATCCTGGGACCTGGAGGATAAGCTGAGCCTGCAGTTTCCTGGCAATGGCTGAAGCAAGAGAGAGTAAATCCAGTCTCAGAAGTCCCTGCTTACATCACATTTACACCAGCCCACTGGATAAAGCCTTTTGTAAGTCTACTCAGAATCAAGATGCAAAGAAAACATTTCACGTCATGATAAGAACAACTGCAAAATCAATGTGTAGATGAAAGGAAGAAGACTCAGAGCCATGAATGGACTCTACTAGAGTAACATAAACAAAGGAACAGAAGATTAAAATCCACTAGTAACCTCTGGGAAGTGTCAGGATCAAGAAAATAAAATTTATTCCTTTGTTTTTATATCTATTTTTAGTACAACTCTAGGGGCTTACTTTTATACATCAGTGGAGGGGCAATATGTTTTCTTACAGTTTCCAATTTGCAAGTTTAACATCTGTATGAAAGATCAAGAATGCTGCATAAAACCCTTGAGTCTAAAGTTGGCTCACCATTAGTAAAACACCAAGGAGCAAGTGTTTTAATAGCATAGATGATAGCTCTAGAAGAAAAGTGCCTCAGTGCTATTTTAAAACTACTAGGCATTAAAATACCACAAGGAGGATGCTCTGAATTGTTTTTCCATTCTTTAAAATGCTCTGTGCAATTGGGATTGTTTCTGTCAGAATAAATAGTAATTTGGAATTCATCCAAATTAAAAGCCCAAATGAAAAAGGAACATTAGTGGTGAGTAGAATGTTAAAAGTCAACCTTCTCTAGGGCAGATGTGTCTGTGCAATTTAAATAAAAATGTATAGAATCCACATGGAGCAAAGGTAGAATAGATAGATGGAAAGTTTGTAGGAGAGGGAGCCCATATAGCCTTCTATCTAGAAAGCAATTCACATCTAGCTTTTGGAAAAGTACAAAAGTCAAATTAAATTCTGTAATACCATTGTAAAGTCTGCACTAGACTTAAAATAGAGAATATATGTAAAAATGGCACTATAAATTTTTGTGACTTAGTATTTTAGAATTCTGATAAAAGTGTATGCTATAAAATAAAGTGGCCTTTTTATATACCACTGTAGTACTGGGACAGTGGGTGCTGCCTTCTATGAGGAGGCAGGGTAGCATTTCCAATATTACTCACCATTCATATGCAAGAAATCTTAGGACACGTCACCTGGATCTGATTTCTTGCTATGCTGCCAGTACCATCTTGCTCCAGTCATATAACAATGACTTGATGTCACCCATACACAACCACAATGCATCCAGATATCAGTGTAACATCTAACTTTAGTTACTTATAATGTCTAGGAAAAATTCCGGATGGCAGTTCTCACCTGTGCTTGGGCTAAAATAAATGTAGATGTTAAAAACCTAGCTCCCAAAAACAAATCGAAGATTCTGGTGTAGTAGAAAAAAAAGTATGGTGTGGGATCATATTCTTAATTTTTAAAAAGCAAACCTCTGTCATTATCTCATACTATAGGCAAAACACCCAAAATTACAAAACTTCTAAAAGAAAAATATAGAAGAATATTTTTATGACCTTTAGTTACTCAAAAACACCTCAGTTCAAGAAGAAGAACAATAAAAAACATAAACAATTTAAAACTGCTGACAAATTGATATGCTAGACCACTTTCTGGTGCTATAACAGAGTACTTGACATCGGTTAATTTGTAAAGAATTTTTTAGACTTGTGCTGTGTCACAACACAGCGGACAAGTGGAAGATCATGGGAACCGGGGAGGAGAAAGAACACGATGAGGAGAGGCGCTGTACCTCCTTCTCGCTCTCAGAGCAACTCACCCTCAGGAGAAAGGCGTTAACCAGACCTAATCACCCTTTAAAGACCCCATCTCCCAACACCAGCACACTGGAAAACAAGGTTTAGCATGAGTTTTGGAGGAGCTAAACCGTACACAAACCACAGCAGTGGACATTACCCGAATATAAAGCAGATCTGGAAGATATCATTAGGAGAAAAAGACCAACCACAGACTATTAGCAAGCCTCTTACCACTTAAAGGATTTGGTCAGAATATGTAAAGAAAGAGTATGATTCAAGGCAAAGAAGATAAACAACATAAGCATAAACATGTATAAAATATTTCGACAGATATTTCACAATTGAAAAAATACTTGTGGCCAGTAAGTACATGAAAAAGTTCTCAACGTCATTAGTCACAATCTGGCAGTACAGTAGGAGGATACTACATGTCTGTATATTAAATTTTAAAAGCCTGAAAATGCCATGTGTCAGCAAGGTTGCTGAACTACAAGAACACAAATGTATTGTTGGTGGGCATAAAATGTACAGCAACTTTAGAAAACAATTAGGCATTTTCTTGCAGAGCTCAGTATGACTCAACAGTCTCCCTTCTAGGGATTTACTCAGAAGTAAACAGTTTCCCATACAAAAACCTGTATAAGACTGTTTACAGCACTTCAAAAAATAACTCAAACTAGGAACAGCTTAACGTTTGTTAACTAGTGATGAAATGTTATGGTACATCCATAACATGCAATGTTACTTAGCAACAACAAGGAGCACACGGATGTTGCATGCACCAGCTTCCATAACTCTCAGATTCATAATGCTCAGTGATAGGCTCGACCAAAAAGACTACATGTTTTTAAATTCCATTTATAAAAGATTCCTGGAAAGGCAACACCACAGAGTCAGATCACAGATTACACACTGCCACTGGCTAGGATGAGATGAAGGAACAAAGCCTATTTCTAGAAGAGATGTTCGGCATCTCAGTTGTGGTGGTTGCACACCTTTTTACACTGACACAACTCATGGAGCTATAGAACTAAATGTGCACATTTTACTGTATAAAAAAGCTTAATTATCTCAACCTTCAAACAATAATCAATGCTGGTTTAGACCAAGGTTCGAAGAGACAAAAATGGAAAGAATTGAAGGACTAGTGGATTCAGAGCATGTCTTAGAGGAGAGTCAGCAATAATGGCTATGGAGTAACGGAAAGAGGAATTAAGAAAGTTTCCTATGCTTTTGGACTGAGTAACTGGTGTGCAGTAAAATGACATTTGCCGAGAATTTAATACAGTTCTTGGCAGACAATATGGCCTCAGTAAATGTTACCTTTTATCATTTTTAGTTAGCATAAAGTTTCTTCAAAAGCAGTCCTGTATGAATAGTACCAAATACATACCCACAAATAATATTAGTGAGGTATAAAGTGGCTAATTTGTCACTTTGTACTAGTACAGTTTTTTTTTTACCTCTTTTTGAATATAACTTTGAAGAGCGTATAAAGAAAGGGTCTGTTATAATGAATTCCTCCACTGTGTGCTAGTGATCATGCTAAATTTAGGAAGGTAATCTAATGGTAAGCAAAATACATCTGGAATCTCAATGAATTTGTGTCATCATAAAATTTACAAGTAAACATTCAATGACAATAGAAGGCATCCCTACCACAGTGACTGGGCCCTCAGCAGAGGCTGAAGACGGAGAGGCAAGGAAGGTACTATCATGGAACTTCAAAGCAACTGAGGACAATTATGAGTAAACTGGAAAAGGCAAGTGATAGTGCGTTGTAGGAGGAAGGGAGAGAAGATTAATAGTAGGATCTCTTCGAAAATCCAGAAAGAATGTTATTGCCCAGCTGCAGCACTACTATTGCTACAGCTGAGGGTGGGGAATGGCTGATACACAAGGATCACGAGGGGCGAGGCAAACAGAGTCCAAGACAAGTTGGGCTTGATGAACCAACCCTTGGAAATACGGGCGGAGAGTGTAGGCTTTTAAAGTAGGAACAACCCATTCTCGTGTATGGTAATTTACCTGGGCCTCGGTGTGGTGTGGACGGTTGGAAAGGCGAGAACCCAGCTGATGGAAGGACTGCGGAGGTAGTGTAGTGGGAATGGAGACAAGGGATCCAACAAACTTTTGTGACACTATGAAATTCAGGAACTGATGGGGTACCAGGGTTACAAGAGTTAACAAGGATGCTTACCTTTCTGACTGATGTATCTCGGAGGCTGGTGATAGCAATGATTAGAGCTAAGAAATGCTGGAGAGGTGTAAGCTGAAAACAAAGATGATACCCTCGTGGCGTAAAAATGCTAGTCATCTGCTAAATCCAGGCTTTTCTCTTTTTACAACTAAACGCTTCTTATAGTCTGAAATGTAACTCTTCTATTGCCAACTTCTACTTTTATTCTTTTAAAAACAATTTCTTCCCTATGTTTACTGCACATTTTCTTTTTTCTTTTTTTTGGACCACGGATCAAACTCAGGTCCCTGCGCTTGAAAGGCAAGTGGTGGAACCACTGAGCTAAATCCTCAACTATTTACTGCACATTTTAATTCAGGAACGGATGCAAAAGGACTTTGGAAGCCACAGCTGCTTATTGCAAACACAGTGGTAAATGGCTCTTTTGTTTTGTTTTGTTTTGTTTTTGTTTTGTTTTGCCTCCTTCTTTTTGAACTCTTGAAATAATCTGAATTTAGGTGGAACCAAGTTTTGTCTTTTAAATTTCATGAAGTTTTTATCTACTGTAGTCATGACTTATTTCCCTTCTAGATAGCTTTGGAAATATTCCTATCAATTGCTTTCTGTTATCTGGGACCATGTCCTTCTATGTAGAGATCAAAGATCATCATGCTTAGCTTCTTTAAAGTACCCAAGTACATTGGAAAAATCCTGTGAATTACTTGGGAACTTAATTCATATTTTCAAAATGACTATAACTCCTCTCTGGAATTTCTTCATTGAAGAATTTGACTTCAAGTGTCATTCTATTTTCTTTAGACTTTTTGTCAAATCTTTGAGCATCAATCCGATCTTTATGCTAAATATCAGTCTTTATTTCTTTTGTTTTGCTGCACTCCTTTTATTCTCCTTCTACCCATTTAACTTTGTCCTTTAAAAATAAAATTTATAAGATAAGAAAATTTAGCCTTCAAAATGCCCAGTAACTAGATATTAGAAAATATAAGCTATAGTTGGTTAGAGTGTATCTTTTTTTTTTTTGAATGGTGGGACAACAATATATATTATCCTAATTGCAAAATCACCATGAACACACAAATCAAAAAATACAAAATGCATGACTTTCTTCCATCACTCATCAGTTGAAAATAGTTAATGAACTCAGGTAAAGCCATATCACATTACCACGAGTGAATGAGAATGCCATAATCAAATTTTAAATTATGGTTTGACTTTGGCTATAAATGTGATTGATAGCATAAATGAAATAGAACCACTGCAGATTCACTGTACAGTAATGCCTCTGTTCACAAAAGCCTCTGTTTGCAAACAATTTGGTTCACAAACAGAAGTGTTGTGTTAAAATTTGTGAATCCATGGATTCACAAACTGCATTGGGTGACAAACAAGACCACCATCATCTTCTCTGCGTAAACAAAAATGCAGCCTTCTTCTCCAAAATTGTGAAACAAATTAAATTCATAAACAGAGGCACCACTGTACTTGCATATCTGCATAATATCTGATTTTTAAAGAAACCTTAGGCTCTGATTGAGAAAAATGATGCTTGATAATGAGGAATCTAGTGAAGAATGTGGTCAGTATACATTCTATCTGAAATTATAAAATATCTGCATCTTTTATACCAAATAAAATGCATAGTTACACAAGGGAAAAGCTGGTAACAAAGATTCACCCAGAGTGCTGCCTGAGTGTCACACAGTCCTGGGAGTGGGCACAGCAGCAGCAATAACTGTATGGCTTGAGCTTGACATGACTGCAGCCATCTTGAACCCTAACTGCCATCATCGCCCCAGAGTAACCATAAATGAGTTCTGTGGTTTAATTTCCCAGCAAACTGCAAATAGACAAAACCACTACAGTGATATGTATAGCCTTATGTCCAGACCCTGGAGCCAGGAATGTGTCTCTTTGATTTTAACTTAAGATAAGCCAGGTATGTCTAGCTAGGATGAAGTCACTTTCAAACTGACCAGAATATACACATCTCCTTCTTATCAAATTGTGAGGAGTCACTTATTTGTGCTGCCGCCAGGCCCTTCCTTCTGCTAGCAAGACCGTGGATCAGTTGCACTCTCTGCAATCGTGGATCTGTCTGCCTCTTTTCTGTCTCACAGCACCTTGAGACCCGTCCTTATACCCTGGGATTGCATAGCTTCACAGCACCCTCAGTGTTAGCAGAGCAACGGGTGAACTTTTTGACACAGCGAGGATTTCACTGTAATATTTGATCAGGAAGCCAAAATATATCCTAGGCTTTTTATTTATCATATTTGATTTACAGGGGTAAAGTAATCTTGAAACTAAGAACCTCTGGAGAAAATCTGTGTGACGTGTCAGTGAACACTCTGCTTGTTTGGAGATATTTTTGTTCAGTATTATACAATTTTCTCTTCTAGTGTGTATGCCTCTGAATAGAAAAATATCAAGTACTACTTGACTATATAATGGCAATTATGAACACGATCAGTTGGTATGTCTACTTCACTCGAGAATACCTACATGCATAAAGAGGGACCCAGAATAAGATTAATTTCTGCCTTGAATCTCTAATAATTCAATATTTTCCTACTCCAAGGCCACAGCTATTCTTTTATAAAAATCTAATAGCTTCCCAATAGTTAATATATTGGGATTTTTATAAAATGGCATGTATCCACTAAAAAGTTTTCAATATTTGGAAAATTATATTTTATAATCATACATTTTTAAAAGCTGGCCAACAATCGACTTGACTCAGAAATTCCTTGACTTCTAAATTTCACAGATATGACTGGATTCTAAAGTCATACCAGCTAGGAAGTCATAATAATACTGGCTTATGGACAGGATGTGTTAGTTTCTTCTCAGTGGCAGTACCTACAAGAATAAGGACAGAGGATTTGCTCTTTTGACAAATAAATCAGGTGTTAACTGTGTGGTTTGGTTCTATATGAAACATTGATCCTATATCAACTGTTTCCCCATATTATCAATTATTCTCTGATAAGAAAATATCCAGATTTCTAAAAGTATAAATGTTTTAATGGTTCTATGCCTAGGAAAATAAACTTTTTGTTATACTAAGTGAGCGTTGAATATATGAAAACAAGTACCCGATTGCAGGGAATATGGACTGATTGGTAGTTTAGCAATGAAATAAAAGAATGATTTGATTGTGATATATGAATATGTTGGCTAGTTTGTGAAAAATAAATTTTTGGATGAGTTGTTGTAAAAGAAAGAAAAGATAAAGGATGAAAAAAAGACAACAAAAGTCACAAAATGCAGTAAACAGGGAAACTGCGTAATTCCACCACACCTTTGTGTTCCAAACCGTCATCTCTTCTGAAAGTCGTGGAGAGAGATGATGTACTTGGAGGGTGACCATGTGCAGACTTAGGTTCTTAGTCTGTGCTCTGTACATAAGTGATGGCAGTCTTCAACATAGAAAGAACCACCAGGTCTCGCAAAACCCAGTCACTCAATCTCAATATATCTAGACTGTCTACATTTCCCTGTATTTGCCTTAAAAGTGGCCTCAAATATCTCTGAAATTCTTCTTTCAAGTAAACTCTTATGCAAAATATAATGTGCAAAACAGGTGAAGACTGAAATTCTTGGGCCAGGGATTTAGCTCAGTGGTTCCACCACCTGCTTCGCAAGTGCAAGGTCCTGAGTTCGATCCCCATTATAAAAACAAAAGAAAAAAAGAAAGAAATTCTTAGGTTTAGGACAAGACACAGGATGAAGGTCAAGTGGCCCACAGTTGCAGCCATTACTAGACTTTTTCCTTCTTTCCCCACGGGGTAGATCCCAGGGAAGTTTTATAGACTCTCTATGTTCAGGGGTTTAAAATGCCTAAAACAATTACAAGGAAACTTCAATTTCCATCTTACTGATGAAAATGTTTTTTCTTCATATTAGATCTACTGTTTGTTGACCATCAAATCCCTGACTGAAGGACAAGTGGGTTTTGTTTTAAAAAGTGGTATTCATCACTTTTTGCTCCCCATATTTATTGTTTCATAACTATGGCCTTACTTTTATTTAAAATTTGGTTTAATGTAGCAGACTAAAAAACTGCGTTTATCACCATTACTGTGATGGAGTGATAGTAAAATCACCATCATCAACAGCATTCACGGGACACAAAAGAAGAAGGAGAAGGAAGAGAGAAAGAAGAAGAAAAGGAAGGAACGGGAGGAGGAGGGAGAAGGAAAATGAAAAGGCCCAGCTATCGTCAAATGTTGGGAAGATGGAAATTTGCATTCTCTGGGCCCCTGGGAAGTAAACTGACTTACGCCATGGCATGAGAATGTACAGATTTCTGATTTATGCCAGAGTAGGTTCAGCAGTTGGGGGAGCGAAAAATGGGGTTAAAAACAAGAGGGTTATTTTACCTCAGCATCCACCCTTCAATTATCCTGCCAGAAAACCATTTAATCTCTGGAGGACTGGGACTCAAAGACATCTTCTTATAAAAGGAGATGAAAAGAAAGTCGGGATACTTTGTTCCAGCCCACTTTCCCTATTTAGATTCCAGACTACTGGTAAAGAGTGATTCAACACAGAGCAAAGGCAAAAGGAAGTCTGAAGTGGAATCCACACCATTCCTAGACCGCAGCCAGCCCAGACTACAGCAGAAAACAGGCTGCTAGAGGTCTTCTCCAGGAGTAATCTTTCCTTATTAGCATTGCAGTACTTGTAAAATTATGCATATGTGCTAGTGTGATAAAAATATTTTTCATTAAAAACGAATGTGTGATGGTTGATTACCATTTAAGGGAATATATAGCTTTCTAAAGACAGTAGAGTTCTAAGAATCTTTTATTTTATCCTTTGAAACATACTATATCAATTATTTCTTATCTAAATTAATTTTTAAAATATTGTTTTCAATTAATACTTTGGAGGGAGAGTAGTGATAGGAAAGCTTGTGCAGCAAGCTTTTATTGTATGTTACAGCATGCAATAAAAAGCTTAGACAAGGATAATTTACCTACAGAATCTAGATCCTCTTTTATCATTTAGATGGCATCCCTTCATTTGACTGTGTATTGTCCAAAATTAATTTGCGGGCATATTATATCACTGTAGAGTACTAATGTAAAAAAAAACACAAAAAGCAGAAAAACAAATTATTTTTTTCCATACACTGCATAAATGGAATTCACCCTCTTTATAGTCTTGAGAGGTTACTTACTTTCTGGCAAAACCAACTGCAAAGATTTCCAACTAGAAACATATTTCGCATGATAACAGGTTGAAGTCATGAATCACTTGGTAACTCATTAAAGTGACTCACATCAAAAGATCCCTTAGGAATTTAGGGAAAAAGGTAGTTAAGCAATTAATGAAGTTATTTAAAATCCTGATATGGTTGAACCTGCTTTGAAGGCTGCTAGGGATTAATATTTATTGAATAGATTGTCAGTTTTAAGCCAAAAAAAGAAAAGTGACAGAAGTCATCCTAGTCTAAATAGAAAACTGGTAGCCCATTTGGAGCATATTTTATTGCAGTAGTTGACACCGTTATAGTCTGTACCATTATAGCACCATACAAAAGCCATCATTCTCAAGCTGAAATTAACATTGCTGTTATTTTTTATTAAGAATTGGCTCTAAACCCAATCATTCTCTGCACTGATTTACATTTTAGTAGTTGTCATCTAGCACCAAGAGGGAACATGTCAGAGTATAAATGCTCTCTGATGAGACATAAGGTATTAAAATTGATAGCAAATGACAGAATAGGAGAAGAGCATTTTGCTGGTATTGTTTTCACTTGTCCTGAACAGTGTCTGTTATGGCTTCTTTCCTGAGACTATCTGCTCACTCATGGTTGTGCTGGTTCAGAGTCTGTTATTACCAATGGAAACGTACAGGGTGTGGGCTCAGTGCTATGTAATTAGCTGTTAGCTTTTGCATAAAGTACTAAAGATGCATTCAGTATTGTAAAGATCTTTGTCTATATGAATGTAATAGCAGAGTTGATTGACAGAATTAAAGGTCTGGAAAATAGTTCACTAGTTTCCTTAATTGTAAGAAGATTGGGGGAGAGGGAAGTGCAGATTGAATCCTGAGTCTCCTCACTGAGCTACAAAACACCCTCCCTTATATCAATATATTTAAAAAATAATATAATTAGTAGTTTCACCCCAATTTCCAGAACTACAACTCAAAAAAAAGTAATATATTTAACTTCATACCATTTAATTTTATAACTACCTTCAACTGAAAATACCCCTGGGCCTCTAAAATTCCCAGTTTGGATCTCTCTCACCTCTGAAATACTCTGAAATAGGATTGCAAGTAAAAGTTAACATATATGAGAACAAGCTTTAGAGGTTAGGAGCTGTATCATCTCAATTTTCCTGTATGTACCACAATATCAGACACACCAACAGTATTATAAGTGTTACAATGTAAGGCAATTTTGTTATTGTTATATATAAATATTAATATATGTTGATTGGGTTCTCCGCTCTGGGCCATGAAGAGAATGCATAAACGAGATACTCTACTTACAGAAAGCCTGTGTCACATCGTGCCTTCAAAGTTTCCCTGTCCCTTGTCCAGCTTTCAACAAAGAGGAACTCTTGGCAAAGGTGAGAGGAATCATCCCTGTTGTTCTACCTCCATGCTGAACATCACTTTGCTCTAGGAAAAAGAATTAAAAACTAAAATTACAATAAAATCTTCAGCTCCCAATTTTCAGCATGCCATGGCAACGGCCATGCTGGAGTTGGGGGTTAGGCTTGCAGCACAAAGGATGGGAAGCTCACATACTTCCCTCGTACAAGGTCTCCAAATAGTCAGAAAGGTGTGGAAATAGAAACAAAAGTTTGGTGCCAGTAGCCAAGCATCGGGAATCATGCTCTAAAACCTACGTCCTGACAAAGTCAGGGTCTTGACATGCATCATTAGTGTCTTGTGAGATGTCAAGCCAGGTAAGTGACAAGTCAAACAAAATGTACAGTCAAAATGACTTCAACCAAAGAGAGCATTTGTGCTATAGATTCAGTTTATATCTCACCATCCAGGAATGAGCCAATACACACATGCCCAAATAATTTTACCTCTGAATAAGTTAGACAATCTGTTTGGTTTGAGCTAAGGTAAGAATGTTTCTCACAGTTAGCTGGAATACTGCAAAAATACAAGTGTGTCTATGAGTGTCTCTCCTTCCCAACTTTTCATTTAAGAAAAGTATCAAGAATGTAGCATTAACATCTTTGAAAAGTAAGGTTGTTTTGTGCCTGAGTAAGATATCATATAAATGAATGATCTTATCGCTGTAATCTAGCAAAAATTTCCTAGTAGGATTCTCTCCTCAAGCAATGCTTTCTATCTGGGGGCTTTGTACTTCTCATTGGTGATTCTACAATAAAACTTAGGAGACATCAGAATCTGTCTTCAAGCAAGACATTGGAAAGGCCAGGTCTCTTGTCGGTGCAGATTTCTCTTGTTGGTACAGATTTCTCTCCTCTTTGGTTGTATCTTCCCTGATCATAAGAAAGCTGCCAGGTGCACCCTGGTCTGTTTAGAATGCTGTTTTGCTACGTTTTTCCTTCCTCATTCATCAAATCCAGTCTTCCTCAGACTTGGCTAACATGTCTGCACAGACACACCATTTGAGCCTAAAGTTCTATCATTTTGATCCTTTTTCTTGCCTCACAGTCTCTCTACACAGTGTCTACCTTGTCCTCAGGTTTCTTATGTTGCTTTCCTCCTGTGATATTTCTGTAATGGGTATTCTAGTCTTGTCCCTAATGCCAGCAAAATGTTGTGCTCACCATACACAGGTAAATGTACCCGAGCTATGCGGGACATGGGTTTTTGCGCCATCGAGATTCCTGCAGGCGCGACACAACCATCAGCAGGGAGCCGTTGCGCTCTGCGATGGACATGGTGAGCTGGTACACAAGGCACCTTGAGAGGCTGCACAGCTCCATGCAGTTGTAAAGTAGGAGCACACACTTCTTTTCTCCCAAAGTCTAGGTGGCGTGACATCCCTTGACCATGGAGGCAACAAACATTAGGACGCTTCCATCCCGATTTTCAAGCTCATCTCACCATATAGTCCTTAATAGCTGGCGAAGCTCCGTGAGAGCTGTACTATTCCCAGGGGCTGCGGGAGCTGTTCTGAAGAATGGAGATCAGTAAATGGCAGAAACAACATAGAAATAAGCTCATCAACTCTCCCGGAAGGATCGAGCTTCTAAGGCAGACGTGGGCTTTCATTCAAGGATTTGGAATGGATTAAATAATCCTGTTTAGTTTATTTAAACACAAAGCCTTCAGTCGTATCTACACAACTTTACCAAACCTAAGTTTTTTTTCCTGTGTGTTACTTGGCATGAGGATGTGCAAAAGTTTCCTAATATGATATTCTTATAGCTTAGAAAAATTAATACCTCCTACCATGCAACCTTGTAGGATCATGTGCTAATGAAGAAGATGCTCTAATAATTAGGCCTAGAGCCCACTGAATGTAACACCTTCCAATTAGCACTCCCCAGCATGAATACTGCCATTATAATTAAACAACAAAGACAAAAATGGGTATCAATCCACATAATAGAAAATAATTGATGAAGTTGGAGGGCGTGATTATTTGTGATTACTTTACAGTCATGCACAAAAAGTAGGAGAACCACAGCTAGTGGTTAATCTCTGGCTACCTCTTTGAAGATAATGAAATTGGCTTCCTACTGATGATTATTCATTAACAATTAATTCTTTCTCAGTGATCTGCCTCATTTTCAGCTTCTCACTACAAACATGCAATGGAATAATTACAAGTGGAAATGAAAAAGCAATTAGTGGCAGATAATGCCAACATCTGATTAAAAAACAGTAGAACAGATTAGCAGTTCCGTAACTGCAAGTCTGCTGCCTTCAGCGGGGAGGTGTAAGTCACCCAGTTATACTGTACCTCAAGCTGTGCTTTCTTTTTTATTGCCTCCCCTCCATCATGATCTGCCACATTCAATGTGCTCTCTTATTCTAGGGGGCATTGAATTGTTGTAAATACTTTCTAAAGATTAAGTACCATTTCAGCAGATCTGTGGTCCTATGAGTAGGCTAGAATTCCAAAAGGCACTCTCTCAAAATATGATGACAAATCACATATCTAAATACATACTTTTCTTTATGGATCATGGAAAAAGTCATCACACTCACTCACTTTAGTGTCCCCTTAACCTTTGTTTAGTTAAGTGTCTTCAGAAGAAGAGCATCACTGAATCCAGGAGGTTAGAAAGAGGCAGCTTCACTCTTTTCCTATCTGCAGCAATGGTTGCTTGGGTCTTGCTGGTTGGCCTCTCACTTCGCATGCTGTGGGACATAAACTTCATCACCGAAGCATCTTCAGTGGATTCTTATTTAACACTGTCAAGGGTTGAAATAGTTTTGGCTTGTGCATAAATAATATTTCAATAAAAGTCTTATCATTTCATTGTTCTCAGGAGTCTAGCTGGCAAGTTAAAAGCACTTCATACCCAGAGAGTGTCAAGACCATCTGATAGAAGTAAGAATCAATGTTCTTTTAAATAATTTGGAAGATATGTCAATATGAAAATAGGAGAGATTTTTGTCGTGGAACTTGACAAGGTGTAAAGCAAAGGTAAAAATATAGAACAGAGCTGCTCTGCTGATTTAAGACATTGAGTTTTGAAAAGAACTGTATTAAAAGAATGAATCATGTATTATATATTATTCCACCAGATCCACAAATGTCAAAATAATAAAAAGGTAGGTATACAAAGAACCAATACTGAGCTGATCTGCAGCAATATGGTGTCCTTTATGATCAGTTGAACATCTATTCAGATTTCCCAATTCTTGGTCAATGGCTGTTAACAATTTGGCTTTCGCCCCTGAATACAGCAAAACATTACTAAGGGTTTTCTGTGTACCCAGAACTGTACAGACGCATTGACATTAATAGGACATGGTATGACAGCCCTCAAAGAGCTGGGAAAAAACATGTGCAAAGAAATGAGTGGAACAAATGTAATTATTATAACATATGGGGTATTTACTGGGAATAAGAGGGGTACTACAGGACTCACGACAGATAAACTGTGACTAAAAAGACTTCATAAGCAGATGGTGCTGGAGCTAAGTCTCAGAAAAGGAATTTATTCTTGTTTCTTTCTTTTCTTTTTTTTTTTTTTTTGACATATGGAACAATGGAGCACAGGACATTCCAAGAATCCCAAGAAGCATAAAAAGACGAATAAAGGCACTGAGGTAGGAAACAGCCTGGCATGATTTGAGAATCAGAGTGATTCCTTATAATTGGAAAGCAGGGCATCAGGATGAAACTAGCAAAGAGAGTGTGCTGGAGAGACAGGTAAGTTTCAGCTCAAGGAGGGCTAACATACCAAGCTCATGAATTATGACTTTATAAAGTAAAATCCTTCTTCTTCCTCCAGCAGGTATTTACTAAGGTGACACTTTGATCATTTTGCGATTTGAAAGTCACAGATCACTTTCATATATTCTGGGAAGTTCTCTATAAAACCTAAGTATCATGTGAAACGTGGTTGTGACTTGTTTATAGTAACATAATCCTATTGATGATGACGTACCTTGGGTCTCTTTGGCATCTTTATTCTGACAAACTAACCATTCTGTCACATCAGTGGAAAATCTCTGAAAGGTAAGAAGTGAACTATCAGGACTTTCATAAATTAATCACTGTCCTTGACTCTGTGAAAAGCCTAGTAAGGTTTCAGGAGCGATAGGATGTTGGTGGAAGTTACGAAGCATTCCTGTGCCTCCATTTTTTTCACAGGCTGCTTGTATGGATGAAGGAGCCTAACACACTGGGGAATGGGATAAAACCACGAGCCTAAAGGAACCATAACACCATACAGAAAAGGTCAGATCAAATGGAATGAAACATCAATCTTCTTAAGCAAATAATGGATCACAAGTGAAAATAATGTGATACATTTTAGTAAATACAATCAGGTACCAGGTGTGGGGAAGTGTGAGCTGAGGTGTGAGCACAGACTATGGCAGAGGCACTCACACCCACTCTGGAGGGCTTTTCTCTCTGACGTGGATTAACTGTGTTCTTAAACTCCCTATTGGAGATGAGTGGAGAGAAATGCAGAACTCCAAAGAATTCAAAGCTTGAAGTATCTGGGTGTTTTGTTTTTGAACTTAGATTCTCAGTGGTGTGGAGGTTCCAGGTGATATTAGATTTTTCTGAATTATAAGATAAGTGTCGAAGCTGGAGAAGTGAGAGCTGAAGAGTGAAAGAACAGGCTATGAAGGAAATTTGACCAAGCTTCTTTTTTACCAATGTGTTTTGCTTACTGGTAATGCTTGTACCTCTTTCCATTTCCAGTCTACAATGATTGGAACAACCTATTAAGACCATATGCAGCATGGTAGTGTATGGAGATCTACATAATGCTGATGACTCTCACTTTTGTTCCTTCAGCTCTGACCTCTCCTCTATGCTCAGCTGGTGCATCCACTGCCCACCCAGCATCTTCTCCAGATGCCCAGTGAGCACTTCAGATCATCAGGTTTTAAACTCAACTTTTGATTCTCATCCCCCTCCAACACACGTCTCTCCCCACCAAAGTCCCCTAATCAAAGCATGACCCTAAAAACACAGGCGTTGTCCTTGGCTCTTTGTCTTACCTTCTACATTCTAATCCACCAACAAATACTGTTTACCTTGCAAATGCATTAGAATCTTGCCATATGTGATCACTTCTTTCTCTGTCATTAACAAGCTTCTGTCACCCAAACCTCTGCAGTAGACTTTTAGACATTTCCCTGTTCCATTCTTTTCTACCTTCTCATTTGATAAAGCTGCAAGGAGGAAAATCAGGAGTTCAGCTCCAGAGGCACTGAATTTACTAGAACTGTCTGCTGCCACCTAACAAGTACGGGTTAAGAGCCTCTGGGGTGGAAGGCAGGGAGATCTGGGTCTTTCTTTCTTTCTTTTTCTTTCGTTTTTCTTCTCTTCCTTCCCTCCCCTCCCTACCTCTTCCCTCACTTCTCTTTCCCTCCCTCCCTCCCTCCCTTCCTTCCTTCCTTCCTTCCTTCCTTCCTTCCTTCCTTCCTTCCTTCCTTCCTTCCTTCCTTCCTTCCTTCCTTCCTTCCTTCCTTCCTTCCTTCCTTCCTTCCTTCCTTCCTTCCTTCCTTCCTTCCTTCCTTCCTTCCTTCCTTCCTTCCTTCCTTCTCTCCTTCCTTCTTTCCTTCACAAATCACCTGCATTTACTGTCTGCTGAAACTCATGGACCAAATGTCTCAGAGAGGAGTTAAGGGAGCAGACACCAAGTGGTGAGGAATGACAACACATAAGGGCCCAGAGGAGGAGGATGGAAGAGGTGGGTAGGAAATTGGGGGAGTGATTTGGTAGAAGTCCAAGGAGGTGACAGGTGGGGACAGCTGGTACAACCAATTCTTCCCAGAAGCTTAGCAGTGAGGAGAAAATGAAGCAGGAGAGAAATATGTAGTCAAGAGGACAAGGTTATGTGCATAGATGAAATGTGAGCATACTTCTAAGCAAATGAGAATTATACATTTGAGGGGAGAGATATAAAATAAAAGCAAGGTGGATACACAGCACTGCCCTAAGAAGGTAGGGTGTCAGAAGATCAGAAGCATAGCTGATTAATTTTTGAAGTTCGTATCTTAGAAAATAAACACTTAAGGGCTTTTCCAAAAAACAGTTGAGAGCTAGGTATAGTAGTGCATGACTGTAAACCCAGCTCTCAGGAGGCTAAGGCTGGAGGATCCCTGTGAGTTTGAGGCCAACCTGCACTACATAGTGAATTCAAAGCCAGCTTAAATTACATAACAAGACCAAGACCCTGTCTCAGAAAACCAAAACAAAGGAACAAACTAAATTTACAGTTGACATATCTAGATACACATTTTATATCTCAAAATTACTAGGGAGAGCAAATATCTGATAATGAGATAAAGAAAATGAATATGACAAGGAAATGTGTTAATATAGACCACGTCACACAAAAAATGTGGAATCAATGCCCAAAAGCATTCTCCTTTTCCAAGTATTTATGGAAATGTTTATCAAATAAGTATCTATAACTTTCAGAATATTGTAGTTACTTCCTTCGACAAATTTTTATGAGGTTATCCAGGCCAATATAATAAACCAGCTCTTGGTAATCAGGATATGTATCTCTAATATTCAGATCTGCAATTATCCTGTCCATTTTTTTTTTATTTCAGGTGGAATAACAGAAATTTACAAAAATACTCATTTACAAGTCCAATTTAAATTATGCATTTGTTCTTTTACATTGCACAAAATCTATCACCAAAAGCATGAAGATTTTCCTCCAGCTACTAATGGACGCAGTAATTGTAACCAAGGCTGACACTTTCTCAAAGCTGAAAAAAAACTGATAATTCAATTTGTTGTCCTTAATGTGGCTGAAAATCTTCATGGCTTCACTAGGTCCTTTTGAAATTTTTCAAAACCATCTCTGGTGGTGAGATTTGCCCCATGTGTGAAGCAGGGAGAAGATCTTGTTTCCAGTACAACAGCTTGAATCCATGGAACAAGCCATTCTTATTGGACACCAACGCCTAAGCACCATCTGCCTAAGCCAATACATCGCTTTTGTGTTATTGTTTATCTTGAAATTATTGATAATGTTAAAATCTCTTTTTCAGTTGTAAGATTTAACAAAGGGTGGTCGAACAATACGTCCTCCTGGGCTCCTTTATTCAGCTCCTATCTGACAAACACTGAAAGATCAGCTGTATCACTAATGTCAGGGAATTCGTCTGCAGGGAATGCCATGGGCTTCATTGTATCCACGATAATAAACACTGCTCTGTACTCGGGTCAAATGTGTCAGTGGATTTGAAAGAGTTGCCCCATCGTATCCTTTTGCCTTGATTTGTCTTGTAGGTTATCACTTGCATTATTTGGCAGCTGATCTGATAAGAGTCCCACCAAATTCTTGAGCAGCTCCAATCCTGCCAATGAAAACCAACATTATAAACAAGGGTTTTACTGTGTTGCAATTTCAACTCCTGCCATCCACTAGTGAGGTTCAGAGGCTTTGAATATCTCCTGGTTTGCTTTTTAAAATTCCCATTGTAATCTTTTCACATTTTAAAACTGATGGTTGAGATAGAATGTGTTCCTACTAGGTCTTTGAGTGATCCCAAACACATTGCTCCTAATGAAGAAATTTATGCTCGTTGACAGTCCATTACAGTACAAATTTCAAATAATTTTCACTATATGTTCATGGTACTTTGGTTTTCTTTGCAGCTGGTGCTCAATAACAGTAACAGATGGCTTCAGGTGATTCATCAATTTGGTCTTCCCACTCTTCCAAAAGCATATGACTGATTTCATCACAATCACCACATCACCTGTTTCCATCAGTGTCTTTAGCACTATGCTTTAAAGGACATTTTTTATAAAGCATGATGCATGATAGGTTCAAGAGAAAAGGCAATCAAAAAGGGCACCCTCTCAATTTCAATTCATGATCGATACTTTGCATATTAAAGTGATGTCTGTGCAACCTTAAAAAGACTAACATGATGGCATGAGGATTTAGTATTTGAGAATCTATATTAGTGAACCAACTATCTATATTTTGTTTCCACATCCCAGTAGTTTAACTCCCAGAAGTGTTAAGAATATGTGAAATTCACATAGTATACCTTGTGATGACTGCCCACTGGGTGGACTTCAGCCGCATCCATGTAAAACCATTGCAAAATTAGAGGTTTGGCTATAAGTTCAGTTTTTTAAAATGCATTTTAACATAAATACTTTTCAGTAAGGTTTACCTGCTTTATCTTAAATCTTTCAATATTCATGTAATTTAACTACTGCACAAGGTTGAAAACTGTAATTGTGAAAATTAGATTTTCTATGATTGAATCACATATTTAATATTTACTAAAAGCAGGACTTAGTAAACATTAACTTTTCTATGCTTTAGTTTTTTATTATAATAAATAGGACTTGTATCATAGTGTTATTGTGAAGAAGAGTAAATGAAATTATGTGCAGTATCCGGACAATGATAAATTATTGATAAATCTTGACCACAATGATGACATAATTATTAGACTTTTACAGAGATTTTTGTTAAATAAGAGTATGATAATTTGTACGTAAATATTGCCCCCCTTCAACTTCAGTCATTAGGTAACTAAGCAAAAAATAAATCCAAGAATGTAATACAAACTAGTCTGGCTGTTTTACAATCTTTCAGCCCAAAGTACTGTCAGAAGTATTTGCATAGGTGTATAATTTTCCACAGGTGGGCAACTATCCATAGTGATAGCTCACAGCTACTGAACACTGACTACCCTAGCTATCTCCTAGCTATGATCCAGATTAATTCTCACCACAACACTATAATATTTACTATGCATCATTACTTTTCCTATTTTTATTTCCTATTTAGACCTTCAAGTATCTGAAGAGTAGTTTAATTGTGCATAACCATAAAGCTAGTGAGAGAACCATGGTTCAAACACAGTCTATTTATAAGCTCAGAAAATGAGTTTCTAACTATTACATTTTACTGCTACCAAACAAAAAACAATAAAGCCCAGGATTCAGCTGGTTACTATTATTCCTTGGGGTTTATCTGGCACAATCACATTTTGAAAATACTGGCATTTCTAAAAAGTTAGCTATTACACAATTAATACAGATCAATTTCAGATTGCTTCAAAGCTAACAAATGCATGAATTTCTCTTTGCTTGAAATTTTATTTACTTTTAAGCACACACATATAAAACAGATCAATTATAGATGACAGCGAGGTTGAACAAGTTCCAGCAATCATTAGAATTATTGTTTTAAGCTTTTTGTATACCTGGTAGAGGTATACACAATCAGTTACAAAGTTTCTGATTTTAAACCTTTGTCAAATGCTAATTTGATCCAAAAATCACATTCTTACCTGAAGTGATGGTAGCTTACTAGGTTAGCAGTTTTCTTGTCCTGTTTCACAAATTCAAGCTCCATTTCACAAAGCATTTGACTGCACTATTGCCCAAGATAAGCGCAGAGATAGTTGACCCATATAACGGACTTTCGAGGACTTCTGGGACTGTAGTAAGTCACAGATTCTAACTCAGGGAAGTGCCCTGGAATGTCCAGTCTCACTCAGTACCATCACCCAACCTCTGTAACTTGGGTGAACGAACACAGCACTACAATTTGAAAGGGACAATAACTGTATGTATTTTAAGATATTGAATAGCTGCCATCAATAATTAGTAGGTTGAGCTTAAATTATGGCTTGGAATTTTTCCCATGAATTTTAGACTTAAATCTTGTTGATTTTAAATTTTTCAAATGTTTGAAAATTTAAAATTATTCAGTAATCTAAGTATAGAATTATTCAGGATCAAACACAGAGAGGACAAGTGAAAAATTCAGTGATATAATTGCAGCTTCATGGCTAAGAAGCTTTATCCTGATGGGTCTACATTGAACTTTGAAATATTTTGTTGTAAATTTATATTTTGTTTTGTTTCAAAATAAGGCATGTGTTGGTGCACTGAACAATAAGGAGACATAGTGAATGAGGCAGGCAAATGCTTGACCTTAGCTCTCACAGTCGTTATTCTGCCTGAGGAATTTATATTTATCTTATTGATACACAAAGTTGCTAAGAGAATTTCTGTAACTTGGGAAAATAAATAAATCATATAGAAGGCAACTTTTTAAACAGGTTGGGTATGAACAAAACTTTGAGAGCTCTAATGGTTTAACTTCTGGTGTCTAACAAATAGAAGCAAATTATGTAGCTGACCCTCAAGAGAACAAAAAATAGTTTCTCAGAATCCATGAATACTTTCTTTTCTCTGGAAAACTGACAATTTTGTATCACAATTTTATTTATCACAGTTGTTTTAATCAGTAGTATTTTCACAGTACCTTCCAATCAGCAATGGAAGTGAAAATGTGGAACAGGACACTGTGGCAGAAAAGAGAATAAATCATGAAACATGATAGAAAATGAGAGAAGCTGGATATTGGCTCCCTTGACTATAATAACATATGATAGGAATCAACTTTAGGCGGCATTTTATAAAACTAACTAGAGTTTATCCAGCACGGCAGGAAATGTTCTGTTAGTATGTATATCATAGTCCACTAATACGTCACTGGGAATATTAAAGGCCACAAAAATGTGTTTCTGTGACCTGTAAAGACTTGTTCTTCGACCTGGTACACATTTAGTGAAGCATAGTCATCTTTTCTTTCTTGCATGTGAAGTACTTTAAATGCTGCTTCTTGGTCAAATTTAGAGAACAAACGGCAATATATAGATTAGGCTTATTTATTCCAACAATAATTAAGAAAGCTAATTAAATAAGTCCCACATGTGTAAATACTAAATAGTTTCCCTGGTGTGAATATTCTGCAACAATGCATAAGATTCTAATAAGATTACTGACATTTAGAAATGGGAGGAAAGGAGCTAAAGGTGTAGGGAAGGTGTGATACGTAGGGGAAGAACAAAAAGGGAAAAGAAAAAAATGTGAGAGAATGAAAAGATGAAAATAAAGTGTTTGTAGATGGGGAGGGGAGGAGGGGGTGAAGGGAGGGCAGAGGTAAGGGGAAAACAATGAGAATCAAGATTTGCCATGTAAAGGTACATGATCCCAACAATGAATGTAACTGTACTGTATCCCTAAATGTACCAATAAACTCAATTAAAAAAAAAAAGAAAGCTAATCAAGCAAACACAACTTTTAAAATATTCCTTTAACTGGAAAAGAAATATGTTTTCCACCTTACTTGTCATTGCTCAACAAAGTAAAAAATCCTACCTAGTTAAGAAACTGAACTTAGCATCTAGGATATAATTTTTTAAAGTGTCTTTTGAAAAATTAAGCTCTATGGCTGCCTTATTAGACTTAAGAGTAGTTCTCCATGCTTCCTATTAGAGTACGAAGTCTTAAAAAACTGGTGATGTGGGAGCTTCACTCAGAACCTCAGGGATGGACCGGGAGCCACTGTGCTAGGGAAACTGCCGGAGAGGTAGAAAGTGGAATCCTTTACAGCATTACTATCTCATGGAAATAGGCTGGCATGTTAAATTTAAGTAGGTATATTTTTAAAAGTAAAAAATAATTGGTGAAATTTATTTAAATAACATTTCATTCACCCTAATATAATAAAATGCTACTTCAACATGAAGTTAATATAGAGTGATTAGCAAGATGTTTTATGACTTTTCTGCACTAAATCTTCAAAATGTGGTGAGAATTTTATATTTACAACATAGTTTGACTCAGATGAGCCATGTGTTAAAAGCAACGTGTGCCTAGGGGCTCCCATACTGACCAGTGCAGTAGCACACGAATGCTCTCTAATGAATGCCTTATACACACCTTGACCTCTACTGACAAATTCATACTGAGTGTGTGGCACCAGGTTCTGTGAAGTAGAAAGTAATAAAATACCTACTGAGGCATATTTTTAAAGAATTAGATTCTTACATAAATTAAGGATATAGATTTTCTCCCATCCTTCCCAAATATACTTGTCTTATAAATAGACACCATGTTTACCAAACTTCCTAACTGTGTACACAGTTTAGAACACAGAATAAGCCCAGCTCTGCTGTGTGACAGACATTCTTCGTGGGTCACTATAGGAAATCTCTCCATATCCCAGTTTTCTGATTTGTAAAATGGGATTCTAAGTGTATGTGTATATCTTGGGAATACTATGAGTACATTATTTGTACATTTTTTAATAATTGTTAGTTACTGCCTCATAAATGTAACTTATTACTAATATTTTAATGGATGCAACATTTTATTAATATTGTTTTATCCAGTATTTTAATAGTTGTATCTATTCCACACTATAGACACAGAAAATTTCACTTTATAGTGAGTTTTTGAATAATAACATTTAGCACGTTTCTATGCTTTAGTATAATCAAAATGTACCAGTTAATTTCTTTGCACATATGTCATCTTGTGCATGAACCTGTATGAGCAAAGGATCAATTAAAAGGTGTAGAACTAGAATTTCTGGGTCCAACTTTATTTTAATATTTTGATCATAGAAAGTATAAATTAATTGTGCAAGAATAATTCATAGAAAATGTTCATTTCTTCTTTCATAAGATGATAACAATTTAAGATATTTTTTAAGATGACATCTGAAATGCAACCTGACTCGAGAAACATTTCTGTGCTTGATAAAGAAAGCATTTTGAACTAAGGTTTTTATCAGTACAGCTCATGCCTGCAGTGCATAATGATTATATTCCTAGAGGGGACTTGGTACATGTGTATAACACATCTTGATTATTTTTCATCCCCCTCTCCAATTTTCAAATAACTTATTTCATTTTTTTTACATAAAGAGAATTTAGAAGCTTAAGGAATTAAGATAAAATATAGGAGAAAAATAAGAAAAGGTATCATCAGTGAATTTCTCCATTTCTTTTCCTATTTGAATGCAGAGTACTCATATTTCAATGTCTCACGATAATTAACACGTTAATTTCACTAATTTATCACCTTAAAAAAGTTTAATTATTCCTATAGATCATTTTGAATCACTTTATACCCAATTAGAAAAAAAAAGGACTGGACCCGTGTTGCTATAATTTAATTTAAACCACATGATGGCTTTAAAAATAGCTACTGTATTATAAAAATAACTTCCTTCAAAATTGGACTTTTTGATTACTGATCCGTGGATTCCTACGGACTACGATTATAAAGGACTAATGATGAGCTCCTGGAAGGCTTTGTCCTGTCCTTGCTCTGCCGGTCGCCCCCGGTCAGGGCAAGCGCGGTGACCCAGGCGTGGGCAGCAGGGGCTCCTCTCTCATTAGCAGGAACAAGAGACGACAGAGACACTCAGAAATTTTCAGGCAAGGCTGTCACGTGCGTGCACGGATAAGCAAATTGAATAAACCTGACAATATAATACCCAGGAAGGCATTTTTTTTAAAAAAAATTATATTCTACATAGAAGAAGGTTTCTCTTTCTTCTTTTTTTCTTTTCCTCCAGTTGTGGCCGCTGAATCTTTGAACACCTGCTTCCCCTTCTAGCTGTGTTATTCTCAATAAAGAGATTCCTGCTGAGAAGGAGGGAGAGGTTAAGTGCCCAGAAATATTGCACCAAATTGTGAAATTGTGAAGGAAGAAAATCAACTATAAAATAGCTTCACTCGGGAAGCTATTGTTTAGAGACGATATCATATTGGAATTTGTCCAAATAGTATCTACAAAGAAAAAATAGAGGCAAAAATGCAGCACAATGAATGAAAACCTTCTTTGGAAATCTTTTTTCCTTCAAGATTAATTTTAGCCTTATCGCATCCTATGAGTTCTCCCCAAATAGGACAGAGGCAGGTACCAGATGGATGGGTAATTAAATAAATAATACATAACCATGGAACAGGTATGAGTTGTGGATAAAAGAAGAAAGGACCTAAAGATAAAAAATCCTGAAAAACCATGGAGAAATAATATCTGAAGGCGAGGGTGGTGAGAAAAGATGAGTCACTGAACAAGAAGAAAAAGAAAAGCAACCTATTGATAATATTTGAAAGCCTAGTTTCTCTAAGAAGTGTAAGGATGGAAGTCCCCATATCATGTGCCCCCTGTGATGTATAAGAGTCCCACCACAGAACGATATTCCAAAATAGGGCAAAATATGGGTTGTATATTACTTTCTTTGCATTTAAGTATTGTTGCCTCCTATAACAAAAAGAAAAAATCGGGATTCTTTAATTTGTTTTTTCTCTTCGTTTCTGAAATACTGCACCTAAAACCATTTCTTACTGGGTAAAGTTGTATATAAGCCCAAAGATTCTATATGAGAAAACCTGGCTCACACACAAAATGTTGTACAGCACATGTTTACTTATGTAAAATTCAGTACCCGGGTCAGCAGAGAGGAGAAAGAAGGTTTAAAATGTCAATCAAAAGCAGTCAGACCTGAGCAAAATGAACCCTCAAACTGACATTATGCGTCATGATGTGTCTTTGTCTCTAATGTGTGATTTCAAAGGTCCTGGTGTCACAATCAGACATCTCTTATGATCACTAAGAGAAAAGGTGAAGCTAAAAGGTCACCCAAACCGAATGTGGGGAGGCAGAAAGAAAAAGCCGTTCGTCATCAGGATTCACTGGTGAAAAGTCAGAGATTCAAATACTCAAATGCATACTCTGAGTTGAAATTAAAGCTAGACGAGAGCACCATATTAGAGGAGAATATGTTAGAGACCATTCAGAACATTGCTGTCAGTACAGCAAAGAACTTGTTCTACTTGATAAAATGATGCCCAACTCATTATCTTTGTATCCAAAGCACTTGTAATCATTTGCTTGAATGGTCTTCACCGGTCTGGTAATACTTTTAGTTCACTGAAAAGCAAACGTTGGCGATCACATTGTGAGAAAGAAGAACTCACAGTATGCACTTGAGGTCTGCTTCTCTGAGTTTCGGGCACTGACTCCTGACTTCAAAGGCAATGCGGGAGCGTGGGCAGGTATGCACCTCGTGGCTTTTATCATTTCCTTTTTTTAGTCTGTAGCTGGTGTCATTTTCATCTTTGCAGTTCCCGTAAATTTCCTCATTCAGTTGGTGGCTTCTACAATGTCCTCCAGCAATTACATTCTTTTTTTTTTTTTTTTTTTTTTTT
>NW_022900938.1:15420356-15433281 GCF_012274545.1 Fukomys damarensis
TTTTTTTTTTTTTTTTTTTTTTTGGTACCGGGAATCAAACTTGGGTCCTTAGCTAGCAATTTCATTCTTTATGGAGGAGCCCAGTGAGAGGGGACACAAGGACCCTCCCCCACCCCCACCCCACATACACGATACCCGCAATACCATGCTTCCTCTCCGTGCAGATCAAGGGGCCAAGGCTCCAAAGGTGAGTGGCTTTCCTCGGGCTGCTGAGGATAATGCGAGAACTCAAAGGCAAATGAGCGACCCGTACTCTAAGGTCTCGAGCCAGAAAGCAATTTAGCATTTTTTTTTTTTTTTACTTAGTTTAAAATTGTCTGTGTAGTTCTGATTTGTACATTCTTTAGATTACTAGAAATTCTTTTCCAAATGTGAATTTCCGCCTGTGTGGCCGTGAAGCCCTCATTCTGTTTTCCTGAGATGGGTCTTTACTTAAAACCACTGGCTGCTCAGGTTTCCTCAGAAACCCATTTCTCTGAGAAGAAGCCTGGCAGTGCTAAGAAAGCTGAAGTTCTCTTGAAGCAAGTCAACAAATCCGTGTACACCTGCTTTTGATTTTTTTACTCACTATTATATAAAACAACACTCTGAGGTTCCTGAAAAATTGGAGTGAGTTTTTGCAAGCTTGTCTGATCAGGGCCAAGGCATTTTAAACACCCAGGGGCAGGACTGGAGCCTTTTGTCTTCTGATCTGGAGGTGAACCTCAAAGTGTAACCAGCCCTCCTGCCAAACATCAGTAACAGAATTAATAAGGCCTGGAAAGATAAAACCAATCGTCCCTCAGGCAACACGGTAGATACTTGTGAGAACAGACTTGGACCTGCTCTGAGGGAGCCAGAGCATAAAGCAGAATTGTCCCAGATGATCCTGCTAGCCTCCTGTGGCTATTTGAATATAAATGAATTAAAATTAAATAGAATTGTAAAATAAGTCCTTTAGTCACACTAGCCCTGTTTGAAAGGCTCAGAAGCCATAGGTGGCTTGTGGCTAATGCTGCCCTCTTGGACAGCGCAGATATAAGAACATTTCCACCAGTACGGGAAGTTGGATCAAATTGTGTTGGTATAGAATGAAACCGGTATCTGAAATTTTATGCTTAAAATGAAATCAAGGGCCATCCGCCAGGACGATGATGCAAGAGAGAATCCCTGAAATAATAGAGCTTTGGTTTTGGCAGGAGACTTGGAAATAGAAAATGTAAAAATATGATTATGCACAGATATCTCAAAGTTCTATATGAACTTAGATTTGCTTCTAGAATTTCCGCCCAATTCCCACTGCCTATATCTTTATCAAGCACCGGTATCACTTTGTTCCAGTTATTGTTTTGTAGCAGGATTTAGCGCTTGTTAACACTCATTCCCATTTCTCGTTTTTCTTCTCTTGGCTATTCTTGTGTTACTATTTTTCTGCACGAACTCAAAAATCAACTTGTCTTTAACAATTGCATGATATTTTAATATAGTTGTGTCATAACTATTTGTCTGAATTTTTCAAAGCACTTTTGGTTATAATATAGCTACTATTTTTCAAAAGATATAGTTTATAGTAAATAATAAATCAATTTTTAAAAATCAATATAATTCACTCATATAATTACTGATTATTTTCAATATCCAAGTCATGTAAATAGGATTTAGCATGCCATTGTGTGCTTAGAAAATATATTCTTACATTATAAAATCTTCACAAATATAAAGTTTACATTATTATCCATGGAGGTGAGAAGTCTGAGTCAGATACAGATTTTACAGTTTGTCCAAAATGTTTAAGATGAAAACTTGGAAAGATCCCAATTACCCATCGATTGGAGACTGGATAGAGAAGATGATGTGGTTTTTCTGTAAAATGGAGTACTACTCAGCCATAAAGAATGAGAAACTAGTCATTTGTAGGAAAATGGATGCATATTGAGGTCATAATCTTAAGTGAAATAAATAGGACGCACATGTGTAAATACCGAATAGTTTCTCTGGTATAAAAAACTAAAAGTGTAAATAAGATCCAAATCATGTAGCTAATAATGTAAAATAGGAAGAAAAGTACTAAAGGTGCAGGAAGTGGGAAGGGTAGGGAAAAGGAAATAAGGGAAAAGAAAAAATACGAGAAAAGGAAAAAATGGAAACAAAGTATTTGTAAATAGGGAAGGGGAGGGCTGGGGGGAGGGCAGGGATAAGGGGAAAAAATGAGAACCAAGACCTGTCATGTAAAGGCACAAGATCCCAATGATGAATGTAACTGTACTGTATACTTAAAAAGGACCAATACACTCAATGAAAATATCTTAAAGATCAATTTATCCGAAATCAGCACCTCACATACATACACTAGAAATGTGAACTATTGTTTACTTGACAAAGCAACATTTATCAGAATCCAAGTCATACATAGTTCCATAAAGAGAAGGTACTTGGTTTCACAAGTGCTGTAGCAAGCAGAAGAAAGATGCAGGAGTAATTTTACTTAACGTGATGTCAAAAGGACAGTGACCCCTGGCATGACTGTTACAGTCTAACTGAAACGTCGTGGGCCAAACCTCAGGCAAACCATGCCCCGGCCTTGTCATGGCTATGCTGAGCTGCACACATCTTCTTAGGGCACAGTCCCTGTGCACTAGTCCTCTCTGCTGTAAAACAGCACCCTATGTCCACTAATTTCTCAGCGTGCTGGCACCAAAACGAGCAAAAGCACACAATCATACACGGAGGTAATATTTAGGCCAGGGATGTCTAGAAACCACTTCAAAAGCTGCCCTGGAAAATTAATGGTAGCTTTAGACAAAAAGACAATCTAATCAGAAGTCAATTCTTTATTGAGCTTTATTTTTCACAAGTTACATTCTATTCTATTTGCACTAAGGCAACGGGCACCTAAATGGTCACTTTACATGTCTCTAAAGCAATGGCATTTTAACTTAAAAATAACAGTATTGTGCTGTCATGGAGATACCATCCATCTGAAAGCCGAACAATTTCAATTACTTTTATGTAAAATAAGTTTACCGAGAGAATTTGGAAATACAGATTCTTATAAAATCTATGTGGCTTTCATTCTCTGTACTTCCTATTTTCATTTAGCATTTTCTCATGGGACTTACATGCTTCTGCTTCTAATATGAACATTAGAAAATACTAAGTCAACCTTCAAGAGGGTCATTTCTTATTTTTCCAGGCTGGCTGACGCACTGCTAGTTTCATTTCTGAGGCGCAAAGTCTGTTTGCCGGGGGGATGTAAGAGTAGTTGTGGGTAGAGGGAGAGGGTTGCGTTTGTTCTGTTCCATAAAACAGTGGCTTATTAATCTACAGTGTTTTTCATTTGGGAATATTCTTTATTTATTAGTGCATGTTTGCAGTACATGCATTTTACACTCATTTTAGGGAGTTGATACACGTACGAATACAGCTTGTTTCTCTTTTGCAAAATCCCCTTCCTTCCTCCCTCCCTCCCTGCTCCTCCGATTCCCCTTTCCCTCTTGTCATTCTTGTTGATATTACTAATCTTGGTTCATGTTCATGGCAGATAGGATCCACGTTCATTGAGGTTATTAGGACCCCATACACAGCACATCTTCACTCTATTTCCCTATCCCCTTCCCCCACCCCTTGAATTTTTGGAGGATTTAGTTTTCTAGGAATAGAGTCTCACAAATACTCACAGCATGTAACTTGCTTTTGTTCACCTCCAGGCCCTTCTGTCTTTCTGCTTCTGTGTACCTTTCCATCTGTTTCACTCAGAGTTTCCATCTACCACGTCCTTTTGGTCACCATGGTCTTTGAGAAAGCTACACCAAGGAGAGTTATGATCTGTTTTATAGCTGTGAAATGTAAGGTATGCAGATAGTAAACAACCTGACCATGGGTTTTACTCTGGGTCGCTGCAGCATCAAAGCTCACACAGGAGAGAGTGTCACTTACCTACTTTCATCCCCATGAGGCTACCCCACTTCAGTACCTTATTACCTCAAAAGTAAGCAGGCTAGCCTTACTGTAGCCCTCTCTTGAGCCACTATGCATCTTTTCAGGGCCTACACACTAATCACCCGAAAGCCCTGACCTCTCCTCTGTCCCCACTGACCAATTTATACCAGGTATTCTCAACTTGACTGATCCTTAGAATGAGGTGTGTAGCTTCTAAGCCATATAAATGTTTGGGCTTCACTTCACACCAGTGGAATAAGACGTCCCCAGGGCGGGGACGGCCCCTCAGTGTTGAATCAATTCATTCAGATCACTTAGGTATTGCATCACCTGAATGTCTAACTCACAGTGCTTATTATCAGCTATAACCAACTCAGGCTTTTCACTCAGTCATTTCATGAGTTCTTATTACTTATTGAGAGTCTGTAATGTGTAAAACTTGTTCCTCCTGTCTTGCATATATGTGATCTTTCTTCAACTAAATCTCGTAGTGTGGGTTACATGTTGTGTTTCTTCTTCCCCAATCAAAGAAGGCTTAATGCAGTTCCAAGCTCATATTAGGTCTTGTTTTTGGTCGGGGGGTTTGAGACAGGGTCTCACTATGTAGTTGAGACTGACCTGGAACTCACTATGTAGCCTAGGCTGGTCTCGAACTCACAGCAATCCTCCTGCCTCAGCCTCCCGAGTGCTGGGATTACAGGAGTGCGGCACTATGCCCAGCTCATATTAAGTCTTAACAAGTACTTTCTGGTAAATAATTCCCATTTTGTACTTTATCCTTTTAGGTAACCAGTTCTTCAGACATTATTGAAATAGTGTTGTATAGAAGATACTTGGATAGATTTAAGAGTTTGGTTAGTTTTAGAAATAATCTTCACTTTTGGCTACAAAAATATGTGTTTCTTTTAGGGCTTTCTTCTTTTATGTTTTAACATGGCTGTGGGCTCCTTTGCTATTGGTCAATGCACCCTCATAACATTAAATGCTCTTTGAACATCACACAGTCTTTTGAGTTCTTTGCATCTAGAAATTTCTGTAGAGCCCAACCTTAGGAAAAGAGAGTCCCTTAACATACACTTCTGATTCTTTAATTCAGGGAACACAGTCATTATTTCCATAGACTACTGGGTTATGTGTGGCTAATGACTCATTGAGATAATTCTAAAATAATTGTTAAAACTTAGCAAGCTTCTGTCTCAAAAACTTTAAAAAAGGACAGGGTATGTAGTTCAATGTGAAGCCTCCAGGATTGGAAAAGAAAGGAAAAACTGCTGTTACTTGTATTAGCTGTAGTTTTCAACATGCTGAAGAATAAGTTCTAGAAATGTTAATAACCAATGGGAGTAGCCCGATTTTTCTCGAAGTTATGTCCCTTTAGATTGCTAAGAATATTCTGAAACTGACTCCAGATGAGGTCTGCACTTTTAAATGTCTGGGAACAAACTTCTCTCTTCTAATTTCACATTTCATGATTTGTTAAAAGAGGAAAAAAAAGCAAAGGTTTCAGTTACTAAGTAAACAGGCTATAAATGTACATCCTGCCTAAAGAAGCGGGGTACATGAAACTAAAGGATTCTCGAGACTGATGAAAATGCAGAGGAGTCACAGTTATTTTCCAACCATCTTTGTTTTCCTGGACCATCTTTCTCTGACCTCTCTTACAGCATTTTCTTCCTACCCATTCTTCCCTCTTTTCCATAATTCCTTACCTTTTAAACTTCTCATTCTGCTCTGATTTCTGAATCTCTTAAAGTTGAAAATAAAATTTTGCTAAGTGTACACTTTACATAAATACATTGTGGATCATTTTTAAAGGATAGAATTTTTTCTTCTTTTTATAATTTATCTGTCTTTATCCATCCAGTTCTGCCCAGCCACACCCCTTTGTCCATCTTTTCTCTGCAGTAAAGTCTTTGTCTCTGAGCCTCTACAGAGGTAAAAATCACAAAGCAACCCCTAATGAACACCAACTCTTTACTAGGCTAGGCACCTAATTTATTAGGAGTTAGATACTTCTTCCAGGAAAGATATTACTTCTATACTCATCCGTATTTATTGAGCATATAAGACATGATTTGTAAGACAGTGTTCCGCACTAAAATCAGTTTTGAATTTATTTAGTACTATGCATTTTAACCATAATAAGATTAATAAGCCTTTTACAACATTAGCTTAACAGTCTCTCTGCAGGGTGAAATTATATTTGGATTTTACTTGTCGAGGGAATGAATAAACTTTCTAAAATGTAATATAAACTCTGAGAAGCCTTGCTTGCAGCTATAAAGAGATTGCAAAATTGGGTAATAAGTTCATAACTGACCACCTTTTAACTGGCAGGTTCACATCACAAAGATGCCTGTGTTAACACTCCCATTGCCAACCAAACATAAACTATGAAGTGTGGAAATGTCAAACTTTGCTTTCCTTACAGGGTCCATTTGTCAACGTACCCAACTGCTTTAACACGTGCCCTTGAAGATAAGAAAGCACACCACCATACACAGACATGCATGCACATACTCAGAATAGGGACCACAGCTTCAAACCGCCACAATGGCTTCCTAAACCACAAAGCCTGCCTCCACGATGCAGGAAAAGCAACTGAAGTGTTTTTAGCAATTTTCTCGCACAATGGTCTCCTTTCTGTTCACAGTCATTCTAAGCCTCTGCCTTGGGCTGAGTCAAGGGCACTGTGAGCTGTAACCTTTGATGCCTCTCACCTGCTGGTGACCATGTCGTGCCTCCCTCCCAGCCAGCCCAGAGGGCTCAAGGTAACCACTGTGCTCTGGGCTTTGGGTCCACAAGGGGAGGATGACCTCCTCCGCTCAGGGCAGAGGCTCACATTTCACACCTGGACTTGAATCTGAATTTTATTTGTCGAATACGTAAGTACTTAACTAACACACGAGTACCTTGCAGTTTAAACCATCGCACTTGCCAAGGTAAATTATATTGATATTCAGCATGACTAAAAGAACAAATGGCTCTCTCCTTCTCTCTGAAAAGCCTCCTTCTCTTTAAAAGTTCACTGCTGGTACTTATGGTTAATTAATAAAAAGTGAAAATGACCGTGATTTTTCTTTTAAAGAAACAGCCCATTTTTTTAAGGCCAAAACAGCGCAGGCACGGATCCCATTGCCCTGGGTAAGTTGCTCAATGTCTCTGAGATTCGATTTCTTCACCTATAAAATCAAGGGAAGTGATATCTTCTTCATGTATTGGGTGTGGGCCATGAGTGAGATAAAACATCTGTTATACCCTGGACACTGAGTAAACTTCCGCTCCCACTGTTAATGCAGAAAATAAATATCAATTTCACTACTTTTATATTATTCTTCAGGCAAAATGATCAAATTTAAATTATAATATGAGAAAATAAAATTTCTGAGGCAATTTTTAAGGCTCTTCACTTTTGAAAATAGCACATAGGGTGATCTCAGGGTGTTTGAATAATAATTCAAGAATCAGAAGTAATTTAAATCCAAAAATATCACAGGTCAATTATTCAATGTCTAATAAAATTAAAAAACACAGAAAGTTATATATTAAGTATGCTTACTGTCCTTTAAAACTGTTCTCCTTGGTAGAACAATAAGCCCTCATTTTTGGCCAGAAATCTGTAATATGCTTTCCCCAAGTTCATAAAGAAGTATCTAAAATTCATCAACAATACCCAAATAGAAACTAGATTTTTAAGAAATGCTTAGGTTCTATGAGACAGTGAAAAACATCCCATAGTAATAAAGAGCAGCCCTCAAGCTCTTGATGAAGAAGCAGTTTAAACGCCAGTCTGTGAAGATTTGCAGCTTAGGTGGACTCACAAATGTCCGTTGCTAATGGCGGCACCAGAAAGCTCTGGCAGGAGTTTCCGGGAATCGTAAAAGTGGCAAGACAGAAACCAGTCTGTGACCACGGCTAACCCAAAACTAAGGCAGCTGCAGAGTCAGTCAAAAGTAACAAAAGGGTCATTTCCACGTCCTTCAGAGAAGCGATGCCTCCGGGGCCAACTTTTCCTTCACTGTGGGCAATTGCTGCTGTAGAGACGGGGAGCCAGGAGGAGGAGGGGAGGAGAGAACGTGGAGCCCCAGGTCCCACTGACACCGAGCTACCAAGGGTAATATTTTCTGTGCGCTTGACTTCTAACTAATGAACAAACCCTGCTCAGATATGGATATTTTATTTTTGCTTTCAATCCACTTTTAGTTGGGTTGTTTTCTAGAGTCTGATTCATCTCGACGTCTCTCCAGAGTGTGTATCATGGTAAGCTAATGCACCCAATGAAAGCATATCAACTCAAATAAGACAAGTTCAGAGTTGGACTTGCAGCTCAGTACAGAAGGTGCTGAACAGCACAGAGTATTTCCATGACTGTAGTGCTATTTGACATTATCAGTGGATGGTACTGATTATCTACTTTTTCAGTATGGGAAAGTAACCATCACATTCAGAAAAGTAATATGCTTTATATGGGGATATAAATTCCATGCTTAAAATATTTCTATTTTCTCCAATAATCTCAGGAAATATTTGGCTCTCAACTTAAGGAGACACACTATTCAAAAAATAAGCATTACACAGTGAGACACACACATATAATGGGTGTGCTACCTATTTATCTCTTGGGCTGGCATTACTTTTATAAACTGTTTCTCCAGCTCTCAATCTATATATTATGTTAGACTTCATTAAAATCAAAGCTCTCCAAAATGTATATTTTGGGAAATTAGGCAAGCTCACTTCACAATTGAGATATGGGCTCACTGAGGGGTAAGTGGATACATTGTACATAGCAAGGGTTAGCCATTTGCAAGGATGGGTTGATTATGCCTAAGTCATCAATTAGAAACTATCGCAGTGACCCAGAAAAATTGGATGAAGTCCCAGACGACTATAGTTGTATTGACTGGAAAAAAGTGGAAAGTTTTGAGATACCATTGGGTGATGAAACTGACAGGTGGTGGAAGTCCATTAGATGTATGAAATAGGGAAAAAGTAAGGATGATTAGATTTTATGCTTGACTTCTTCGGTGGATATTAAGGCTCTCTACTGAGAAGAATCACAAGAAGAGGAGATTTGGAACTGAGAAGGAAAGAAAAGATTGGGCAGATGAGTGCTGCTCGGGATGTGTGAGAATATTTACACTGGGATGTCCAGTAAGCAGGATATCAGTTCAAGGAAAAGGAGTTGAATTTGGGATATTGATTTCAAAGTGTTACAACACAGGCAAACACTAAAGCCATGGGACTGTAAAAGATCACACCAGAAGACAATGGAGTAAGGAGATGAGAAAATGTAGTAAAATGGCTCTTGGTCCCATTAAAGTGGTATTTAAGAGGTGTTGCTTTAGTGAAATATTGAAAGTATGTGTTATGAGAGCATTAGGCTGTGGTGTTTTAACAACAATGTAAAGTTAGCGTGGCTATAAATGAATTTTCTTCCTAGACCCTTCCAACATTCTTTTGTTACATAGTGTGGTTTCCTTCTATTACCACATGCATAACTTCTTGGGTAGATAGGGCCAGTTAGTTTCACTTCATGCCCTACAAACAAGTGTGTGGCATGAGGTTCAATTCTCCTAACCACACATCCCATTATATGTGCATGTTTTAGTAAACACAGACCTACTAATTCAGTTGGAATTATGAGAATCATCTAATTTCTCATAGATTCAGTTACCTGGGAAATTATCGATAGTATACATGTTTTATCATTATATGTGTTCATTGATCATTTTCTTCTCCAAATAGCTTTTCTGTACCATCCAACATGAAAAGAAAAATTTGAAGGTTTGCTTTTTTTCTATACTTTGATGATCAAGACCACTAAGAAAGTTCAAGAGTCCCTACTCATGGGATCTTAATCTCAGTTCTTTCCCTGTTTCTTATCAGTTACAAAGGCATTCTGCTCTTCTTAAACTCTATGTGAAACTTTAACAAAGTCAGAGTAAGAGTATTTCATGTATCTCTTATGAAATAAATGTTAAACTGAAACAATGTGCTACAAACAAACAAAATTCCAGAGCAGATAACAATGCTACGTACAGTTCTTAAACTAGCTTCTTTCTGATACTAGGATCATAATAGTGGCTATATACAATTAAGATTTTGGTTCATTTCTTTTGGTAAAATGAAAAGGAAGTTAAATCAAGAGATCTGACTTTATCTGAAACTATCTAATTTATCAACTCTTCCTACCCCTTGTGATTGAAACCAGGACTCCAAATTTTAAAAAACTTCTCAAGTTTGGTGGTCTTTTGAAAAGATCTAAGCTTCTATTCATTTCACACATATAAAAGTAATATTCATTTATGTTTCCATACATTATAAAATTCCCTGTTGGAAAGCAATTGGACCTTTCTCAGCTATAATAGCATTATGTTCTAGGACTTGAAAGGAACCCATTTTAAAGTCATATTGATTGTTTCCGAGGGCAGAAGCTATAAAGAGGACATAATGCCCCCTATAATGATATGGATAGAACACGTGTCTGTGATATATGATGTTTCAAAATATTCATAGGTCTAAAAATAATGTCTCCTTGGTCTAAAAGGGAACCAAAATGATATATCCTCTCAGGTTATTTAAGGCAGGAACTGACTCTGAAAAGTCTTGAGGTATTATCGTGTTCAAAAACTAGCACAGTTAACTACATTTGAAGTGTCTTCCTGAATGTGTTTCTAATAAAATGTGAACCTAGTCATAAATTTTTAGGAATTGTTATTTTTAAATATAGAAATGTTTAGACTCAGAAAAATGGTAGTGAAACTAGTACCTACTATTGGTTGTTACTGTAACAGAGCAAAATTGCTTAGTTATGACTAAGAAAACTATTTTCCTTCTCCATGATAAAAACCAGACTATCCCCAAATATTTAACTGGCTTACCTTGTCCTCGCACAGTTTTACCTTTCTGCAATGAAATTATACATGACTCAATGATAAGAACTGCAACTGGCCTGAGAGTTCAGTATTTTCAATAGGTCTGGTGGTACAGTGTTTCCCTACATTCTACTCAGTCCAAATTAAAGGAAATATTTTCACTGCATAAGTGTAATTTTTCAAAATCGAAATTTAAATGTACTTCTTATTTACTTCACTGTTAAATATTGATGAGCTAATCCATCACGGATATTCAGCCTCCAGGATCCCATAAGTCCGCTTATATTGATTTGCTGGGTTGCAATTTAATGGTTCATCTGCCTACCTTTCTTTGAATTAGGAGCGCCTCAAGAATAAGTAGGCAGAGACCAAATCTTACTTATCTTTGTAAACTCAACATCCAATAAATTACCATCCCATTAGACATTAGAGTCAATAACAATTGTGTGCAGATAAAGGTGCCAGGTATGACAATAGATTGAATGGATAATGATGGTACTGTACTAAATTAGAAAGAGACTACAGAGAGAGAATGCAAAAGTGATTAGACTATATATGGGCAACAGTTATCTTCAGTTCCCAAATCCAGCATTTAGTCCTGTATGAGTCGAGCAAATTATTAGCTTTTTATAAACTCCAGTTTCCTTCTCTAAGAGGGCGATGCTAACGTGTACCAAATATCAAAGTGGAGAATCACAGAAAGCATTTATTACTAAGTGTTTCTCATAGTGAGGCTCCTAGTAAATGACAGAAAAAATAAACCCAAAGAGTTTTAAAGAGCACTCTAGAGGTGGTGTTATTTTTTTCCCTAATCATAGTTGTTAAGAGACGACTGGGCATTTGGTTCAAAACTATCTACGGAACACGCAAGTTTAAGTCACATTTTCTCAGGATTACATTTCAGTGGCAGTAAAGATACACCCACAAGAACAGTTTTAGGGACAGTGCTGAAAGCAGGATTATGCCCTCATTGTTTGAGAGCTTCCTACAACTATGGATCTGTCTGATGAATGAACAGCAGAGAAATTTTACCCTGGAAGATGTACATGAGAAGAGCACAGAAGGTTGTAATGCTGACCCCAGGAAATCTGAAGAGCTCCATATTTGGAGTTGAGTCAAAGGAATAAAAGATTTGCATATACAGAGAAACATTCAGCAGGCCATTGCACATTGACATCTAAAAATATAATAACTAAAAAATTTTAAATACAAATAGCCAAATAATGATATGGATGTTACTGAAGACTAAATTTGGAAGACTATAATAATTAAGTTATCATAATGACAACTGCAAGTAAAACTAAAACCAATATTTTCATGTATTTACCTAAAACACACAATGCCTGTAACATTAACTACATTTGTTCAAAAAAAAATTTTTAAAAACTCCTAGTTTATTCACATATTATTTGTTCTTTCAATTTTATTAATCAATCTGTTATCACTTAACGATGTCAAGGGCATCACTTTTAAGCATTGGACATCCTATAATAAATGGCTTCTTGTGGAATAGCTTCATCAATTTCTAAATATTTTCACATCTCCTTTCCTTCAGAACAGAGTACTTAGGGATTTTTCTTTCATGCTTTCATGTAGCACATTTTTTAAAAGACACAGCTAAGTTACATATTTTTACAGCATTTAAATGCACTAAATGTTACAGTCTGGATCCCCCAGAGTTTACCAAGTGGCCTTAGCCTACCAATAAATAGTAGTCAATAATTTTCTTCTGTAAGCCGCCAATTGCCTTAGGTTCCTGTTTCATTGGAAAGCACAAGCAAAACATCTCAGAAATGATTCAGAAAAATCAAAGAATCAACATATCATTGCAGGTCTATAGAAATCAATTTATAGATTAATATTCATCTTAATTTTCCACAGAAAAGCAATTGATCATTAAAAAGAATTCAATTTGGAACTATCACCTTTGGGTCCTTTGTTCTCTTCATTGCTATGTATGACACAGAGGGAAATGAAAATATTGATTTAAATTCTACTTCTTATCTTGGTACTCATTCCTAGCCCTAACTGACAGTGGATTTAAATCTTATAGCCATCCCTCTGTTGGGTATCTTTCCAAGAGAACTAAAAGAATCATATCACAGAGAAGTATGTGCACATGTTTATAG
>NW_022900938.1:15433742-15511000 GCF_012274545.1 Fukomys damarensis
AAAAAATGTGAGAGAATGAAAAGATGAAAATAAAGTGTTTGTAGATGGGGAGGGGAGGAGGGGGTGAAGGGAGGGCAGAGGTAAGGGGAAAAAAATGAGAATCAAGACTTGCCATGTAAAGGTACATGATCCCAACAATGAATGTAACTGTACTGTATCCCTAAATGTACCAATAAACTCAATTAAAAAAAATATATGGTGCTAGAGATAGGACCTGGGACCTTCATACTTAACTACATTTCCAGGCTTCTTTAATTATTCATTTTTAGACAGTCTCGTTAAATTACCGATTTGCTCAGGTCAGGTTCAAACTTGGGGTCCTCCTCCCTCAGGCTCCTACAGTGATGGGATTATACACAGCATCACCTCAACCAGCTTCAAATGAAATTTCTATAACACTAACTAGAACCACTGTGTATGATTAGATGATCTCAGGTAATTAACTCAATTTCTGACTGAATTAGAATAAAACATATATAGCAGCTATTTTCTGGTCCTTCAAGAATGTTGTCTACCTCTCCTATCTTCTTTTATAACTCCAACCCAAGTCCTTTCACAGGATTCTGCTCAGTCCCATGATTTGGATTGGATGGACCTCAACCTGCTAACCTTCATCCCTCCTGGCCTCCCTGCAGGCCTCCTTGGGGTTACTGAAATAGAATGCTATTTTCCCTTTCCATAGTGATTTGTTCAGATATGAGGAATGTAACCAAAGTCAATCATTGCCAAAAGCTTTGGCAAAGAAATACTCAGGAATTACACAAGAATTGCAAACTTGCAGAACAACATAAAGGAAAACTTAAATGAGAAACTATACTGCATTACCCTCCAGGGTAGGAAGGTTCAAATCTGATAAGATACTCAGTCTCCCCAAATAAACTGCGCATAATATCATGTTGGACAAAATTCAGTTTATCTCAAAGAATAAATGCATGAGAACAGTTCAGGTTGGACAATGGGTTAGATTTAATGCAAAAGATAAAGCTATAAAAGTACTGTGAAAATTAAATGAGCAAAGACTATCTAGATGTTGAAATGGGAAACTTTCTAAATTGACACCCAAAAGGTTATAAAACATAAGGAAAAATACAGATAATTGACTATATCATCTGTATGGAAGAATATAGAATTTATAACATCAGAAGACAAATGATACATCAAAATATTTGCAATGTCCTGAGAGAAACGAAGTTAATAGTAATAATACATAAAATATAACAGGTATAAACACAGACAAACAATTCCATAGGAAGAAATATAATTATATGACAAGGAAGGGCAACCCCAGAGAAAACCAATGACTGATAGTCATATCAATAATTATCAACAAATTTAAAATCATTTGAACCATGTGACACCATATGTCAGCGTATGAAGATCAAAAAGTACTACCAATGCCAAATATTGACGTCTGTAAAAGAAAATAGAGTTTCTAATATATTATTGATTATGGCTTAAATTAGCTCAATATTTTGGGGGCTAATAATTTTTCTACCATTGTTTTTATTGCAAAAAAAAAAAGGATTTTAACCATTGAAATCCCTATCAAGAGACACTTAGGCAAATTAAGATATAACAACAAAATGAATGCTTAATACTCATCAAGTGAAAGCTTTATAGTTTGGAAGTGAAAAAAATCCTGCCATATTATAGGAAAGGGCATAAAATACAAAACAGTTTTAAAATCAAATGTGTAAAGGAGTCATGTACAATTATAATTTTGCCTACTTCTACTGACTGCTTACCCTGAATTGGCACTGAACTGCCTACCAAATGCAGCAGATGCAAGCATACACATGTGCAAGCACATACTCACACACACATGTGCACGTATGTCCCAAACTTTTACCTTTGTGGAGTAGGAGCCATGGAGGACAGGATGTTAGAGGGAAACCTAGGCGGGTAGAGACGTTCAAGAAGGCTGAATTTCCCTTATTACTATACACCACAACATTTTGAGAAATCAGTTGTTATAGACATTTATTAGCTTTTTTCTCATGGAAAAGCAATAAAGACATTTCCATTTTGAGAAGAAGCGAGAACTAGAAATATATGATATTTTCATCTTGCAGTTTTAGGACATATGTGGGTTTACAAACACATAATGGAAAGGGTTTGTCACATAACCAAATACCTTGATTCCAGGGGCAGACCCATACACTAAGATATGAAGAAGGTCAAAAGGGAGGTCTTAAATTCAATTTTAAAATTCATCCAGTGTCACTGCCTAAAGAAACACATATAACCCAAGGTTTGACTGTCTCTCTCTCTCTGTCTCACTATCTTGTGTTGCCAGTTAGTGTTATGAAATATGATCACATCAACACAAAGAGAAAGATTACCCCTTTCAATCAAACCAAATCAAATAGCATTAAAAATTCTCATTAGGATCTTATGTACTATTATAGTTTTTCACACCAGAGAAACTATTCAGTATTTACACACGTGACTTACTTATTTCACTTTGGAGTATATCCTCAATGTGTATTCATTTTCCTATGAATGAATCTAATTTCTCATTCTTTTTGGCTGAGTAGTATTCCATTTTATAGAAAAACCACATCTTCTTTATCCAGTTTCCAACTGATGGGCAAATGGGCTGTTTCCAAGTTTTAGCTATTACAAACTGTGCCGCTATAAACATAGGTGCACATATATCACAATGTGAAATAGGAAGAAAAGGGCTAAAGGCATAGGGAAAGTGGGAAGGGCAGGGAAAAGGTAATAATGGAAAAGAAAAAATATGAGAAAATGAAAAAATGGAAATAAAGTGTTTGTAAATGGGGAGGGGAGGAGGGGGTGAAGGAAGGGCAGGGACAAGGGGAAAAAATGAGAACCAAGACCTGTCATGTAAAGGTACAAGATCCCAATAATGAATGCGTCTGTACTGTATACCTAAAATGTACCAATAAACTCAATTTTTAAAAAAGTTCTCATATCTGCGGGGTTGGGATTGTTCACCAACTGTCAGCTGCCCAAATTTCAAGGGTCCTCCTGATTAGGGCCTTCACTATCTTTTGAAAAGAAATATCAAAAGCTTTCATATAGTATTGCAGAGAAGTCACAAGCAGAAATATGTGGATTTGTAAAATCACAAATACAGCAGATTAAAGGATTCAATACTGGCACCAATTCATTCCCTTCAAAGGTGTTCTTACAACAAAAATTTATGTTAAATAACAAATAGTAATGTTTTCTTTGTACCTTTATACATTTCTGTACTATCTTCCAGGAACAGACTGCTAAAACAAATCCTGCTGAATGTTGAAGGACATGGAAGTCTAGCTTCTTACAGGATGTGCCTTTTTAAAAAGCGTGTTATACACAGAACATGTCAACTTCCAAGCTTTTAGTTTCTGAAAAATTGCCATTTTGATTTAGAATTCTTGTATTTAAGAAAGATAATGTGAACAATTACATAAAATATAATCTTTAATCACTAAGCACTGCTGGGTCACAAAGTAGAAAGATTGTGTATGATTAAATGATTATTATCATTCTCTTCTTCTTAATACTAGAAGAAAATAGCCAGAAATGAATGAATTTGTCCTTGTTATAAATAGGGAGGGGAAGTAAAACAATGAAAAATTGAGCATATGTACACTAGATGCTGTTACGGTTTATAGATGTGAGATAAATCTTGCTTTCCTGCCATTATTTCACAAAGCACTTTGTAATTATTTTATAAAATTTAAAGCCTTATCTTTGCATGGTCAAAGATTATTTAAAATTAAAGATATTTCTTTAGCAGAACAAATTCTTTTAAAAAATAGCTGAGCTTTTGTTTTTTAACATGTTAAATATCATAGTGATGGCACCTTATTTCAGCAACATTGCTAGGTATGAAAGGTTTAACAATGAATTTTTAAACATCACATTGAAAGATCATCAAAATAAAATATAAAAAGGGCTGAGATATCGCTCAGTGGTAGAGCATCCTTAGTTTCAATCCACAGTACCAAGCAAAAAGATTCCCAGCAATATCTATCTACCCTACCCGAATTCTGATCCAGTGAGGCTGGATGGAAATATAATCGGTTTGGTTTTTTTGTTTGTTTGTTTGTTTGGGTTTGGTTTGGTTTTGGGGGGAGGGCAACCAGGGATTGAACAGGCCACTGAACTGCTGAGCTAAATCCCCAGCCCTTATAATCGGTATTTTGTAAAAGCATTCCAGGTGACTCATGAGGCAGATTTGGGAAACCTTTTCTTCATCTCTAATTTCCCAGTCTTGCATTTGATCAACACAACGAATCACTACTGAGTAAACCAGTTCCATTCAAGTAAACAGAATTTGATTAATACATGTCCACTTGCTCTCTCAAATTATCTATTTTTGACTTTCCAAAACCTGCTAGTTAAATAAAAATGAATTACTCTCATATTACTCACCTAGACTGAAACTTAATAATCCCAGTTTGCTTCACTATTGGGTTTTCTTGTCACTAATAAACTTGTACTGCATTAGACTCCAGAATCAAGTGGCTGAAAGAGATGTTAGAAATTGTGCACCCTGAGTCTACTGTACTTAGAGCTTAACATAAATTCTAAGCTGCCATGTACAAGAAGGGTACTCTCTTATATGAGCCTTAACGTAAAGTTAGTTTCTTTGCAATGCTCTTCCTTTGAAAAATGTATCTGAGAATGGCAAGGGGAAGGTGGACGCTTACACTTCCTGCTAGTGGTAAGCATAAATTTGGCTGAAGATTCTTGGAATACTGCCATGAAGACAGGTGGTTCTCTACATTTTTCTTTTGAGGTCATATTTCTAAGTGCTAAGAAACCACAATGATAGATGACATAAAATGCATGGCTAGATATTCAAGGAATTAGTTTAAGTCAAGTATTCATCAATTCTATCTTCTAACATTTGCTCTCTCGAGTTAGGAACTAGATATTCAGGTGCCCTAGTCAATCAGTCATGGCATATTACACCTCAAAGCTCTGCATGAATTTCCTATAAGAGCAGTTCCTCATTTCCATAGGGAAGTAAAGGCTGTTATTTAAATATAAACCGTAGAGACTGCCAATTTAGACCAGTTTTCTAACCCATTTATTAGCAGAAGTGAAACGACATAAACCAGTTTTGTTTTGTTTTGTTTTGTTTTGGTACCGGGGATCGAACTCGGGCCCTTGTGCTTGTGAGGCAGGCACCAGAACCACTGAGCTAAATCCCCAGCCCGACATAAACCAGTTTTAACCTTGCTTTCATTGCACACAGTCTGAAAATGCACTTACAGCTTTTCATGTATAACTTGATAGACGAAGTTCGCAAGCTAACATTACTTTTATGATTATAAAAGTGAATCCACTCTTGCCTAATCTGCTCCATTCAAGATCACCATCATTCCATCAATCACTGCCAAGTCACACTGCTGTCTTAGCTTCCATCCAATCCATCACAAATCCACTACTGGACTGTGTGACAAATTCTCAAGACCACGCTTTTCTCTGCATCTCCATTGACAGTGGCCTTGGTCCATGCTACCATGGTCTTTGGCCTGGTTAATTCCATGGTCTCCTAATTGAGGCTAAACTGTCTTTATAGCCTTGCTCCCTGCACACTACTGCCGGTGAGTGTTATTTTTGAGAACCAGGCCTAATTGTGCCTTTCCCTTGTTTATAATCTTTTTAATTCCATCCATAGATTTTAGAAAGGATAAATCTTAACTGCTGAGTGTGTCACACAGGGCCTTTTAAATCTGTCAACTACCTACCCTCCCGCTTCATCTTCCATCCCTCACGTCCACCCCTCCATCTCACAAATTAGCAAGATGCTTTGCATTTAGTAGACAACCAGTATTTGTTGAATTCATGATTGAATTTATTCAACAGAAAGGTTAAGTAACTTGTTCCCTGTCAATACAAGCTACCCCAGCTGCTGAACCACTTTCTGCTACTTTCTAAATCCGTCACATCATAAGAGAGGCAGGCAATCGTGTTACCCTACACAATGTGTCCATTGGCTCATACTTTAAGAACCAAGTGTTCGGTACTGAGAAAAATTTCTTTCTCTCTTCAAAAAGAGAAAAAAAAAAAAGAGACCAAAAAAACTGGGTAAAATGGGGCAGTCTCTGGATCTAATGAAGAAGTTGCTCCTGTATGCATAGTCTCCATTAAGACCTTCTCCTGGTTCTGGTTTGGCCTTTCACTATGGGCACAACTATTCACAGTATGAGCGGAGAGCTGATTTGCAAATGCTTCCCTTATGGGTTATTTCAGGAACATAACCAGCTTCCAAGTGAAGTCTTAAAGTAATATGTGGGCTCCAGGCAACCGTGGGTTGCTTTAGCATGATTCCTTATGCCTTGGACAATTTGCAATCTATAAATCACAACATAAATATAATTTTAAAATCATTTTATTCATGTGTTCTAACTCTCATAGGAAATTGTGCTGCATTTAATGCATTTAATAAATCATTAAATTTACCAAAGGAAAGTAGGATATGATATAAATAGACATGAAAGGCTTTCCCTATTAAGTATACAGAGGGGCCAAGAGACTGAACCAAGGGGAAGGCAGCCAGAAGGTCTCGGGGGAGGAGTAAGGCAATACACAAACAATCGCACAGAGTTCAGTGCAAAAATGACTCCTATTTCCCTTGGTTTTATTGATACCACTATTTAATTTCATAAGCTTATGTTTCCTTTCAAGCTCAAATACATTCCAAATAGCGAATAATTCTTTTTTCCTGAAAACTTTAAAGCTTTCTTCAACTTTTTCTCTTTTCCTGAGAACATCCTCAATATTTTACATGTGTACACTAAATTAACGTGACCTGTCATCAGTGTTCACTGCCAGGGTGGAGGCACCTAAGGCTTGCCTTATTCTCTCCATTTTCTCTTTCCCCCTTAAATCGCTAGCAGTGTTCTGGTAAAATTCTAAGATGTCACTAGTTATGTCAATAAGTGATGTGAGTATCCTTAATAACATCAACTTTAATTAATTTTATCACAAACATACTAGTCAGAAAATTTTGGTAAAATCAAAGTTAATATTAACAAAAAGTAGCCTTTTCTAATCACATGGGCACCAGATTGAAGCAATTTTTTCTCTTTAAAATTCATCATATTGATGAGCGGTTGGGTAGATGATAAAAGTTAATCATTTAAGAAAGAAAAGGAGACAATACAGAGAAAGATGTTAATTTCCTCAATATGCTTTTTAAATCAAGATTTTTCTAGTTTTCTTGTATTGAAATTACAAGGCCCAGTACTAGCTAAAATATAAACTAGGTTTCAGAAAACTACCTGATCTTCACTGACCTTCCATTTCTTAACCTAAAAATAAAAAGGATTGAGTTGCACCATTTAATTCCTAAAAGTTCCCTAAAGTCCTTTCTACTTGCAGTATTCTGTAATTTCATTATACTTTGTGAACCATTTCTTAATCTCACTGTGATAACTTTTATGCTTGTCAAAAATATCCCATTTATGTATTTTACAGCTCAGTGCTAAAATGAGTATTTTATTTGCATGCACATTCAGGAAATATAATATTTTGCTACTACTGAAAAGCAAAAGCATAACCCCAGAGTGACAAGACAAGTCATAAAATCTCTTACATTGATTGTCACGTACCTACCACCATAAGCCATCATACCTTGAGAATGGGGATCTGAACTCTCGTTTAAGTTAGACAAGGAGACTACTTATCTAGAGTAAAAATGTTTTAATTGGATTTTCAAGCAAAGAAAAATATTTAAAAATTTATAATGGCTGCAGCTAATATTTATGTAATGCTTAACACTAATATCCACGCTTACAAAAAAGTTTTCTAAGTAATCTTCAATCTCCACTAGGAGTAGGTTGCTAACATGTACGATGGAGGAAAAAATGCATCAAGAAAGCTCTTGAGAGATTCTCTGGGTAATATAGCAGTGAAATAATGGAATAATTTGGGAAGTTATTTTAATTTCTCCCTATTTTCTCTATCTATGTAGATAGACAGATGATAGTTAAGATGCATAGACAGACAGACATATAGATATAGGCTCATATAAGAGAAACCATGTGATATTTAAGCATGTGTGTCTGGCTTATTTCATTTTTTTCCCTCACTGAGTTTATTGGTACATTTTAGGTATACAGTATAGTTACATTCATCATTGGGATCTTGTACCTGGCTTATTTCATTTAACATTATGTTCTCAAGTTGCATGCATTTGCCTACAAATGCCTCAAGTTTAACTTTCATTATGACAGGTAGAACTCCATTGTATACAAATACCACATTTTCTTTATCATTCATCTATTGATGAACTTTATATGTTTAGATATGTGTTAATTTGTTTCCTTTATACTACTAGTTTCTTTTTGCTCATTGCAAGGACAGTTTTGTCCTTTTGTTTGTCTCTTCTTTGTAAGAGAGTCTTTTTTGGTCTATGACTTGTAGTCTGAGTAACATTTTAGCAATTCATATATATATATATATATATATATACACACACACACACATACACATATATACACACACTATATTAAGCATTGTTATTCTCTAATTATTTTGTTATGAAAGTTTGTTCTTTCATAGAAGCAAGAAGAGTTGTTTTATATCTTCTTTATTAATATCTACTTAAAATTAAAGAAAGATAAAGACAATGAATCCAAATGCTTTCCACTGTATGGTGGAGAAAAACTGTATAATGGAAAATATTTCTGGATGTCTGCCCAGCCCATTACCCCGTCTTTGAAAAAGTCCATCCACTGCTTCTCAGCAGCCGTATTTATGCTTTGCTCCTGCTCACAGCCGACTGGACCAAAAGTGGAAAGCTTTTCCCTTGCCATCCACTGGCTGAGGTATAACAATCCAAATTCCATATACTAGAGTCATTTCATTGGCTGAGTTCTAACGCCATATTTCCTAATAACTGAGTCAAGAGACGAGCTAGTTGGTCAGCGGTATTCAAGGTGGAAGGCCATGTCAGGAATGAGTGCTGTATACACTGTACACACCCTGCTATATACACTATACAAACAGACAGGGAGAAAAGGAAACACGCTTAGAAAAGTAAAGTAGTAGATGGAAAAGAGAGGAGAGATAAAGGTAGAAGAAGAGGAAGACCTACAGAGACAGAGAGAGCTATATTTATATTCTTGGGTTGTGTTAAATCCTGAATTCCAATAAATTTTCCTCTTTAGTTTGGTGTAATCTAGGTAATTTTTGTCTTTGTAACACAACCATCCTTAAGACCTGATGACTCTTAATTCAGTCCACAAGTCTCACCCTAAACCCAGTTACTGGCTCACCATGTTACGTAACTCTTTGGGGGGCATCTCTTTTTATTAGTAAATGTGATATATGGACTAAATACACTTATCATGGGAATTGGTACATAGGTACATACTCCTCTTTGTTTTTTACCTTAATTCTTTTTACTTCCTCTTCTTCTCCCCTCCATCCCATCTCCTTACATTTACTTCCAACAAATAATAGCTTGCACCAATTATATTTAATGTGTAATTTTTTCTTTTGCTACAAAAAAAAATCAATGTCCTTCCCACTCAACTTTGAGAAATAAAAAGAAGCTGCAGAGTGAATTTATTCTGGGTTTTCATTTTCTTGGCGGAAAGTAAATTCTCATTCTACTTGTTATTATTAAAAGGATCTATTATTTAAAAACCATGATGAAAATTGCAGCCAATTCATTAATTTGATTATTTGAGATTATTGTCTAAGCACAGGAGAGCACAAAACTGCTTAACATGATTTTTGCACTATAATTTTTCATCAACTAGCTTGGGAGAAGGTGGTGTTCACTAGTACAGAGATTACCATGCACCTTGTTTGGTATTCAGAATCTTGGCAGAAACCAGAGGAGCTGCAGGCCCAAGGCTGCCCCACATCAACAAGGTGAGCAAGTACATGGACAACCATATGTGAGAGTAGCCAACAGAGCTGGGCCACCCGCTGACCCCCCAAGCGTACAAGAACATGCCGTTTGCTTCACATGGTACAGCTAACAGTGAGTTCCCATGCCTCTTTCAACTGTTCAAATTGTATAGCATGAGTGTCTCATAACAGATAGCTTGGACATCTAAGACATCCTCCCAAAAGGCAACTGTTTACTGGAGTTGTTGCATTGCACTTTCTTGAAGACATAAACAAGACACTTACTTTATTTTACACTTTGGCTATTTGCAAACTGTTCCTGGGTTGCACAGTTTATGTTTTATCAAAGATAAATGGACTTATCTCCTATTAAGGGAACTCTATTTTCTTTAACAGTTTCTTAATGTTTGAGAAGTCATGGACCCTTATGAGAATATATTAAAGTTATGAAATTCCCCCTCCCAAAATAATTTGTATACAATTTTAGAGGAATCAAAACCCATTGTAGCCCATCTATAGATCTTTTGAAAATCTAACAGACTCCAATTCTTGTTTAATGATATTTTGAAGAGGAATAACTGAAATCTCTAAGACACAAATTCGAATGTGGCATAGCATATTAAAATCCCCTTGTGGATATGTGGGATGTTTATATCACATTTTTAAAAGACCTACCAGTGTCTATACTAGGAGGAGACTCTGTCTTTCTGATATTGTTTTGGGGTTTAAAGTCAGCCTGTCTCTGTGCTATTTTATTTATTTTTGTTACTATTTTGACCACTGTCCTGGTATTCTAACATAGGGTTTTATAATTAAGTGATACTCAATCCATGCTTTAATGTGTTTTAAATCACCATACATTATGTGGATACTTTATTATTCTTTATTAAATGTTCTTGAATTTTCTCGTTATATTTTTCCATTTGATGCATGGATCCTAAAGTTATTTTAATTCCCTTGTGGTCCCTTGTGAAGGTTTGGGTACTGCAAAATCTCCGAACAAGGAAAAGAGTTCTGTCTTAGTAATTGAATGAAGTTGTATTTAGAAAGTAGATTCCCACAATTTTTAAAAAATGACCAGTTTCACGTGAAGCTATTTTTCGCTATACCCATCTGTACAGAGTGTCTGTCATCCAAATCATAAGGCGAGGTTATGATTCTTAATTTGCTCTGGCAAGAAATTTAACACAACATCTGTTCTGCACATGTTTTACCTTTATATTCCTCTTGATCATTGTTACTTTTTCTACTCAAAGACTTCCAACTGAAAATATTTTGCAACCTTAATCCTTAAATAAATTTTACAGTTAGATTACTCTGCTTAAAACTCTGCAAAAAAATAAAACTCAGTATAACTCATATTTTCAAGGTGAGAAAACCATGGAATATAAAAAAGAAGACTTTATACAGTCCTGTGTATGGAACTGGCTTCTCTTTATTGAGGTGGTGGAAGGACATAACCTTCTGCTTGGGTATTCCTGTGTTCTCCCGATACAGCCCTGGACCAGTGGCAGGACATCTGCACAGACCAGACACGGGGAGAACACTGTCTTCTAATGTGGGGCTGCTCCGGGCTCAGCCAAAACTCTGCCTGATTTCTCAGCTCCATCCAGCTGGAGCCTGGGACCCCTCCCTACCCCCAAAAGTAAAGGCCCAGGAGAATGAATCTCTTGAGACTGCTGCTGATACAGTTCACCCAGAAGATGAAGACTCCGCGGGAAAGTACAATGGATGCGGATAGAAAAGAGCAGTATATTCTGAAGATTCACTAATTTTTCTCCTCCTTTTCCTGCCTTCAGATTTTTAGCTGCTAAGCAAGTAAAATTCCTTGTCTCAGAAATTCTTGAAATCTCTCCTTCCCTCCCTGAAGAGACTTTGCTGGGGATTTGGTAGAAGAAGAAAGGAGAGAATGGCCTGGAGCAGACCAAGAGAGGCAAGAAAAGCTTTCCCTAGCTGTCTCTTGTGTGCGTGCGTGTGTGCGTGTGTGTGTGCGTGTGTGCGTGTGTGTGTGCGTGTGTGTGTGTTTCCTCTGAAGTCAGAAGTCACACACACTTGGTATCACTAAGTGATAACCATCACCCACCAGTGCTCAGAAAGAAATAGAAATATGCCAGAGTTAAAGGCACTTACATTGAAATGGCTGGCACTTGTACTAGTCCATAGTATTGAAATTTTTATAAACATTGATTTCTTTTTAATAAAAAATCCATAAACAAAGAATTAACCTCTTTTTTCCCCAAAAGACGATGATTAAAAGAAGGCCAGTTGGAACCACATAATTTAGGTGCCTCAAGCTGTCTTTCTCCTAATTACTGCTTGAATACATTCAACACCATTACATAGTAACTTAAAATATACCCACACATGCTAAACCATTCCTGGAAGTGTAATCTTCTATGTAAAATAATGCTAGACACCACAATGAAAGAAGTCAAACGTGTTAAAATACAAGGTGAAAATTAATAAGAAAAAATTCCTAGTAACATTTTAATGTACTCAATATTGTGCAAATTTAGCAAACTTCTGATTTCACTCTACATATGATATGGTGTGGTTGAAAAATATGATAAATCTTTAAATTTTTAAAAACATTATTATTGTAAAAAGCACATTGCCATTAATTCCCCTAAGAATACTCCCCCGCACTTCGAACACACTTTTTCTGGTGTTGTTGTCACTTCATAAAGCAGCCCTGAAAAACACTCTTTGTGAGTATCTTTTGGGGGCTACCTTAATGTTCTGAATGGATTGTAAATGTTTACTTGTTATGGTCATTTTTACTTTGGGGAAGAGCTAGAAATTGAATGGTGGCAGATCTGCTGAATGAGGCAAATAAGAATCCATTATATTTTTATTTCACAGAAACTGCCACAAATATTTTGAATTTTGAATAAATTCAGAACACTGAGACAGTCACAGCAAGCAACTAGAGATACTCTTGAAAGAGGACCTCCAGAGCTGCTTCAGAAAGTGACAAGAACAATGGGACAAATGTATCCAAAACAAGAGGGTTAATGGCAATGCATCTTTTACTGTAATACATTTTTATTTAAATATATACTGTATTTTTCCATACCATTCATATATTGGGAAGTACAGATTTGGAAGATATTGTTTTAAATATTTTTTCAATTATTCAGTCCTTGATAAACCCCAGCAATTTAAAATATTAATTGTACAATAGATAAAGAAGTCACTCAAGAAAAACAGTCTGGTGCCTGTTCTAAAACAATGCTGTGATTTAGTTGAATTATTCCTCGATAAGTCACTTTTAAAACTGACATATGGAAGGGATATATTGTATTGATACTGTTTCTTTTGCAAAAGACTAACTCCAGAAAATACAAAGCTTCTGAAATTTTCCTAATTATGTCTTCAGCTATATGCATGTTTAATGGAGGACTCAAAGTAATCGCTAACTCCAGCATTATGGTGTATACAAATGTCTTTATTTTTTGTTTAAAATAATACACAGCTGGCCTTGGAGAGCCTTCAGGAGGAGAAGCGCTGACTTACCAACATGGGATATTCCCAGCATGTATGGCTAATACAGAGAATTTTTCTGCCACTTCTTTATATCTAGTAGTGAAAAGCTATATTTGGAAGTACTGTGTCTTCCTCCTTAAAAAAAAAAAAAAAATCCCCACACACTAAAGATTTGTTTTACAGTCAGCAAGTATTTGAAACCCAGAGTTTAAAACTGGGTATAAAAAAGCCACGCCAGCCAAGTATTGCATCTTTGAAATAGCTGTGAAAAAAATAACTTTCAGAAAAATTGCACATGCTTTTGTTGCTACCTACATGAGTCTACAGCTCTATTATATTTGCCTTGAAGCTCATGCAGGGTTACATCCTGGCAAGTTAACAAGTGATAGGAGAATGAGATGTTGTCCCCGCCACAGGAGGAAATGTTGGCCTTCTATCCGATCATCTTACATGACAGATGATGATATTTTCACCAGGTCATTTAGGGTGATTGGAAATAGCACTGGGCAAGGAACAGGCAGCATCTGGGGGTTGGGTGGTTCCAATAGCCTGTGCTGGTCCCACGGGCCACATAATTCACTCTACCCTCAGTCTTCTCAGGTGTAAATGGAGATAAAACTGATGATCACAAATACAGTATCCAGAAATGATACCATATTCACAGGATAATGTTCAGAAAACATTTTGTTCAGTGTCCGGTACAGAGTGCTGATGACAGTGACATTATTATTAATCAGGCTGCTGGTGATTGTAGCACCTGCTCTCACAGATTCCTCCTGAATCAATGGATACAATGTTTTCTCTTCCAAAACCTGCACCTGCACCTGCAATACCTCCTCCGTGTGCCACCCTCTGGCCGCCAGAGCCCTCTACTCAGCCTGCACAGAGAACAGGCAGCACCCAGAGACTTCCATCCGAGACCGCTGGTTGGCTGCAAACTCCCCCAGCCCCGAGCACTGGCTGGGGTGATCCCCGAGACGTGGCCCGCATGCCTTGCCAGCTTCTTCAGCTCCCCGGGACTTGGCCTCCTCTCCTCCCTACTCCCACGGTCTGCTTCTCCTCTGATTTTTCCCCCTTAGGGATATTTCTCAAACTACTACTTTCCCGAGTTCTTATCTGGGCATCTGCTTCTGAGGAACACTTCGCTGAGGTAGTGGTGAGGAAAGAGGTGGTAAAAGAGAGGAGGAAGATGGATATGATGGTGAATTTCGTACGTCAGCTTGACTGAGCCATGGGTACCCAGATATTTAATTAGACATTATCTCTAAGTGTATCTGCGAGGGCACTCCTGAGTGACGTCAGCGTTTGAACTGGTGGACTGAGTACAGCATATTCTCACCCCCCCCCATGTAGGCCTAAGTCCCTTGAAGGCAGGCATAGAACAAAAAGATATACAAGGATAAATGCACTCTCTCTGCCTAATGGCCTTTAAACAGAGATGTAGGTCTTCTGCTGCTTTTGGACTGGGATGAACTTACACTCCTGACTCTCCCCGTTCTTAGGCCTTCAGACTATAGATCACAGGATTCCCAGCCATCATAATCATGTGAGACAATGCCTTACAATAAGTACGATGCTCTGTCTCTTTTGCTGGAGGGCCCTGGCTAATAACAGTGGAGAAGTAAATACATTCCCCACATTCTTTCCTCCCCATAAATTACAGTAAGGTTGGAGAATGCAAAACAACAGGCTTGAATGGAAAGAATATTTTTGTGGCACTTGATGGAGTGTAGACCAGCCTTCCTCTTCTTTTCCCAAGGAATATGGATGTGCACAAAAAAAGTGGATGAGAGGATTCACATTCTTTCCCTGTTGGATTTCCATTGTGTGAATTCAATGTCCATTTTGCAATATTTTTCTGTTAGTCTAGAATGCTAGTCCTATGAGCTTCTTAAAGGTCAGGAACCCCATGGTCACAGGCCACCTGTGAATCCCTAGCCTCATTGAAAGTTCAATGCATAAATTAGTAGTTGAGGAAATCTGTAGGATGAAGTATACATGATAAGCTCATCAATGTATATTGTGAGCTTCATTTTATAACATATTTATTTTACTAAAGAGAGACTATGTAGTATGACTAAAATAGGGGACCAGGAATCTGGAGCCCTGAATTTTGATGACTGTGTTATTCCTAGTACCTATCTGACTTGGGACAGGTTGCTCTTTTTGTGAGCTTTCAATTTCCCCACTAAAATATTCTAATTTCTTATATTGCATTAACCTTAATACCATATATTTACTAGGGAAAAAGCAACTTGAGAAGTATCAAAAGAACAATTTTTCTATTTGAATATCATATAATATCTTGAGTGAGGACCAGTCCTAGTTCTAGAATACACAAAATTTTGCAGCCTTCAGGATGATAAAAATATGAATTCAAAACTAGGAACAAATCCATTAAATTAGATAAATCATAATAAACTATAAAATTCAAAAGTGACAAATGGCACAATTATCAAAATTCAGGAAAAATAATATATCTTAATAATTAACCACCTGAAACAACTCTATTTTCTCAAAATTTTTGCCTGCATACTGTTTGCTCCAGATGACAGCAATTGTGTAGTCTCAGAGAGAAACTTAATTTCATCTTTGCTTTTCCATGACAGAAATGTTAGATTTTAATTATAGTTTAGTGAAAAATTTTATTGATTTTAACACCAAAGCATCAAAATTCCACTGTGAAATTGTGAGATCTTGACATTTTGAAGCTCTGCCAGTCCCTGTCTTTTTTCTTATTTTTTTTTTTTAATTTGGCTTCCCCTAACATACTTCATTCCAGTCACATTTGAATGCTAATTGGATTGACAGTTATGGAAATTGTAAAAATTTAATTCTGAAATTAAGTTATACAAATTAGCAAGCCAATTGTATTTTAAATGGCTACTTCAAAAAGTTAGCTCAGCCATAAAGAGCGAGAGAATAGATTCATTCATAGGAAAATGGATACATATTGAAGATATACTCCTAAGTGAAATAAATAAGTCCCACATGTGTAAATACCAAATAGTTTCCCTGGTGTGAATATTCTGCAACAATGCATAAGATTCTAATAAGATTACTGACATTTAGAAATGGGAGGAAAGGAGCTAAAGGTGTAGGGAAGGTGTGATACGTAGGGGAAGAACAAAAAGGGAAAAGAAAAAAATGTGAGAGAATGAAAAGATGAAAAAAAAGTGTTTGTAGATGGGGAGGGGAGGAGGGGGTGAAGGGAGGGCAGAGGTAAGGGGAAAAAATGAGAATCAAGACTTGCCATGTAAAGGTACATGATCCCAACAATGAATGTAACTGTACTGTATCCCTAAATGTACCAATAAACTCAAAAAAAAAAAAAAAAAAAAATTAAGAAGAAAGGATTTTTGTGTTTGGTCTTTTTTTTTTTTTTTTTTTTTTTTTTTTTTTTTTTTTTTTTTTTTTTTTTTTTTGCGAGACAGGCAGCAGAGCCACTGAGCTAAATCCCCAGCTTCAGCAGACAGGACTTTGAATGTTTGCACCATAATGATAAATGCTTGAAGACATGGAGGTGTTTAAGCTGATTTAAGTCCTACAGAATGCAAACATGTATCAAAACATCACACAGTACCCCATAAATATAGACAGTATGTATGTTTTTATACGTTAGTTTAAAATAAATTTAATGTGCTTTAAAATAACTACTTCATAGAATGGGGTAGTAAAATTATGTAACCAAGTTCTTTTCCTGCTATGTACATCAACTTACTGACCTATGCATGTTAACTTCCTCTCCTGTAAAGTAAACAGATTTCACAGTGTGAGGCTTTGAACTTTGCATTAAGAAAACTTTCAAGACTGGAACAATAGCGTGGTAAGCATCCATGTATTCTGTGCATTCGACAATTAATAACATTATCATATTTACTTCAACATACATTTTGATCATTTTACAGCACTGTTGACAATTTTGTGCAATATTTTCTCTGAACCTACTAAATTTACTTAGGAAAGACGAGTGAAGTTTTCTAAAGCATAATACATTTAGATGTATAAAACATATACCTCTTTCTCAGAGACATTCACAGCATAATCTGATAGGCCTTTTATAGTTTTGATAAATTATATAGTATGTATTTGCTATAGTAAATATATATACTATGTATTGCTATAGTATGTATTTTCCTATTTTTTACTATATTAACCAGTATATTTCTGACAAGAAAAAAAAAAAACCTTAATTTTGATTAGTCCTGCATTGAGAATGAAATCCTCAGCTTTCCAACTTATACATCTATTGACTGGATGGTTTTTCCCAGGTTATTGAAGGTACCATTTATTTTACCCATGTGTTTTCTCCTTTCTCACACACTTCTGACATCAGGCACTACAGGCTTTCGCGTTTTGCTTTAAAGATCCTGTCCATGGGTGGCCAGAGTATTCTTAGAAGCCAATGGAACCCTTAGAGAGCTAGCCATCACCTAAGTATGCATAGCAGTGATTGCGAACAAGAAAATTTTACTCGATCATATTTTACATAGAATTTTAAATGTTCATGGCCATTCTAGTGTTGCCTGAAAGGAGGATATGTGTGCCTGGAAGGGTAAGGCATAAAAGAAGACAGATTAGATTGAAAAGAGATAATAGTATGTTGTGGTTTGAATGTGTCCCCTAAAAGTTTGAAAGTTTTGAAAATTTAACTCCAAAATTTGTGAAGATACTATTTGGAGACAAGGGTCTCTGGGAAGTAATTAGGATTAGATAAGCTCCTGAGGGTAGGACCTCCAAGATGAGATCAATGGCTTTATACCAGAGGTAGAGAGCCCAAAGAGAGTGCACTTGCTTTGTCTCACCATGTCACGCCTTCCACCATGTTGTGATACAGCACAAAGGCCCTGACCAGATGCCCAGCAGATGATGGAACTAAGTTTGAGGACTTCTCAGCCTCTGGAACTGCGATTTAAATGAACCTCTACTATTTATTAATTACTCAGTCTGCAGTCTTCAGTTATAGCAACAGAATATGGACTAAAACATATCAGCCAATTATGGCAAATTTCATGTAAATGTCTTTAAAAAGGGTCTGTGTAGTGAAATCAAAAGTTGAAGTTGCATGAGCTCTCTGGTATATCTGTTTCTGTTCTTGTTTTCTCATAAATCTTTGGTAAAAATGAAGTGCAACAGGTCTAGAATCATTCTGTCAATGGGCTTATGGTTAAGTAGGAAAATGCCCTCAATTTCTCTCTATGAAAGTGGAGGTGCTTAAGAATGAAATTTTCAAACATCCAAGACTCATTTTAAAATGCCCCAGCAGCTTACAGGTAGATATGCACACACAGATGAAGCAAATGGCAAAATGTTAATGATTGTTGAACCCAGGCTTGGGCTTGCATCTACAAGCTCTGGATGTTCATCATGCCATTTTATTATTTTCTATGTGTTTGAAACTTTTCATAATAAAAAGTCTAAAAATACCCACTTACTCAACAGAAGAGAAAAATGAAGCCCAGAGAAGTCAAAGGACTTTCGCAAAGTCATAGCACAAGTAGCTTCTCATTCTTTGTGGCTGCTTCTCTGGGTACAAGAAGCCAAAATTCTCATAATGTCCTTGAGAGCAAGCTTGCATTTGATTCCCCATTTTATAGTATATCCTTCCAACACAACAGAAACACTTGAGAACTGTGATGACAAAATACTAAACAGTATGATTTTTGCCATGTTCTATTTGTGAGTGAGGCCCATAAATTGGCGAGATTCTGGCTCGGCCTTGCACAGACAGGCTGGAGGTGGACACTGGGTACTATATTGGATCTGCTAAGCTGATCTCTGAGAATAAATTTCTTGATTACATGTCAATACTTGGGTTTAGTTTGTTAGCTGTAAGCTGTAATCTTCACTAGGTACAGGAGATATATTACTTTCCCAAAGCAACCAAGAAGCCTGAGGAAATCCAGAATACATTTCCTCCTGTATGAGTAATTTTTGCACTGGTATGAAAATGGACAGTGGGAAAAGGCAACAAAGGTACGTCTTTACTCAAACTCAGTTGCAAACTCTGAAGCACTCTGTGAGTTTGTTTGGAAGAAACCTCTTGGCATTGGTCAGTTCTCAAACATGTATTGTTTCCTGGGTTTCCATCTACCCAACTCAAGGTAGTAAGAGGATGGTAGTGAATGAAACAATGATGCCAAGAGCAAAAGTTACAGGCAAAGCACACAAGAGCTCATCGGGGAACAAACGGTCCCCAGAGCAGGGGAGTGTCCCACAGATTGACAAGCTTTGGGGTCCGAGGGATTCACAGACTGATGCATTGGTTTGAGTGTCAGGCCCTTGGGAATGTTCACTTTTGCTGTTCTCCGAGATTTACATAAACTCCTGGCCCCTATACTGCTCCTCAGAGGTTGGCTCTGTTTTTGCTTGCTCACCTGATCAAATAACCAACACAAAACCCTTCTCCAGGTGCCTGAGTGTTTACTGTAATACTGGGTGGATCAAAGGCCCCAGGCATCCCAGCCCTTGGCAGATTAGACATGAAGGCTGCCAAGAACTTTTCCTGAGGCTAGCAGTGGTGTGCAGAAGGCAGCCACTGCCCTTATGGAGCTTGTATTTTACAGAGGATGCTAAACAATATACTAACTAAAAAGCAATTTTAAGTAATTTCAAGTACACAGAGCTTTGCAAAAGAGAAAGGAAGCCTGAGACATTACTATTACTTAGTATACAACTTTTAGCATGAACACCCTGAGAGCCTTGCCATCAGAATTAATATCCTTGCTAGATGGTGTTGTGGTGCAGCCTGTAAGCCCAGCACTCAGGACGCTGAGGCAAGAGGCTTGCCAAGAGTTCAAGGCCAGCCTGGGTTAGAGAGGGATTTCAAGGCCAGCCTGCACTACATAGTGAGACTTGGCCTCAAAATAATATTAATATCCTTGATAACAAAGAGCAACAGGCCTCTTATCATATTATAAAGCAGTGGGACTATTTATTTTCAATGTGCTCTGAGTTTATTTTGAGAGTGAAGTAGCTCAGTTACTCCCTTTATAGAGAAATATAACTGATAACTGTGTGACTCTTCATTCTAACATGTTGACTATATGGTATGTGTGTATTACAACCTCTGAAAAAGAAAAAAGGAATATTTCCTTTAATTTGGGATGAGCAAAGAGATGCTGCATATTTCTAATGTCCTGAGAGAAAAGCATCCTCCTTTGAGAAAGACCCTCCTTCGAAAAAAGTTAATTTATATGTCTTTTGTAGGTGTTACATTTTTTCTATTGCTACAGTTCAATTGTAAATCCTCTAATAATAGGTTTTTTATATGGCAGGAACTTATATTATATAGCAAAAACTTTGTATGATAATATCCTCAGAGAACAGACAATTACTAAGAAACCAAAATCTTCTAAAAGATAGAAACATATTTGATTTTGAGGAAATCCAAAATAACACCATAAAGCTTTATGTATTGGAGCTGTGTTTGTAGTTAGATTTATAGTTGGCTTAGGTGGTTTACTTTGTTGTTATTATTTTCAGCAAAGCAAAACAAGTAGATCATATTTTGAGGTGAACAGTGTTTTTTATATGATGAGTTCTCTTTACCTTTTGACTAAAATTACACATTTTAATCTAAAATCACTGATCCCAGACAAAAACGTCAACAGAAGCTTCTCTTTGAGTGCTCACTTCACAAATCTCTAATAGTAGAGCTATAGAATTATGCAGAATTTTTAGCGAGGGCATTTTTTTCTCCTTCCAATACCGCAAGCATACTTTTGAATGACCCCAAAATCTAGTTCTCTAAGAAGACCTATCAGATGGGTAAACACCTAGCCATACCATCAGGAAAACATATAAATCACACAAATTACCAATTCCAGAAATAAGATAACATTTCTCCAGATTCTACGATATTAAAAGGATTTTACAGATAATACAAATTTTATGGCACTACATCCTAAATAAAATGAACAAATTTCTTTAAGGACATAATACAATATCATTGAAGAAATGTCATCCTGGATATATGTATATTGAATTTGCAGTGTAAAAATCTCTCTACAAAAACTGTAGGCTTAAATGGCTGCACTAGTGATTTTTACTATAGTGGAACCCTGATTTAAGGAAATCAATTCATTCCTGAGGGCCGGCTTAACTCAAGTTGGTCAGTAAAGGCTCAGGTTCCTGTACACAGCCTTCACAGTCTCTCTCCTGTGTACAGGCAGATCTTGGCATCCTTAGGAGAGACATTGGCTCACAATAACTCAATTAACCCCACACAGGAAAGGATGTTGTAATGTTCCTTCCAGAACTCTGTGAGGGTTAAATCTGTACCTGAGACCATCCAGAAGCACAAATGGCCAGCATTAGGGTCATAACTCAAAATTTTATTCATAAGTTAAAACTAATTCCGGCCATAACCCAAGTTGTTCATGTATCAGGGCAGTAATAACTGAAGGGTCCACTGCAAAACTTTAAGAAAAAGATAATATCAATTATATAAAAATTCTTTCAGAAAGTTGACATGACCCTGACATCAAAACTGAAAAAGTCGATGTAATAAAAGAAAACTATAGATCAATATCTCTCAAAAATATAGACACAAGGTTTGAAAAAATAATATGATTTCAATCCAGGAAGATGTAAAATATAAGACATATTATGACTAAGTGAAGGTTTTCCCCAAAATGCAAGACTGGTTCAACATTCAAAAACAATGAATAAAGTTCATTATCTCAATCAACATAATAAAGAGGAAATAACACAGACATCTCAATAGATACAGAAAAGGGCTGATAAAATTCATCACAGGTTCATGAAAAAAAAACAGTGCAAGTTAGGAATAGAAAGGAACTTTATCAGTTTGATAAAGGATAGCTAATAAAATTGTGAAAGTAACATATTAATAGAAGACTGAATATATCTAGATCAACAACAAAGCAAAAATATTCATTTTTACAACTTCCACTCAGAATCTTCTGGAGGTGTAAACCAGTGCACTTAGGAGGAAAAAAATAAAAGGCACCTGAAATGGAAAAAAAAACAAATAAAACAGTTCTTTTTCAGACATGATTGATTATCCACATAGGTTACAAGATAAACATACAAAATCTGATCATACATTTATATAATTGCATGAGTAATTGGAAATTGAAATAATAAAAACAATTTACAGTAATTCCAAAATTATAAAATACCTTAATATAATTCTTTGAAAATATGTGTAAAGATCTATTCATTGAATACTATAAAACATTGGTTGAAGAAATTAAGTCAGACCTAAATAGATGGAGATATACAATCTTAATGGATTGAAAGCTCAATATTATTAAGATGTCAATTGTCACAAAATTCATTATATCTATTCATAAATATGTGCAGTTCAGTAGCAAGGTATTAAGCAATCAGTGATTCACAGAAGAAATTTGAAATTAAAAATACAAAATAATCAATGTGGTGATACTAGGATTAGAGGTTCCATTTGACCCAGCAAATCCTCTGCTGGGTATCTTTCCAAAAGAATTAAAAGAATCATATCACAGTGATATATGCACACCCATTTATAGCAGTACAGTTCATAATAGCTAAAATTTGGAAACAACCCAAATGACCATCACCTGGAGACTGGATAAAGAAAATGTGGTTTTTCTATAAAATGGGGTACTACTCAGCCATAAAAAATGAGAAACTAGAGACATTTATAGCTAAATGGATGCACATTGAAGCTATACTCTTAGGTGAAATAAATAGGACACATGAGTAAATACTGAATAGTTTGTCTGGTGTGAAAAACTAAAAGTGTAAATAAGGTTCAAATGATATAAATGATAGTGTGAAATAAGAAGAAAATGGCTAAAAGGGAAATGGGAAGGGGAGGAGAAAGGAAATAAGGGAAAAGAAAAAATGTGAAAAAAGGAAAAAATGGAAACAAAGACTTTGTAAATAGAGAAGGGTGAAGGGGGTGAGGGGAGGGCAGGGCTATGGGGAAAAAAATGAGGACCAAGTTACATCATATAAAGGTTCAAGATCCCAATGATAAATGTAACTCTATTGCTTGTTTTAAATGTACCAATAAACTTAACGGAAAAAATAATACAAAATAATTTGAGATAAATATAACTAAAGATATTACATACAATATATAAAAAACTTTCCATATTAAGGTATTGGAAAAAGAAGAACATTAAACCCAAAGACAACAGAAGAAAGGAAATTGTAAACATTATTATGGAAATTAATAGAATAGAGAAAATCAGAACTGAGAAAAACAATGAAATGAAATTTTTGTTATTTGAAAAGTTAATAAAACTGAAAAAAATTAGCTAATCAATAACAAAAGAAAAAAAAAACTTTCCATATTAAGGTATTGGAAAAAGAAGAACATTAAACCCAAAGACAACAGAAGAAAGGAAATTGTAAACATTATTATGGAAATTAATAGAATAGAGAAAATCAGAACTGAGAAAAACAATGAAATGAAATTTTTGTTATTTGAAAAGTTAATAAAACTGAAAAAAATTAGCTAATCAATAACAAAAGAAAAAAGAATCTACTAAAATTACTAAAATCAGGAATGAAGAAAAGAATATTATTATTGACCTCACAGCATAAAAAAGTTTGTAAGGGAAGACTAAAGACGACTATATGCCAATAAATTAGATAATTTAGATGCAATAGAAAATATCTTAAAAGGTATAACTAAAAAAATGGACTCAAGAAGTAGAAAATCTGAATATATGCATAACAACTAAAGAGACTAAATTAATTTAAAAACTACATCCCTGTCAAAGCAAATCCCCAAAAGTCCAGGCCCAAATAGCTTTATTAATGAATTCTCCCAAACATTAAGAAAATTCATTTCAATTATTCCCAACTCCCAATACAAAAGTAAGAAACACTGTCTTGCTTAGCCAATAAATTCAGTATTATTTTTACTAAAAATTGAACAAGTATATCAGAAGGAAAGAAAACTGTAGGCCAATGTATCTTATTAATGAAGACACAGAAACTAACAGAATATTAGCAAATAATTAAAGTGGAATTTAATCTAAAGGATGCCAGATTACTTTAGTACCTGAAAATCAATTTATACAAGAAGTTGATTCAATAAAGAACAAAAACCACATGATATGGATAAATGGAATATAACTGAGAGTTCAGAAATGAACCATTATATTTATGATCAACACAAACCAAGAAAGAAAGGTGTTGTTTTTTTTTTTAACAAATAATGACAGGACAACTGGATATCCTTTTTAAAGAGTGAAACTTGACTTCTATCCCCCACATCATATACAAATATTACTCCATATATATTAAAGATGTAAATGAAAGAGCTAAATCTATGGAACTCTCATGAGAAACATAGTTGTGCATGTTGGTGACCTTAAATTATGCAGTTTTTCTTAGATATGACACCAAAAGCACAAACAATAACAACAAATAGATAAATCAGATAACAAAATTAAAAATTTTGTGTTTCATAGACACTCAAAGAAAGTAAAAAAAATACATCTTAGATCTGAACTATATAACAATTCAAAAAGAAAAGAAAAATAATCCAATTAAATCTGACTAAAAGATATGAGACTTTGCCAGGAACTTAGCTCAGTGGTTCTGCTACCTGCCTCGCAAGCACAAGGACCCAAGTTCGATCCCCAGTATCAAAAAAAAAAAAAAAAAAAAAAAAAGAAGAAGACCAACTTAAGATATGAGACTTTTCTACTAGAAAATAGACATTTCTACAAAGAAAATATATAAAGGCCAATAATTTCATGAAAAAAATGTTTATAATTAGCCATCAGGGAACTATATCAAAATCACAATATGGTAGCCCTTCACAATCACTAAAAGAGTTATAATCAAAATTGCTGGCAAAAAAAAAAAAAATGGAGAAATCAGAACCCTTATCATGGCCAGTAGGAGAATAAAATGAGGCAGCTGTTTTCAAAAAATATCCTGTGAGTCCTCAAATGACTAAACACAGTTATTGTAAGATCTAGCAATTCTATTCCTAAGTATATATCCAAAAAAAAATGAAAATGCACATTTACACAACACTTGTATGTTCATAACAATATTATTCAGTAATTAAAAAATAGAAACAACCCAAATGTCTATCAGCTGAAAGACAATAATAAAATATTGTGTATCCATAAAGTCAAGCATTTTAGGCAATAATAATGATATGTTATAGAACATAAATGTACCTTGAAAACACTGTGCTCAGTAAAATAAACCAATAGGGGGAAAAATCACATATTCAATTTGTATAGACTGTGCAGGAAGACAAATCTACAGAAAACAGACTAATGGTAGCTTAGAATTAGGAAGTATGAAATTGGGGTCTTCTCTATAAAGTTTCAAACTTCCTTTGGGAGTGATGAAAACTTCTAAAATTTTGGTTATAGTTGTCCAACTCTGTGAATATAGTAATAATTTCTGAATTATATACTTTAAATGAATAAAATATATACTATGTTCAATATATCTGTTTCAATAGTTATTTTTTCATTGATCTGTAGATTCACAGCAATCCAAACTAAAGTCCAGCCAAGCAAAAAGGGTTGTTGTTTTTGTTTGGTTTTTTTTTTGCTTTTGTTTCAAATATAAGACTTAACTGAAAATGTAAAAGTAAAATGCTTAGAATAGTTGAAACTGCTCTGAAGAATAAGAACAGATATGAGGTACTCATACTAATCTGATTTCCAGACCTTCTAGAAAACCACAGAAATCAAGCCAGTTTGGTATTGTACAAAGGACAAACATTTAGAACCCCACAATCCAGAAGAATACCTCATTTATATAGTCAATTATTGTTGACATGGGTACAGAGCATATTGGTGAAGAAAGAGTCTTTTCAACAAATGATGTCAGAAAAATTGAATATCCCTGTGAAACAATAAATATGCCTCAATCTATACTGTATCCAAAATTTTGAACAGATATTTAACAAAATGGCAAATAAAGACATGAAAAGACATTTAATATTGTACTAGGGAAATGGAAATTTAAACCACAATGATATAACACACATATCTGTCATGATGGCTTTTTTAAATGATAGCATTAATTATTGGCAATAATGAAGAACAACTTGTACTGAAATATTGCTGGTGGAAGTTCAAATGGCATAGATTTGGGAAATTCATATAAATTTACCATATTGTCCAGGAATCCCATTTTTAGGTATATACAAGTGAAATGGAAAGCTATCACAACACAAAAACTTGGATGCAAATGCTTATATAAGTTTAATAGTGGTCACCAAAAGCAGAATCAATCAAAATGCCCTTTAACTAAGAAATGAATAAACAAGGTAGGCAACATCCGTACGATAGATTACTACTGAGCAATAAAAAGGAAAAAATGTACTCCTTAAACACAGGAATGAAGGAATCTTAAACACACCTGCTAGGTAAAAGAATCTAGACACAAAAAGCTACAAATTGTGTGATTTCATTCATAGAACATTCTGGAAAGACAAAACTATAAGAAAAAACAAATCCAAAAAAAGGTGGATAGACTGGCTACAAAAAAGTGTGGTGACACAAGGAAGTGGGCAATAGAAATATTTTATATTACGATTTTGCTCTATCGATGTATGTTTGTCAAAATCCAGAATGTTACACACTAAAACTCATGTATTCTTCTACATGAGGGTAAAACCTTAAAGTGAGAAAAGAAGAATGAAAATAAAGCTATTAAAGTCATTTATGGACCATAACATTTTTCCATGAATATTTTTAATGTTTATGCAATCCAGCGATAGATGATTTCATATAATAAAAACATTCATGACATAACTCATATTCATGTTCTAAGTTTTGCCTCTGTCAGATTTTTTGCATGACCACTACAGCCAATACTATCTCAATGAACTGGATGAGCTTTTCAGATATGAGATCATAAGAAGACGACTATTAAGGACAGAGAATCGATCCCACCACATTGTTACAGAAACCTTCTGTCTAGTAAGTAGCTCATTTTAAGCTCTTTTTCCTGGTGTTTGTGGGTATAAGGATCTGCTGTTCTGCTCTTGTCTGCCCCTTGTTATCTTAAGCACAGTGCTGTGACAGTGAAATCAACAAGAGTAATTAAGAAAGTACATGCCACACACATGTGTCTCCTTTAACCTAAGTATAGTTCAACAACTACTAAAGGCGATATTTCCAGGGGACACAACCAGTGGTGGAAATGACCAGAGGTAAAAGTAATGTAGAAAATATGGAGTTGTACTTCCAAGTCTGATATTTTTTAGATAAACATGTTGTCATCTTTAGTAAAGAAAAAGACAGCAAATTATATTTTTACTATTTTTATCTGATCAAATCATACAATGGAATTTCAAAAATGGAAGAGAACTTAACTAAAATCTTTTGTCTTTCATATATGAGGAATTTGAGACTTAAACAAAAAGACAGTTGGCAAAGATTACATAAGTAGTTAATGCCAGGCTTGGGACTAAATTTCAAGTCACCAGATGCTTCAAAAGTTTTAAATTATAGTTTAAGGAAACTAACCCTAGCTGAACTTAAACTAGAAAAGGAAATGGGCTGGAGGCAAAAAGTTTAAAATTTCTTCATTATCAAATTTATGAAGTAAGAGGAAAACTTAAGGTCATGTTTATAGAGTCAAAGAGATAAATATCTATACAACATTATATAAAATAAAAATTTTTTAAAAGTAATCAATCAGAAAATTTATGACCATTTTCTCAACATTTTACTCTTCCTTATTCAATTTACTATGGTGGTTTAAAAGCACAGCCTTCATCTTGCAAAACACGCCATAGTTTGAATTTTACATAGTGATTCGTGCAGAAATCTTCAAGTCAAGCATACTATTGTCCTTCTAGAAAGGGTCCTTGGAGGACTGATAATAGAACAAAGTAACTGAGTTTATTTCTAAATGATTCATGTAATTAAAGTTTAACATAATTGGACATGAACTGTTATTGGAGTTGCATTTCTGCATCCTTCAGTCCACATGGTGGGAAACTTTTAGTCATAAAGCATCTCTCTCTCAAGGATGCAAATGCCTTTGACATTGCTGGATGGTTGTGTCACTGAGGGAATGGGCGCCATCTGTCCCTACTTAGCCGTGCTGAGAACGCTGACCTGACAGCACATGGCGAAACTGGAGAAGCCCAAAGGAGTATCGCCATTCCTTTCTAACCTAGTAATGAGTTATCTGAAGTGTTGCAAAACCAGGAGTTTGTGAAACAAAGACAGTAGAAATATTGTCAGTCTGGGAAAGATTAATTATGGGAGTTCAGAAAGAGAAAGACACAGAAGCTCTCTGGGTTCAGAATCAATAACCTTTTCCAGCTGTCGTGCAGGAGTGAACAGAAAGAGTCTCTGTTTTATTTGAGATGGCTGAGTTAAAGACCTGGGTGAGCAAACAGACTAGTGTGAGGTTACATCGAATGGCTGTTGTATAGAAAGATTAAAACAATATTGTGCTTAAATAAACTTGGGAAGGTAGGTTTGTAAGAAAAATTCCCCTTTCATTCTAGTCTATCATGGTCAAAACCAGAAGACAAATGGACATAGATGTCAAATAACTGGTGAAGGCTAGATTTCCTCTGTCCCACATGTCTGATTTCGTAAGCAGTCCATTATCTCTACTTACACTACATTTACCTAACTAATTAACTCGTATTCTCACTGAAATGTTATCTTCCTCCTCCTCTGTGCTCCCACTTCCTATTAGTGGACTTAGCTAGCATCACTTTCGTTCAAGAGCTTGGAATCACTTTACACACCACCCATCCTGCAGTTGCTTTTCACATCATTCTACCTCCGAATATTTCTCTTCTCCAAATGTTGCTCTCTTCTCCTTGTTTTTAATATCGCAAGCCTTTCTTTTTTACACTGTTCTTATTCTCTAGATATTAGCTAGCTGGATTCCCTACCCTCAATCTCCCTCCCAAAAGTCTGATTCATGGTTCATTTTCCTAGAGAACAATTCAAGTTATGATACCTCGATGTTCCAAAATCTTCTTTTGCTCCAAGCTATGTATTACTAAAACCCAACTGGCAGCATGGGATCACAATCTCTCACTCCATGACTTCATGACCTTCGTACATCCTCCTCCTTGATTCTTCCCCTGTGCTTCTTTGCCTACCTTATTTCCAAAGTTTTCTCCACCTGGATGTTGCCTGGCTTCCTATTTATACTTCAATACCCAGATGAGATGACATCCTCCAAAGGCCTTTCTTGGGTCCCAAAATTATAAACAACCTTTTTCTGATTTGATTTTCCCATGATGCTCCTGAAATGTTTAATTTGGCCTAAGACTATTATGAAGGCTAGACACTGAAATCATAGAATCTCTGGCAAATATGTGTATGTTTGCAGTTCAGATTATCATGTTAAAAATGAATGTCAGATGCCCAGTAAACTCCCTTAGCCTAAGATATTATCCAGGAAGACAATGGAAAATTCAGATTGGTGATCCTTCTCCTACACCTGGAAGTTTGCTTCAATCCATAATAAAAACAAGTACTACTAAACATTTCGGCATGCATTCATAAACACACACACACACATTGTACACAGGACATGTTTTTAAAAGCAAAAAATGACTGAGAATCCACCAAAGTTTTTTTGAAAGTTTAGATAAGCGTGAAAGTGAAGTGGATCCTGATGGGAGTAACTGTTAGACTCCCATGGCCAAAGAATCTCTTCTTCCTCTCCTTCCATCACCCACTTTCTGTAACAATCGCAGCTTCCTCAGAATTCCCTGAATACGGCATGCGCTTTCATAACTCCAAGCATGTGTGTGTTCTTGCTTCTTTAGACCAAATTAAATGGAACCTTTTTTTTTTTTAAATCTTCTACTGAAACAGAGAAATAAATAATTATCTTCTTCAGTTTCGCAGCATCTCTCAGTCCCGATATCCCTCACAATGTCGCCTTAGTTACTTTTTAAAAAATAAAATGTCTCCATGTATAGGTGAGGTCATACACCTTAGAAAATAATTATTCAATCTTTGTATCACTAGAATCTCATTAAGTGCCTAACACATAGTAGGTGCTTAATAACTAGATAAATGAAAAGATGAATGGATATATGGTAGGTATTACTAATCATGTTTCAAAAGAAAATGAGGTTTAGCTTTTACTTGCTCATTTTTAGCTGACTTAACAGTTAAGAATCTACAATTTTAAATGCAGTACTATTCAGTGATATAGAATGAGAAATTCAAGACATTTATAGCTAAGTGGATACACTGAGGCCTTAAGTTAAATAAATAAGACACACATGTGTAAATACCAAATATCTTCTTGAGTGTGAGAAATTGAAAGTGTACAGATTAAAAGATGTAATAGATAATGTGAAATAGGAAGAAAAGGGGCAAAGGGGAAGGGGAAGTGGGAGGGTAGGAGACAAGAAAAAAGGAAATGGAATTCATATGAGAAAACGAAAAAAACAAAGCAAGGTCTTTGCAAACAGGGAAGGGTGGAGGGGTTGAAAGGAGGGCAGGGGAATGGGGAAAAAATAAGAACCAAGATAGATTATATAAAAGTACAAATTTCCAAGGAGGAATGTCATTATATTCTATACATAAAATGTACCAATAAAATTAACAAAGAAAAAAAAAGAACTGAATAAACTAAAGGAGAAACAATAAGTGAAATAAAAGAAGAAAAAAATGTAGAATTTAAATCCAAGTCTCCTGACATCAAGGTGAATGCTAATTCTTCAGGTAGAGTAACTCACATAAACTGGTTCACCAGATCCTTGAATATTTAGATAAATGTCATGTTTGGCATTTTAACTAGCTTGATTTTTTTTTTAAAGCCAGAGATATCTTCACAAAGAAGCAGAACTATAAAATGTTTTCAATATGAATAGCTACACAAAAATGATTACATGGACAATAGATTACTCAGGTAAAGCAAAATACATGAAAACAATTTTTGAGAAAGCCATAGCCATCCACAAATTTTTTCTGCACAAAACTCACAAGTAATTGTACCAACTGATCTGAGTTTGAGCTATATTTGACTCAACAACATTATAGAATGAAAAGAATGTGGAGAGCCCCTCTGTGTTACTACACTTGATTTTAGCCAAAAGGCCAAGAAGCGATACCCCTCAGTGTTTGTTATACTGAGGATATTAAATGATTACTGCAGCCTGATAACAATACAAACTTATTATTTCAGTCAGGGACAGAAACTATGTGACTGGAATTCAAAGCAAATCGATGATGTCAGGTTACTTGAGATTGCTTTAGGCGTCTGTAAGAAGAATAACAGCAGTCGAAGCTCATGTCCACGTTGTAAAATGATTAGCCCTGTATCCCATTCCATGATCCATCCCATCTGTGTCTACTAGAGGCTGTGCTGCTGTGCAATTCCAAGACACATCACCTATCAGCACTGCACTTCTACATAGCAGACTATTGGCCGAGATTCGCAAAATCACTTCCTCTGCTTTTATCGGTTCTGAGACAAAACATCCTAAGCATGACGAAGATCAAAGAAAGCATTTTAAAGAAGCCATTGGCCCCATTCATGAAGACACAGACTCCTGTATTACTGAGTTCTGTGCTTACCATACCCTATGACACTGGCCATGCTGGGGATGAAAGTTCACACTATGGAAACCATCCGTGTGATGTATTGTTACCACATGTGTTCTTGCCTCATGCTCTTCTTATGCACTTTTTCAACGCTAATTGTAAAGAAACATGCAATTTGCTGTCAACTTATGCAGAACTGTTGAAGTGTGATGTCATTTTGGTCAAAATTAGATTGCATACATTCAGAAACCCAAACCTGAGATCATTCAATTTCCCAGATTACTAGATTTACATATTAATAACTCCTGGGGTATTTTTCTTTTTGCCAGCTCTAATTGCAACCAGAATTTATGGCTTGCAATCTTTTAAAATCCAAATGCAAGGCCAAGTGCTTAAAGTTTGGAGGCTTGCCACACTGTCATAGAGACCTTAGCAGGCACAAATTTAAAAGGCTGAGGCTCTGCAATTCATTCTGTTTTCCCCCGTGGGATGACTCTCACCACATTATTTAATATATATTCAAGCACTCCAAGTAAACTCCAATGCCGAATGGTGGCTATAATGGAGTATTTATGCCCTATCGATTGTAAATGTGCTCACTTTTCATATTCATCTTTATTATGAGTACATACACAAATACAGGCATGCATATATCAGAATTTTTCTTCTTCGATTCAACTTGCCAACTTTCACAATACTTATGAATTGCAAAAGAAAAACTAAAGTGAAATCTGGCTTATACATGAATATGTTCTGAGCTTTGGGCTTGGGATGTCCAGTCTGTCTCTTCTAAAATAACAGGATTTCCTGCCAAAAGAAAGAGGTAGTAAAGAAAGTCTTCATTCACTCAAATCATGCTTGGTCCCTTGGCAGCTAGAAAAAGGAAACACTGCTTGGTGGTGTATTTCTCAGTTCAATTAAGAGAGTTTTTATTTCCATGCACATGCTTAATGGTCAATTAAGGAGCTATTCCAAGGACTATAGCAGGTTGGCTTTAAATTCAAAACTCTTGCCCTTGTTTAATGGCAAAATGAATGGGAGGACTTTCTCACTGAAGATCTCCTTTCAAGAGAGGCTTCTGCAGAGCAGTGTTTAATCTGAAAGCAGGGAATGAAGTCTCCAGGCAAAATGCAGCTGAGCTAAAGGACTGGAGCAGAGACTGAGGGACTGAAATGGAAATTGTATTCCTCAGAAAAGTGTCTATATTACAGTTAATTCTACGCATAATTTTTAAATGACTGCTCTGTGCAAGGCACAGACAGTCGCTGCAGGGCATGTCCAGATATAAAATCAGTTCCCACATCTTTAGCTTTTCAAGAAAGGCCAAGGTTCACAAGCAGCACACAAGGCAGTGTGTGGCTGCACAGAAGTTCAAACAAGTCCTGGAGAGTTCAGCAATCAGAAGAAGATCGTGTTTATCTGAGTAGATAAGAAATGGCTTTGTGGAGCGCATTCATGTGAGATGGAATTAGGAAAGAAGAAGACCTTGGCAGGTTGAGGGAGGGGTGATTTTCTAGCTAAGTGGAAACTAAGAACAACTCATGACTGGGGGAGACAGGTAAATATAACAAAAATATGGGGAACATTGCATCGTTAGGATGCTCTGGAGCCTTAGACAAAGAGACCAAAGGAGACACTGTACTAGAGCAGAGGGTTTGAAAGCTCTAAAGGGCTGAATAATAAGAAAGAGGAGGAGGGTGGGGAGGAGGAGGAGGAGAAGGAGGTTTCAAGGTTTCTTTTGGTCTTGAAGAAGATTATTGAGGAACTGATTCTTGTTTTTATTTTTTTCTTATTGTTGCTAAATAAAGACAGATGATTTAGAATTCAGCTACAGTTTATAGCTACAGTCCTTGGAAGGGCTTATTTATTTCCAACACATATGAAACAATGTAGATTCGGGAAATGAGATCTATACTTAGGACTTACTGTAACATAAACAGTACACAATATGGTCTCCAAGTAGATCCCTTCTTCCAAAACGTTGTTGATGAAGCAATAACCCAAATCTAAGTACAACACCTACAAAGCCAGGTCAACCTGACCGACACCGCATGCTTGACCATATTCCCTGTTGTCTCCCACCGGGACAACTCTGCACAACTCATTGTCAGCAGCTGTTCAAGCACATTTGTCTGAACAGAGCCTCACCCCTGCTTTTAGAGAAGTCTGTGGGGTGCATTAGCTCCCCATGTCTCCAGGGATCAGCCTAGCAGCAAGGGATGAATATACACCGTGATGAATGCAAGAAGAGCTCTGGAAAAAGCTCCAAGGAACAGACACTGACCCCATGACCCAGGTCTGTGATGTGGGCAGATTCCTTCCTGCATCTCCGCTTACCTCACCCATAGATCAGTGCTTATAAGGGTCCCTCCTTCCTAGGTTTGTCTTGAGAATTATAGGAGGCAGTGCATGTGAAGCACGCATTTAAACTCTATCTGGAAAATTAGTAAGTTACTCAGTAAGTATTAGTTATTATTCTGTTCAACCAAATATGAGCTGTAGAATCAGTTCCATGGAGGCACAGAAGCAAAACTGAAGCAAAGGACACAGTCAGCACAGACACTGTTGCATGAGGCAGCATGGGGCGCCTATCTGAATCTCTCTTTTTCTGTCTTTTCACTCTCTTCTTTACTAAGTACAGTGCATGATAGAATACATGACTTTCCAAGAGATCTACAGAAAGCCAAAGGCAAAGCATCTAAAAATATGAGTCCTTTTCAGCCCTCCAGCCAAGAGATCATAAATCATTTGCAGAATAAAAAATAAAGTTCAGTCCTAATTGCAGAAGAGGAAGAACAGAATTATCTTTAAAACCCACTCTTACATCATGGAAAATTTTCATCTGTTCTTTTTAAGATGGAGAACTATTCCTTTTACAGACACTCGGCTTTATGAGGACTGGATAAGAAGCACAGAGCAATGTTGCCAAAGTAAAGGAATGAAGGAGGAAGGGAGGACTGAAGGCTCTGCTGGCTGCTGAAAACTAGTATTCTCCTACTTACAGATGACCATTAAATTCTCTGTTTTCAATAGTGTTTGAAAATTCCAAATCTTTTTTTTTTTCAGATTGCAGTTACAGAGGAATAAAAATCAAAATTTTGTGTTTATCTTCCAAAATTCCTCAAGGCACAGCCCCCAAAATCTTAAAATACGGTACTTTGTGTAAGGTAATGTGTGACAGGCTGAGTGAATGTGCATTTTTTCTCTGGACAGATCTGCTCAGTCCTGAACTTACACTGCCCTGTGTGACAAGGAACCACATTTGTCAGGCTCCCTTACCCTCTCACCTAGATCCTGTGGAAGAGATGATGGAAGACTGGCAGTCAGGCAAAAGAGCAAGGTCAGGACATCTCTTCTCTTCAAACTCTGCCTCCCATGGTATCCTTGGCATCAGCCTGGTCTCCTAGCTTGCAGGAGGCAGCACCCCCTGTGTCAGGCTGTGCTTCCAGCTGCTGGAATCTGCTCACCCATGATGGCCCTCTAGCCCTCAGCAGATGTGGCTTCCTGCTGCTGTTAATCTCTGAGCTGGCTCGCCACCTCCTGCTTGCCTCATTAGCCCAGACATCACTTATGTACAGGGACAGGGTCCATCATGAAATTTCCTGTTTGGATCTTCACACTGAATATGTCCCACTTAGAACCTGATACCTGTATCGCCCTTGAATCTAAGTGCTGTTGGTCAGTTTTCCTTTCAACAAGTGTTTCCTTATTTTATTTCTTGGTACAGGGGATCAAACTCGGGACCTTGCACTTGCAAGGCAGGCAGCGGAACCACTGAGCTAAATCCCCAGCCCTCTTTTCCACAAGTGTTTGTTTTCCAATAGTTCCTGCCTTTCATTAGCCATCTACATCCTGTTTTAGGGCTTCATTTTGGGGACCTAGGGCTTTCACAGCATCTTCAGATTTTGCAGGGTCACCATGGCATATCCTTCTCTTCTTTTTCTAACCTATATCTTCTCAGTGTCCATGGCAGGAGTTGGAGTGGCTGCCTATTATCTTAACATACCACATCTTGGTCATTTTCTTTGTCTTAGTCTATTTTTTGCTGCTGTAGAAGAATATCTGAAACTGGGTAATAATAATGGAAACATGCTGGCTTATAGTTCTAAGTCTGGAAAATCCAAGGTCAAGTGGCTAGTACTCACCAAAGGCCTAGCATCTAGCAAGGGTCTTATTGCTCTGTCATCCCTTGGCAGAAGGTGGAGGGCAGAAAAGGGCCCCAAACTCACCCTTTTATAATGGCATCCATTCCATGACAGTGGCCAGCTAAACAACCCTTTACATAACCACCTCTTCATACACAGTGGCAACATTCAAATCGCAGCACCTCCCAAAGCTGGAATTCTTCCAGGTCAGCCTGTAGCTGTAGTATCAATTTTGCTGTCACAATTACCCTTGCTCAAAATGCCTCAGTGTTCATACCCACCCTCTCATAGCAATCCCCTTTCGCCAATACCTAGTGTGCATGGCTCCCCGCATTCCTCTCTCTTCTTTCAGCATCACTGCTGACCTCAGGGCCTGCTTCAGCTTCACTTGGGTGATCTGGTGATGCCGGCCTGGACTCACCTGTCTGCCTCAGTGTCCCCAGCACTCACCAGTCCCATGGAAAGCTGAGTCGGCCTTAACGTCATGTTCATAGTTCTTTGCTGTAAGCTTTGCTGTGCTTACATTCAAATTGACTTAGCATTCAAGATACCCACCAGATACATCTCCACCAGCTTCATGCCTTCCTAACAGGTGAAACCTCTTCTCTGTTCATTCTGAACCTCACAAGTTAGTCTATGGTTTGCTCCTCTGAAAGGTGACCCCCCAAGGCAGACATGATAGTGAGTAATGCAGCTCATGGTGGAGCCCTCAGGTTCCAAAGGTAGCGGTAGTGTCCTGCGACTCTCTATAGATTTAGTACTGAGTCCTATCCCATACTGAATCTTTCAAGTTCCTGAAAGAACAAGCAAGGTGTAACGAAGGAGCCATGCATATGGTGAACTGATTTGCATTAGAAAAACCCATGGTAAATACGATAATATTTCAGCATTCCCCTCTCAAGGATTTGCTTCAGGAATCTGCTCTCTGTGTAACCCCTGAACTCTAGATGTGAATTAGGTTCCTGGAGGCCTTTAGGACTAGGAGGTAGACAGCCCAGAACATAATAGATCCCTGGGAAAAACTACTCTGGTCTCTAGAGAGGCAGAAGCTGCTTCAGAAATGGGCGGGGTCTTGGCAGAGATGAGGCCCCTCCCCTTCCAGTGCCTGAGTCTGGCAGAGCTCGCTCATGGTGCCCATGCCAGGCAACTGCTCAGCATTTGGAACCATTAAACACTAGGATTCCATCTTCCTGGTGTCTGCAAGGACTTTTTGAAGGATAAATAAGCTGGCTGTTGAAATTTAAGAGATCTCCATAAAATAATCAAGAAAGAAAATATGGATGCGAATAGTTTATTATCCATAAATATTCTGCTAAATTATCTCAGCTAAAGCTTTGAAACAGTTCCTAAATCTTTGCCTGAACATCTGTGCAAAATGTGGGTGGTTACGATAGCAGCAAACAAACTCGGTTTTTGCTAATTATTGCTGTGAATTAAAATTTATAACACGATTCTTAAAAATACGGTGCTAAAACCACAAAACAAAACTACATTTCTGTGAAGGAATATTATCATTTTTGTTTATAGTGGTCTTTTTGTATAAAATTAAATATTCTACGAATAAGTTTAGAATGTGGCTTAGATTAAAAGAAGTAAAAACTTGTAACTATTTCTGTGCAGCTGAGAGCACCTAAAGTTGGCACATTTTTTTCTTTGTGGTATTAAAGATTGAATCCAGGCAGGGCTGAATTACACTGCCAGCCCTTTTTAAAAAGAAAAAAAAATAGATTGTGAGACAGTCTCATCTAGTTGCTAAATTGTACTAAATTGACAGGTTGGGCTTGAGCTTGTGATTCTTCTGCCTCAGCCTTCTGAGTAGCTAAGATTACAGGCATGTACCAGGAACACCCAGAAAATTTGATTCTCTTTAGATGAAGTTTTTCACCTCTGGATCTCATCATATTTTCTCCCTTCCATCTCAGGTTCGTCTACTCCTAATTTCCTAATACTAAGTCAGGACACACATCTACAGCAGTGAATGGGTAAGTTTGTCAAGCAGGTAGATTTTTTACTTTGTGAGCTCAAAGCTGAAAACTTAGCAACTTCTATGGTTCCTATAAATCATTTTAAATATACCACCCAAATCAATGGTCCCTGTACTGTCTCATTTAGTGCATTCAAACATATATGTTTGGAAAATAGGAAGAACGAAGGTGACAAATACAGCTATGCAGTGACCGTGATGTCCCTCCGTGCAGCTCATGATAGAACACTACAAACTCTAAGACCCCCAGTTATCTCCAATCACCTAATTGTTCAGTCTTCATGATCAAGTTATATAATCACAGGTCTTGGGTAAGGGGATTAAGTTCAAAGTTTACATAACTGAGAACAAATCTAAATAAATTGTCTCGATTTCCCCTCTAGCTTTATTTTTTCTTAGTCTGAAGCCATCTAACAGCTTAAGAACTGTTCTTCCGAGACTGTTTCTCCCTTAGTTCTCCAGGGAAAAGTAGACTTGATATTTTTCAGTTCTTTGTGGTGGAGTCTTTTGTATTCTAATAGTTAAATGCAGAATTAGCCATTCCAGGGGAAAGGAAATAAAAAGACAGGATCATAAGATGTTCTCCTCAGTATATTTTCTTTAGATTTTCAGAACTCAGGATCTGATGCCCCACAGATAATAGTAAGCCATGAATCAGAACAGCAGCCTGTGTGAGTCATTCATCCCTGGGACACAATGTCTACACCAGGAGGAGGGGTTTACTCAGCACAGTTTCCACTGGTTTAATCCACTTTTGGCAGAAATGTGTGGTGAAAGAGCATGGCAGAGGAGATCTGTTCATTCTCATGGAAGTCTGGGAGCAGAGCCAGCTAAAAGTAGCCATCAACAAGAATATGCCCTTTCAGGTCACACCCCAGTGACATATCTCCAGCCAAGCCCTACCTATTAATAACACATTTGGCTATTGAACTTATCAATGAATAAATCCACTGATAAGGACAGTTACCCAAAATCCACTTCACCTTCCATAACCCATGAGATAGTGGGGAGACAGTTCAGATCCAAAGCTGGCTCCCCAAAAGCTCATGTCCATTTCATTATGAAAATGCATTTAGTCCATCTCGAAGAGTTGCCAAAGTTTGAACATTTCCTGTATTGCTGAAAAGTCCAAGTCCAAAGTTTCACCTGAGACTTACAGCAAACTCTTAGTTGTAGTCCCTAAGGTTAAACACTTCCAATATATCGTGGCATGGAGTAAACATATCCATTCCAAAACACAGGACTGGGGGATAGAAAGGAATGAAACCAAAGCAAGAATGAAAACCAGTGAGAAAGTATTAAATCTTTGAGTCTCATATCCAGCATCTGGGGAATGCGGTGAAACGTAAGCTCTAAATTTCATCAAATTATTCCCACACCGCAGGAGGTCACGTAATTTCTCATTGCTACACATACAACACAAAAAATAATCTGCTGTCAGTGGAAAGAGTAGGGGTGGAAACAACACATATGTTAAGTCTGAGCATTTAAGTTTCAGTAACTGAAAAGAAACTGAAACTTTAAATTAGAAATTTCTGAGATACATTCATTTATGTTCTTTCTCACAACTGCTTCTTCCAGCCTCATTCTCTAGGTGGGAACTCATGAGGAAAATTAGACTAGTTACATTTTGCAATTTTCCTGAATATACATAAATATCTTCAAAAGGAGTAAAAGGAACAACTGGCTAAGAATGCAAACAAATTTACAAAAGGCAAAATTTTAAATGTACCATAATACAATCATTTGCTGCACTAATAATAAAAGAAAATACACGAAAGCAGCACAACTTTATGTCTACCAAACTAGTAAACATTAGTGTTTTGAGTGCTGTCTTTGGTGAAAGTATAGGGATGCTGACTGTTATAACATAGTGGCCCATTCCGGGGACAAATTTGCAGCTTATTTTGAAGTTTTAAAATTCATTTCTATAGTCACTTCATCAACTAATTCAATGTCATGTGAACACTTACTTATGAGACTTTTCACCATCATTTATAACACTGCAAATATGATAATAAGGAGTGATTAGTAAAATATACTTCTCCTATGAAGACAAAAGATGAAAATATCTTGGTAGTATAACTTGATAAACAAAGGAGTTTCACAATATATTATTACAGAAACCAGATTACAGAATAATGGGAACTTCAAGAACAATTCATAATTATATTTATGTAGATTCATGTAAAGCATTACCAATAGATCTAAACTGTTTTAAGTAATAGAGAAATAAAACCTAAAATTTGCTAGCAATTTTGTATCTTTAGCGAAAAGGATGTCATTTCTACTTTATTCTGGAAGGAACCATTTTGGAGTCCTCATTTAATTATTAGAATTACTAATGTAGTAATGGCTAACATTACTTTGTGGCAGGAGTGGTGTTAAATGTGCCTCATGAATCGTCACAGTTATATACGAGAAAGGTATGATCATTGTCACCCCAGTATTATTGATGAGGTCACAAGATTGTCGACCAGAAAATGACAGGGTGGAGATTTGAGGTGAGGTGTACGAATCCAGGGGCTGTTTATTTAACCATGATGCTACAGACCTTCCTTCATCAAAGGGTACCGCAAGTCCAATCCCCAGTGGATGCTGAAAGGAATGACAATTACTGTGTTTTGTCAAAGCAAGACCTGTCTCTTAGTTGTTCTCGATGGGTGAGGACAGGTAGTAAATGCCCCTCAAATTCACTTGCACTCATAAATCTACACAGAAGTCAGGGTGATTTCTAAAAGAAAAAAAGATCAAGTTCAAGACTTGACTCAGATGTGTATTAAAATAGCTGCTGTAAATGAGAGGGTTGCCTGCTGAAGCCCGGCTGGAGGAAATAACGACCGGGACCTGGAAACCACTCAGTAACCACAAGTAGCCAGCCCTGACTGACTGTCCTCTCCCAACAATGGAGCCAGGCCATCGGGAAGGACTTGGTTTGGAGGACAGTCAGAGCTAATGTCTGATGTAGCCACTGAGTGTCCCTGCAAAAATAAAAAGTGGCCCTGTGTGTCTGCTGTAAACTGACAACTGAGAGTTCTAATTCCAGGATGGCCAGTTTGGGAAAGTGTCTTCTAAACTGAACCTAATTCCTGGGGAATTTTTCACTTGCACCTCAGAGAATTGCGGTGGGGAGTAAAATAGTGAGTGGCCACCCTCTGCAGGAAGGTGATATCGGCCAAAGGAGTCCCTAGGCTTGAACCAGAAGGGTTGCAATTCTTGCCCACATTATGTAAAGGACTAAGGGGCAAGGAAAACCCAAGGTGCTTGGGAAGATCAGAATTTTAACATTGGAGAAAGCATGGCCTCGTTTTGATGTCACACAGCCAGTTTTGAAGGCATCTGCTTTATGTGTGCTTTTGTGTTTACGAGTTTGGCTGTTCAAGGAAAGAGCGTCTATGGTAAGCATAAAACCCCATACGAAAGAATAAAGATCAATGCAGTATGTGTTGCTCTTGTTGGGTAGGGAAATTATTAGCATTTTTAATGTTCATCTTTTGTCTGTGTTTTTTTGTATCAAATACCGAGTTTTCAACAATGAAAAAGCGACTTTTTAGGAAAAACAATTAAAATTCCATTTACTGTGTCTCTTGCTAATATTTAATTTTCCCCCCATGGTATTCAGCCAAAGCTGGCCCCCTGTAACTTGCCTTATTCAAAATAAGTACATTTTCCTTTGTCCTTTAACAAGATTCACAATTGCAATGATCTTTTATTTTTCAGCCCAGATGAATATCTTCATTGAATGAATTTGGCAGAGAAAAATTCACAGAATTTTCTATAAAAGGGATATGTGTGGAGATAAGATGTAAAATGCTATTCGGGTCATTAAAGTTTTATTATTCGGAGCTTGTACTGTACCCCCAAACTGGCGACAAAACAGAAAGATTACATCGGATTTGTGCCATGGCGTTATTAAAAGCAGGGCTGCAAAATGACCTATAGCTTTCTCAAGACATTAAATTGTTGGCAAACAACCAAGTTCCTCTGCAGGCAAAGCAATGAATGTAAATGAGAAGCCTTGTATTCGTGATACAATTTAGTGAGGAGGACTTCTTCCTAGGAACATTGTGAAGGGGATTTTAACATCCACTAATCAACTTTGAATAGAGAGGACTTTTGTTGTCTCTGGAGCTTTCTTCTGCAGTACCCACCGGGAAGGGAGACACCTTCTTGTACCCAATAACTACATTCTTTAAGACCTCACCAGTCACCTAGCCATCAGGATTTGGCGTGTCCTACAGTATCTCTTCACTGGGAGCTTCAGTGAGATCTACTGGGACTGCCGATCTATTCAGAAGGGTTCCTTTCAATACATTTGGTACAGTATTTATTGCTGTGGTACTAGGGATTGAACCCAGGAGTACTGTCCTACTGAGCTACACTCCAAGTCCTTTTTACTCTTTTTATTTTGAGATAAGGTCTTTCTGAGTTGCCCAGGCTGGCCTCAAACTTGCAATCTTCCTGCCTCAGTCTACTGCATACCTGTAATTCCACAGCCTGGTACATATTTTTAATCATTGATTCATTCAGTAACCCTAGGTTCTTCTCATGTACTGAGAATAATTTTAATTGTATGATTAGGCAATGTATTCATGCATTAGTCAGGATTCTCTAGAAAAGAACCAATAGAATGTATGGGATGAGGATGGTATTTTTAAAAAGTTGGTTCACATGATTGTGAAGAACTGTTAAGTTCAAAATTCTTAGGCAGGTGGGCAGACTAGAAACTCAGGGCAGAGCTGCACATTGAGCCAAAGACTAGCAGTCTGCTGGGTGAACTTGTTCCTTGTTTGAAGACGTTATTCTTTTCTGTACAGAGGGATTCAACAAATAGAAGGAGGCCCACCCACGTTATGGAGTAGAATCTGCTTCTGGACCCACCGATTTAAATGCTAGTCTCATCCAAAACTACATTCACAGGAACATTCAGATGGACCTGTAACCAAATATCAGGCCCATCCAAGGTGTCACATTATTAACCATCATAAGCAAGGTCACCGAATATCTCATGGGCCATCTTTGAACTATGGTCAGGTTTAACTTTGAATCACAAAACCTAAGACTAAATGCGAACTTGGTAGCTCACTGTCTTGTGCCCTCCCCATACCTAAGAGATTAATTACTTTCATGGATACAGAAGTCCTTTAACCTTGTAAATTTTTGTAATGTCTTTCAAAAAACAAAAACAAACAAACAAAAAAAAAAAACCCATAAAATCCTCAGACCCACAGGAACTGTTCTTGAAGTGACAGCACTCAGGTTTTCCATTCTAAGCAGCTGAGGGAATTCGAATCCAGCAGACCTGGAAAAACACCCTCCACTGACTTTTCACTCCCAAGCCTTGTTTGGAAGTTAGCCTTCTAATAGTTTTGAGCGCATGGTTATTTAGTGATTCCCCCAAATACCTGAGTGCTTTAAACAAAGAACTCAGCAATATTTAAGCCTCTGAGAAGAAAACAGGGAGCAGGCTGAGGATAAGGCTGTCTTCAAGCAGCCTTGATCAGAGGAAGGTGTGGCCATTATTAGACCTGAGGCCAGAGAGCAGCCATATTTCAGAGGGTGAACAACTACTGGGCAAGAGGGTAAAAGGAGCACAGAATTTAGTTCTCTCCTGCCTCCGACCACACAAACTCTAGGCTTCTAACCTCAAACCCAAACCCTACATTGCACCAAGTGAGTGTGTGTCACTTTTCTCTAAATAGGTATCTCCATGCAAAATAAGAGCAGCTATTTCTAAACTACTTTTAGCTCATTACAGTACAAATTTGACATCCATTCTCCTTAATGCTCAATCATAAATCATATTTGTCTTTAAAATGTGAACTTTACTACATATAAATTAGTGCTGAATGATACTATATTTCAAGAAGCTTCCAGACCTTTGGAACTGCTCATAAACCAAGTCAATACCTGGTTTGTATATTGTTAAGAATGATCTTTCCCCTGGGTTTGAGGGGTGCAGCAGCTCATCCTGTTCACTATCCTTCCCCCAGCAACAGAACAACTTGTCCTTATTGCCACTAAATTCTTCAGTGGTTTCCAAGTTTATCAGGCGCAAGGTAGCAGAAGTATCCTAAGATCATTTTGAGCATTAGCCATGTAATAAAACGAGAATTAGTCCATCCAAATGACTTGTTGAAATAGCTTATCTTCCTTGGTGATCTGTATTCATTAATAAATAAGTGCTGTAGGGGAACTGGATTGTTTTAGTGAAAAAGATGCTAAGTCACCAATTAACTCTGCAGAAAGCAGGAAGCTCAGAAAAATATTTTAAATTAGTCTGAAAATGTGAATGTCTTCGATACGAGTGTATAATTCTTAGAAAAACATGTGTCTCCAGCGGCTAATCCTTCCTTCACTTTTCAAAGCAAAAGAGATCAATAAAACACGCATGGTGATGTCCCCCCAGTCTTAGCAAAGTCCTGGACATCAGTACACACAATGGACACTTCGTTTTCATCACAGTTCATTTTCGTGGGCATAAATATGCACTTCAAACTTTCCCTTTTTTGCTGTTCTTGGGGTGGTATGGTATAAATTCTGAGAGGTATTTTAATAGTCTTATCACCCTATTCCTGGGAACCTAACCAGGATTATCTTGTGTCATCATTTCTGAGTCTAAACTTGAAGAAGATGATGGCTTCCTCTGACAGTTGGACCCCTCGGGGCTCGTGTCGGAAATTTAACCCAGTACAACAGCACCAAGAGGCGGAAGCTCTGAGGGCAGGGAAGTCCTGAGTGGATTCACACCTTCCTGCGGACAGTGGCTTCCTGACCCATGGCACAAGGCCCCTGTGAGCGACACCTCTTTGCTCCTGTCTTCCCCCCCATCGCAGAGGTGCCCCCTGGATTCAGCCTCCCAAACTCAGACTTCCCAGCTTCCAGACGTGGAAGAAACAAGACTTTGTTCTCCATCGATGACCCAGTTTTGGATGTTCCAACAGCACAAAGCAGACTGCAACCGTTGCTAAGGTCCTTTCCACCCTGCTCATACACAGCCGTAAACAGGACCCTTATTTGCACGGAACTCCCGTTTTGAAGTTTTGAAAGTATTTGATTACTGAGAAACAATGACATATTTTTATAAATTTGGGTTCAGCGGTTAAGCTAGGTTGTAATAAACGTTTGGAAACATTCTAGCTGTTGAAAGAATAGCATATGTGTGTAAACACGGGGACAGTTTCACTATATAGATCAAAATCGCATGCACTTAAAACTAACTTCTAGATTCTAATCTCAGAAACAGTGGTCGTGATCACTATTCCTTTGAAGTTTGAATTTATATAAATTGAGCTAGACTGAAACTTCATTTGAGCCAAAGTTAAATAAACTTGAGTAAGAAAAATTGCCACGAAGTTGTTCTCCTTTTAATATTTTGAGCAGGAAAAGCACCTACTCTCCAAGCTAAATGAGAAAGTTCCTGAGATTTGGTTCATGGGATTTGGTGAGAAAATCACTGATGGACTGTACCCTGCAGAGAAGCTGAGATAGTTTCCTCTGTGCTTCTGAAGGATCCTCCTAGAAATGAAGATACCGGGTACATCACCCAGATGTCTTCCTGTCCATTAAGTACGCTTAAATACGTGCAAGTCTTCCATCTTTTAAAGACATAGACACAAACACAGACACTATCGCCGTCTGACAACCTTCTTCAAACACCGTCCTTCATAACCAGATTCAGAAACGTCTTTGTTTTAGTTTGTACTTTCTATTACCGCATGCTTGCTGTACATTCTGTTCACATCCCTATGTGGAGTTGGCACAAGCATATGATACATCTTATTTCTTTTTCACCCCATTCCCCGCCTCTCCATCCACTCTCGTGCCATCGTTGTATCCTCTTTCCATTTGAGAAAGATCTATTTCCCTACTTCCTACTATCTTTTATCTTGCTCATTGTTTATATTTGAATTTCTCATGTTAGAGGAACCATGACATATTTAAGCACATGTGTCTGATTTATTTCACTTCAATTTAGAGTCTCAAGGTGCATCCATTTTTCTACCAATGACTCAAGTTTTTCCTTCTTTATGGCAGAGTAGTGCTCCATTGGGTGTAAATACATTTCACTTATCTTAATGGCATCCACATCTATTACATTCTCTTCACACTACTATAATCTGGATTCTGACCCATATTTTAAGTTGAACAATTTTCATCAAGTTCATTGTTTCAGAATCCCCCCCACCAAGTTTTAGTGCTTCCTTGATTTCTCAGCACTGGCCACTGCTAACCACTTCCTCTTGCTAAAACATGTGATGTCCATAACAACATACTCGGGTAGAATACCCCTGCTACCATCTATTTATCACTGATAGACTTACATAGGCTGTGTCTGTGTTTTAAATCCTGAAGTACTTTGGGGTTTAGTTATAGTCATGTTAGTCATGTTAGCTGTAGTTTAATCAGATGTTCAGCACGTCCAAATTAGCAATCTCTAGAACAGATATTTTCTGTTCTCCAAATGCACATATTTAATTGCCTACTATGAAATTCCAATTAAAAATTTCATGAGAATCTCAAACTAAATATTTCCTAAATATCATCTTCCTACATGTAAACATACTCCTCTTATTTTGTCAGTCTCTGGGCCATATAAAAGCACAAGCTCAAATCGCAGATCCCATCATTTAATTCCCCCTCCATCAGCCCCCACATTACCTTGTTTCCAGCCAATTAATTGATTGAGTTTCAGTAACAGGGATTGAACTCAGGACCTTGCGTTTTCTAGGCAGGCGGCAGAACCACTGAGCCAAATCCCCAGCCCCCTTTTCTAGCCAATTAAAATCCCACCCTCTTAGCATTCCCTATGCTGTTTTCCTGCTTTCTTTTTCTCCATAGGCTTTCTCATCATCGAATATATCAAATATTTTATGTGCTCATTATATCTGCTATTTTCTATCTCTAGGAAATAATAAGTTCCATGAATTCAAAGATTTTTGTCTCGATCACAGTATCTGCTCACACTAAGCATTCTATAAATATGAAGTTCTTGTTGGCATCATGTCTGAGTTTGTGTCATTGACTGTTTTATCGCATGGTTATCAGACACTTCCCAGGGTCTGTGCATGCAGAATAATGTGTCACTGAATGCTGAGCATTATGGATAACACAGTGAAGAGGTGCTGCTTTAGGTATCTTCCAAACGGGTGGGTTTGCTGAATAAGCAGTTAGGTCTCTCCACCCCTGCTGAACCTGCACTCCAGCCTCTCCCCTGCACTGGAAGGGCTGCTTAGCTCTCGGCCACGGAAGAGGCTCACTTCCAAACCTCCTGAATTTTACCCTGTGCTTCCAGAAGCCAGGAGTTAACTGAGCCGCTTAGAGGAACTTCTTCTGTTCAGATTTCTGCTGCATTTTCTCTTAATCTTCCCCATTAGGTGCCCCAGTCACAAATCTCAGCCAACCCAGAAGCACAAACTCTGATCTCTACATCCTTCATTTGGACTGATGCCCTCTGCTTGGGTTCTCCATATAAGTGCAGATGCCCCCACTGCAAAAAATACTTTTTGAGAGAACCCCTGTGTGATCTACAGCTTATTGTGTATGCTTTGCCCTTCCCAAGGACTGTAGCCCATCACTGAGCGGCTATCCAATGCCTGCAGCTACTGTTTTATACATTTGTCCAGATTCCAGTTATTCTCAGTGAGAAGGGAGAGCATAATGAGCAGAAATAGAAATCCATGAGTATTTTCAAAATAAAGCAATCATCAATTCCTTCAGTCTGTCCACTTTCCTCTTTCCTTATCCCCCTCATTGAAGTTTAGGTCACCATTCCCTCCTCACTCAACCCTCAGGGTCCAAACGGACTTCCGGTCTCCATTCTGTTGCATTCCAGACCACTCATCTGCTTCGATCAGCGCTTGCCTTTTGTTTTTTAATGTTCATATTACATGTTAGAAAACCCACCATTGTCCTCAGAATCAAACCCAAACTTTTCATGTACCCTGCCATTATACCCACCCCACAGCACACCCTGTAAATTGTCTTCACGCCCTGGGCATGAGGGGCTCGCCCACCTCCACACTCCTGCACATGCTGCTAACCCTACCAGATTCTGATCCCACTCATCTGCTCAGGTTCTGGAACTCCAGGGACATCTGCAATGATTTCTCTGAGTCGGATTAGGTCCTCTACTTGTGTTCATCTTGTACTCATTCATCATCGTCTGGATTACACTGTTGCATAATTATTTCTTTACTTTTCCATGCTCTCACTAGACCATAAGCTTCTTGGGGCGGCCTCACATGCTCTTCATTGTTTTATGCCTATTTACTAGATTGTTCCGTAAATATTTCTTGAATTAATTCATATTAATGCTAGCAGATTTCCTGACAAGAGTACATCCATTCCCAATCAAATGTATATCCCAATTTTGTGCAGGAAATAAATGAATAAATATAGTTCCTTAAAGCATAAAATAAAAGTCAAGGGACATAAAAATAATAGGAGGAAGACAATAAATGATTCAAAACAGAAGGTAAAGCCTGTGTGCCAGATAACTCTTAAAAATATCTGTATTTTAGTTCTAGGTTAACATGTATAAAGTAAACACAATTCTAAGGAATTATCTTTAAGGCTATAATGCAACTGCTAAAGTCTCTAAAATTATGCTGATTCTTTGTTTCTTAAGATCAGTGTTTATTAGAATAGTTTACTCTCTTTATTTCACATGGTATGAAGGAAATGTGGTCTTGTCCATGTTCCTATGGTAAATTGAATAGCATACCTAAGTCTTTTGTACTTCGTTTGCTTCAGGATTATTAAGTTCTGCATAAAATAAGCACTGTTATCAATATTTACCAAAGTACTAGTATATGTGAAGGGAAACAATTTCTTCAGCACCCATATTCATCTTTTACTTAATTAGTCTATGAAAAAAAAACCACAAACACATTAGAGGAACTGAAGATTGGGTGGGGTCAGAAAGAAGGGTCTTTCATGAGGTTTTTAGAAGCTATGGTAACATGACCACTTTGCTAACAATTTAGTTTAAAACGTAATAATAAACAACATGGGTATTTCAGTCTGGAACTCTCTAACAAATGCCTTTTCTCTCACTTGGTTTTTATTGGAGTTTAACAAACAATACATACAACACCAAAGGACTGTGTTTAAATGAAATTGGTAAGAAAAACATCATTGACTTCTTTCCATCAAGTTAGTGATACTGAAAGCCACAAGACGACAAACATTTCCAACTCCTATTCTGTTCAACAAGTGTTTTTCAGTGTACTCAAAGTGCTTCCTGGAACTAGGTGTGGTGTATTAAAAACAAATAAGTGAGTTTTTGTTTTGCTTTTAATAAATGATTGGCTGAAATCAAATTTTTGAGTAGACACAGCCTGAGAATCAGTTATTTTTTAATAACATCTCCTTTTATGTCTCAGGAGTCTGGATGCTAAAAAAAAGTTACCAACTGGCAAGTTTCATATCATGGAGTTAATGTATTTTTTGAAATCTTGACTGATAAACTGGATTGTTATAGTTACCATTTTTTCATCCTGCTGTAAACAGTGGATCTGAAAGAATTCACAAGATTGGTCTTATTTTCTGCCAAAACAACAAAAAGCTGTATTGAATTAATCCATATAAGCAAAGAGAATTAAGTGTTTGGGGTTCACACACCTTTTCTACCATCACAAAACCATTTGGTACCAGCCTCAGGAACAGAGAAGGTTAGACTCCTAGAATCACCACTTTCCCAAGAAAGATCTTCCCTTAAGGAGACTCTGTCCCAGTGATTTGCAAGCAACTATGCAAAGCACTTCACAAGTATTGGCACTCAGTGTGTCATTGTGCCCCTTCTGTAAAGAAATTATACCCACAGAGCTTGGTACCTTGCCTGAGACAGAACTAGGAAGTCTGGTTCCAGAAACCCATCCTTAGAAACCCTGGTCTACTTCTCCACCTGTCTATTTTCTAGTGTACCCCACAAATACTTCCTTATGGAGTGATCAAGTCATTCCTCAATTTCCATTTGATCTTTGCCTTCTTCATCAAAAACCAATAAAACAGCTGAAAAGTTTTACTTTTATTAAAACAAGTTCATTTAGGGTAGCAAGAATTTTAAAACTTAAGGCTAGCAATTAAGCAAGTGGGGACTTCACAGGAAATCTTTATTTGTCCCCCAGAGAGTCATTTCAGCTCCCCTAGCTCAAAAGAGCAATGCAAGATATGCTTTCGAGGGTTCCACAAAGCTCGTATGTCAGCTCCCCACCAGCACTTGCCAGAGAATTCCATGTAGTGGAGTCCTTGCACGCATGTTTTAACATGTACAAACAGATATCAACAGGATGGTAATGTCAAAAAATCAAGTTCCAAAGACTTCCCAGACACATGGCTTTCATCAGCTCCCAAACCCTCGGAGAGATTTTATCAGCCCCTGATCAAAGGAAGCAGCAAAAGCCAATACCAGCAGCTGAGCAGCACGCGCTGCCATGTTGTTCTCTCAAGCGCACCCCAGAGCAGGGGCCCCGGCAGTCCAGGCCACACAGCAGCATCTGCCATAGCATCCAATACAAAGGCCAGGGTCCATCGGGCTTGAGAGCCGGCCGGTTTCACATGACGAATGCCCTCACCTGTGTGTGGACCATGTGAAAGACACGCTGACTTCCTTCTCCACACACATGAAGCACAAAAGGCACCTGACTGCTCAAGTGTGCTTAGTTCTGCACAGATAAGTATGTTTTATTCAGAATTATGGCAAAGAAAGAAGCAGGGCATCTGCAAACCATGAAGCTTATGAAACAAATTTGTTTTCTGCATCGAGTACTTAAGGTACTCTTAGTCCTGATTAATGTCCCTCGCACATGCAGCCTCAGAGCTGATGTTCTCTTCCCTAATCCAAGCCATATGCTCTTCTTATCACTTTAATGATATAAATGGAAATTATTGGTGTTTTTTACACTGAATATTTCTATTACAAAAAATTTTTTTTTTTCCAGGCTGATGAGCTAAGCTGTGATCGATGGGTGAGAAAATCCTCTCTGGAAACACTTTCCCACTTCTTTTCTTATAGCTCATAAGTGGAGGCGAGGTCTTCTATGTGGCTGTTTATTTGCTTCTAGTAGATCCAAGCTCCTTCATGGACAGAACTTTTCATACTTTTAAAAAAAAGAGGTAAGTTGAAAAGGAGTAGCTGACTGCAACATGTACCTTGGATAGTTGTATATAATCATCACAAGGCAGAGAAGTGTATAGTTTCCGGTAAGTTCAAAAACAACTGCTTTTTTTTTTTTTTCAGCAGCTAATAGCTGTTAAGCTATTCCTTCACCTTCTTTAAATACTGCTGTGTCTGTTTTCATTGTAAGAAGTACGCTCTAGGTGCAGAACAGCAGTGAAGAGAGATGCACAGATTCTGAGATTTCAGGGCTCAGAAAGAACCCAGGATCACCAGCTAGGTGGGCTGCAGCCCACAGAGGCATAGCAAGCACCTGGTGAGTTTGGAGACTGGTTCTTCCCCAGGAAGACTGTGGTACACTTGCTCCTAGATGGACCTGCTGAAGTCAGATATACTCCTGAGGACTGTAGCATGTGGCCAGGCTTGTGCCACACTGATCCATCTCATCAGGCCAGGGATACTGAGTGATTTGCTCGACAACCACAGTGGGAGGATTGTGGCAGAGGGAGGACCATAGCCTCAGGCTTGAAATCTTCATGTCTTTCCTCTACATTTTATCTCTCCCTTTTTTCCATGCTTTGCAAACATTCAAGTCAATTTGAGGATATAAGTATCATCAAAAACAAATAAACTAGTACAATTCCCATTTCCAAGGCCCGTTTCCTGCCTTTTCTCATTGCAATCCGGAATGTCCACTACGAGTTAAGAGGTGTCAAGCGCCAGGCTTAACATAAGAATATTAATAAACAGTCCCAGAAATGCCAAAACAAAGCTGAAGTGAACAATACAGGTCACAAGAAATGGCTTCCACTTATCCTAGTATTAAAATTATAACAATAGCAGTGAAAAGGACACCATGTCAGGGACTGTACTTCAAGGGTTTGCCCTGGCCCTCTATCATACCCTTGCAATGACTCTACGAGCTCAGTATATTATTACTCCCACATAACAGACAAGAAAACCGAGGTACCAAAAAGCAACTTTCTAGAAATTCAAGCAATTTTTTATTATTTTAAGTTTTGCCTTCAAATCACAATGTGAAAACGTCCTTCAAAAATGGCTTAACTCTAATCACAATCAGCTAATATCTACAAAGCATTTTTAATGAAAAGAACATTTTACTCATCTCCCACCCATTCCCATTTACGCATTACAAGTTTATTAGCATCACCATTTTGCTGGAGTAAAACCAAGGCTGGGAAAGACTCAGCGTCCTCACAGATCATAGGCAGCCAATCCTAAATTTGTCCCTCTGTGACACCGTTTGTAGGACCATCCTCCATCCACTCCACTGCTTCAAATCTGAAGATGCCTTCATGGCTCTGATGAGTATTTTATATGATCAGGTCCCCCAGAAAAATAGTATAAAACTGACTACAAATAGCCAGAAAACAGATGCAGGGCTGTTCTGTTGATTGCACTAAAATTCATGGACACACAAGGAAACAAAATAAATTGTGGCCAGTCTCTCCAAAGATTTTGTTGTGCATCCTTTTATTTTTATGCACATAGTCTGTGTTTACCGAGCTGTAGTAAAGGAGGCATGGGCTATTTTTATTCGGAGTAAAGCTGTAACACCAGCCAAGCAGAAGGACCCATCCATGACCAGAATGCAATGGCCTTCATTATCTTCCAACCCGCTCCTAAATGACTCGCAGAGAGCTGCCAGATGGTGTTTTCTCTCACCCCTTGCCTTACACTTATTTAATTATTTTAACATCGTTTTTGTTCTGCTGCCATGATGCCTAATGGGCAGATAGATTTGGAAGTTGGCTCCTTCTTTAATATCGACCAAGACATCTGAAAACTTTCTCAGGCTATAACTTCTGGATAATGTGAGCATACAGAATAATTGTGACAAAAAATGTATCCTTCATAATAACAAGTACCAGGCACATACAATATGCCAGATACTAGGCCAACAAATTTGCATACATTCCTCATTTAATCATCCAACAACTCATCAATGAGGAGGCTGAAGTTGAGAGGGATTAAGAAACCTACCCTTGGGTAACAGCTGGTCAGAGAGGTGGAAACATAGAATCTGAACTAAGCCGAGATTCTTACTCTTGGTGCAACACTAACATGATAGGACTTAAAGCTTGTAGTACTTGGGGGGGGGTGAGAGCAAATTTAATAAAGTGGTAAAGAAACCTACAAAGTTAATATGTGACCATTTTGGAAAGAGATGAGGTATATGAACAAGCAGTGAGGAGAACAAAGACCGCCCATGCAGCAGGTAGGCTGCAGCTGCAGCTCTGCAGGGTAGGAACCCAGGAATTCTTCTCACAGCTGCAGCCTCGCCCTACCCGGGCAGCCTGCATGCCATGACTGGGATAAACCTGGCCACCAAAGCCCAGCCACATTGGCTGAGGCGCTCAACAGGTACTATTCTCTCTGGCTTGACCAAGACTTTTGCCAAATCAGCTTTGCAGTTTGACTTCTTGCTCTACTCAATCTTGCCTTTGCTCCCTGTCTTCCAGAGATGTCAACTCTCTGTTAACATCTCCAGCATCCACAGTTCTTGGTCCTGAAAAACCTGGACTGTAACAATACTGCAGAGCCCTCCAAAAAGAAAAAAGTATGTACTGCACGTCAAGAATCTATATATGTAAATGTATCAAATAGTACATTTCTGATAGCAGCTTCAAGGCAGAGTTCCCCAAAGTAAGTTGGGGGCTTGAGAGTGTGGAGGTGGTCAGAAACAGGTAGCACTTAACTTCAGACTGACGTGATCAAGTAATTAACACACCTGCCTTCAGGATAAGGGCAGGGCAATCATCAAGAGGCCCAGAGAATCTCTCAAATGGAGGCCTCTTGGGTCTGCAGTACTCCTAGTTGAGACCCATGAATTATTATCCTGAGCAGTCTGAATGTATCAGTTTTAAATTAGAAAATTCCTATAAAATTACCTCTGAGATATCTTCAAATATGAAAGAGTTCTCCTCCGCATGCCTCCCAGTCACACTCTGTGTCATGGAGGAGTTGGTATCTGACATGGAAAGTGCCGGCTGACCTACAAGTTAGAATTCTCAGACTCAGTCTCCCTTCCTTCAGGTTCCCCCTCTCCATTATGCTGGTCCCCAGTATGGTTCTCTGTCTGTTACTTCCAACTTGGTCTTAGTAAAGAGACAATAATAATGAAGCTATTTTAAGACAATTTGCATTTTATAAAAAGAAACACTTGGAACCCAAAAAATGTTCTGGGCCTTAGAGAATAAAGCAACCATAATGGAATCATAGGGGCATAACAGACTCTCTGGTACAAGAGTTCGAGGCGTAGAAGAAGTAGAACACGTGCCTTCTCATTGTTTTTAGTGATTTGCCTCACCAAAGAATAAACTGGATGCCTCTGTGTGTTGGATACGGGCTTCAGATCTACAAGAAGAGGAAAGAGAAGAAGAAGAGGTGGTCTTTACATCTCATGGATGGAAAATTCTAGAACCTGTTGCAGAGTTTTAAACCTGATATAAGAAGGGCGGGGAGACAGACAGAGAGAGAGAGAGAGAGAAAGAGAGAGAGAGAGAGAGAGAGGAGAGAAGAAAGGAAATGGATTAATCTCAAGTCTTTAAAACTGTGTAGATACAGAATTCTGTGGAATTTGACAATTCCTACATGCTATACCTATGCCAGCTACAAAGGTAGTAGCTAATCCTAGGAGCCATGCTAAAGAATCAGTGAGGAGCAGGCATGGTGTGGAAGCCTGTGATCAGAAGCTGAGGAAGGAGGACCGTAAGTTCAAGCCAGCCTGGGTGACTTAGCGAGATACTGTCTCATAACTTTTAATCATTAAATAGAGGGCTGGGGATGTAGCCTAGTACAAAGGCCCTTGGTTTCAAACCCCAGTACTGGAAAAAAAAAATCAGTGACAAATACCAAAAAAAGGAAGAATAAAATAAAAATATGGCTGTAATCTTACAACAAATCCCTCATAAAATTGTATGTGTTTTTTAAGAACGAGTTATAAATCATGGATACGGATATTGATCAAATCATAAAAGTGAGAGCAAATAAGAAAAACATATTTGGAATTAACATCATCTGTTCCCATTTAACATAAAAATTTCACATATTATTCCTAAACCATTGTAATTTTCTTTCACTTTTCAAATGCTGAACTCCTTCTAGCCTCCTTTTCATTCTACTGGCAACTCATATACATTTAATCTGGAAGGGCCAGGGATTTAGCTCCCTGGTGGTGCCGCCGCCTGCCTGCAAGCTCAAGGACCCAGGTTCAATCCCTGGTACCAAAAAATTAAAAAAAAAAAATTTAAAAAAATTGATCTGGAAGCATATGATTTAAGCAACTTAGATAAAACAGGTTGTTTTAAAGATGTGTGCTGAAACAAAATAATTGCACGTTGCCCGACTAAAGGCAATCACTTCCACTCACAGGAAGTGTCAGTGCAATCTTGATTGGGATCTAGGTGCTTCTGTGGAAGGACAGAGATGAGTAGGGGCCTTGGGCAGCACCCTGTGGCGTCCTCCTAAGAAGCAGGTATGACATCTGTGCCTGGCCAGTCCCCAAGAGACCTGTGCTGTCCAGTCCCTGCTTCTCTGCTCCCAAGGCTCATATGCAACAGAGAGTGACCGTCAGTCTCCCTGCTCTGGTCAGCGTGAGGAACCGGCCAGCCTGTGGATCACATAACTGTGGAAGGCATGCCACAGCTTCCCGCTTCTTCTTTGCCAGGCAGTAGATTCTGTCTGAGCCTAAAATTTACCATCCCCAAATCTATTTTGTAAGACGAGGACAGCATCCTAACACTTAAAGATTTAACACCTCCAAGGGACAACAGTCCCTGATGTCACCATTTTTGCACTTCATATCGGAATCACTCAGCATTTTTCTGTCTTGGAATGGATGAAATCATCAGAGGATCATATGTCTAGCTGTGCTGAAAGTTTTTAGAGAGCTGATCCTCCATGTAAAACACGATAGCTAATTCTAGTCACTGTCCCCAATGCTTCACTTTAAAAAGGTAAGCACAGCTCCAGACTAAGCAATAATAGTAACGATGGAACGCATACGGAGTGCATTCTTCCTTATGTTATAGCTGCCCAGGAATGATATGCTGGGAGTTAACACAAATCCAAATCAATGAAACATCTAGCGCTCCTGCTCCAGCCCTCCACTGTACTTGTTCTCTGATGGCAGCTATACAATCAGCAAGGTTGTTGGCCCTCTCTGTGGATGTGGATTTGGCTCTTGGTTCAGGGCAACTGGCCCTGGAACGCTCTTCTACTGAGCTGTGCAAAGATAGGCAAGTGATTCACCTTCTCTGAGCTTCAGCTTTCCTAAAGGTAAAAGTGAAGAGATATCTTCCTTTGGGGGTGCTCTTGGAAGAAACAAGCAAGACACTCTAGGCAAGCCTTGGAGTTCATTAAGTGGTGAATATATGTAGCAATTAAAAATACTGGTTGCAATAGCCATTTTAAAAAATATATCATAGATTTTACATGGAGAGAACAGTTAGGAAAAAATGCTACAATATCCACAGCTCCCCTAGCATTCCTGGATCTTCGGCAATAACCCCAGTAACTGCGTTGTATAGCTGTATAGATTCTCCTGGTGAGACATATGTTCACCTGTGGGGAAAGAACACATAAGTAATAAATATCCTCTGCCCACACCTAAGTCACAGGTGCAAGCAGGGAATGTAATCATTTTATGATTTTGGAATCAAAAGTAGTCACCGATCCCTAAGCTTATGCATTACTAAAGATTTCTAGCAGGACAAAGAAGAACATTTCCTCCAATATTTAGTCTTAGATGTACTCCATTTACAATACACCAGGCACTAAAAAGAGGGGAGGAAAGATGAGTGGTACTCAGTCTTTTTTCCTTGAGGAGGTACTGTCAATACTGCTTATGTTTCTATTCACATTTGTGTGAAACTTTGGTCTTTCCAAACACTTTGCTTTTTAAAGCATCCCTGAGGAGGGGAAGAATGTGAAACTGATTCAATGGTTACATGACGTATTATTATCCCATAGTTTTAATAAAGGGTTAATACTAGCCACCACAGCATAGGAATGATTTCTTTCCTTACTGATGGCTAGGTTTACAGCTGAGGCCCATATCACAATAGCTTAATAAGGGTAAAGCATATACACTTGCTGAATATAAGTTGTTTGTGATACCAGAGCCCACTCTTTTATTTTTTTGGAAAATGTGTTTTATTAGTATGTGCTTATGATGCACAATCATTCAGAGCCTTCTTAGACAAATGAAAGCCCAAATAGGGATACCTGTACATTCATGCTTAGGTTTATGAAGGGTGGACAGGCAGGGAGAAGGACTGGACAAAGGAAAAGGTGATCTAAAGACAATAAACAGGGAGGGGTCGTTAGTAAGGCCTGTTTGTTCAGATTCTTCACTGTCCTTGTCTTCACAGACAAGGAAACTCCTTTCCTCGGGAAATAGGGGCGTAGCCCTGGTAATGAGAGTCTCGTGACTTGATCCAGGAAAGAGGAAGATGAGCATGACTTCTCTCTGATGCTTTCCAGCATACCAAGGTGCCTGTTGGGCCAGCACGTCCATACCCCGTCTCCACTCAGTCCATCTAATATTTCACAGGATGGCATCAAGGCCAAATCTGGAATTCCTCTTATAAGGCACACATGTCATTTTCAAGTCTCTACTAACACACATTTCCTAAATTTATTTGAATGTGATGCATTAACATCTATTATAAATATAAAACAAAGCTTATTTTCAAAATACAAATGCAATGAAAGAGTTTGGGGAAGCCACTGAAGGAATTAATTGAGAGAAATTTTATCTGAACTCTCATCTGAGTATCTTAGACTCTCCCACCAAAAATAGCCTCTATTAGTCTCCCTGTGAGGGAACTTCCAGCCAAGGAAGAGGCTGTCCATCAGCACCAAGAAGAAAAGGCCCCGAAGAACTGTCCATACTTCCCCTTGGAGATCCTGAACCCCGTTTTTTTGTTAAATTGAGATCTATCCCCTCTCTTCTGGCTATATGGACAGTAACTGAGTCTATTTTCAGTTAATTTATGAGCTCCACCACTCAAATCTAAACTGACAGAGAAGAGTTTGCTCCAACACTCTTCACTCTGTGATATGAAGAAAACAAAATCCATTTTTACTCCACAAGCAACAGCCTATAGATCTGAAAACCCACAGATTTAAAGTATTTTCAATTATTTTTATAATTTATATTCATTTGTCCTGTTTTTCTCATAATTCATGGAGTTTGTTATAGAATTTAATAATACTCATCTATTTTAAGCCCAAATCAGCATGACTTTCTACTCCATCTCATAGGTTATGCAAGGTGCTAAAAAAATACAAGGTTTGCTTAATACAAATATGTGTATGGGGGGCTGGGAAGGTAGCTTAGTGGCAGGGCACTGGCCACGTGTGCATGAGGCCCTGAGTTTAAGCCCTAGCACTGGGGGAAAAAACTAAATATCCTCAGATTTTAACTTTAGTGTGCCTCGCTCAAGAGCCTGTACTCTAATATTTTGAGTGTACTTTAAAAATTCTGCCTAATACAGTAAATCTCTTTATGCATCTTTTAAAAAATGCTTGAGTAACATCCTTTTTTTGTAATTATGTCTAAAATAAAACCTCAAATGTACTAAACCAATCAGAGCTCTTTTATAGGGCGGTAACTCATCAGTCAAAGTACAGTGTAGCTCAGAACACAGCCTGAAAGGTGACAGGAGGGGAAGGTGTAATCTTAGTTTCATATACATATCTTAAGAGTCATGTGTATATTGCAGTGGTCACCACACCCAGAAAGTTATATGTTTCCATAGTAACTGATCTATTTGCAAAGAAACAGAGGCAAGGAAGGAGAAAAAAGGAAATAATGTAACGAATATAAGTAACTGGCCTTAAGTATATGATGACAGCAAGAGAAACACTTAGGTGCCACGTATCCAAAGGGTGCTTTAATGCAGGAAAGTATCAGGAACTCAGAAAACCTTGGAAGACAAGAAGTATGTCTTCTGTTGTTTCTGAATCATTTTTCAGTCTGAAACAAAGTCAGGTACAGAATAAGCAATTAAATAGGAAACAGAAAAAGAAATGAAACCAAGAAAACAAACACTTGTGTACCATCAGATCAATAGGTGTGAAAATGATAACAGAACAAATATCAGTGATCACTTTCACAATCAATTCCATACTGATGACCTGAGGAAGTTCATGGGAAAAGTGACCCCAAATGAAAGCTACCATTGCAAGAGTTCATGGAGACCACTGAAATCATTCTCAATTCTGTTTGCCACTGTAATAGGAAAGTCTCAGTCTGAAGGTGAATTATTTCCTAAGTTTGAGTTTAATTCATTTAGCCAGTTTTGAATTTGGAGAACACAAAAACATATGTTCTCTTTCCCGGTGGCATTTTTACATGCATGTAAGTCAAGAGTAACTATCCTTTCAACTACCCAAATAATAAAAAATACATAACTTTGAAGATTAACACCCTTAAACACACACAGCATGTAGGTATTTTAGGTTTCCGAATGTAACCTCTGATATTTAATCTAACATTTCCATATTCTCTTCTAAACTTCTCCATCTTTAAGCTTATAACATCAAGTGAAATTTAAATTGATCATATTGACTAAGGTAAATTTACCTGTGTTGCAGATTGAAATAAAATAATTCAGACTACATTTACAAAGGATTATGCCTCTGTACACATCAATGCTTTGTAAAACATCACTTGGTGATGATAAATTTGGGATCACTGGGTTGACTGAACAGAAAGCAACCATGTGCTTCTGGGACCTAACTGTGCACACAAATCCCCCGGGACCTTGCTAAAATGCAAGGGCAGGAGTAGGACCATGAGCTCCACGCTTCTCACATTCAGCTTAACATGCTGTGAGGGTGGTTGGTGTGTTTTGAGCAGCAAGGCTTTGCAGAACTAGAATCTTTTGTTAAATATTTTCCACTCTCTTTTCCTTTCTAATCTGCCACTGATTCCTTTATAATGTTAGCTAAGGGTTCCAGTTTTTTTATCTTGCTACATATAATGAATTGCTTGTATTTATAAGAATTTCTGCACTCCCAAAAAAGTGTGTATTTTCTGTCTTTGGTAGTAATGAGGGTCCCTAATTCTTTGGAATCCAGCTACATTTTGCTACAACAAATTTTGCTACATTTACAAAATACACTGATGTAAAAACCTAAAAAAAAAAAAAGTCATATTTAAAACACATCTTGAGACCTGAGCAACAATAATGTTTTTGGCAACATGTAGCAGAAGAGGAAATTGTAATGAGTTTCTTTTTGCCCAAAAATCAACCACAAATTCTATTTCATACTATTACTGGAACAGCAGAATCAAAGTTCTCCATATGGGCCCAAGAAACAGACACCATTATAATACTATTGGAAACCATGAATTAAGAAATGGAGAGGGTTCTGAAAGTAATGATACAAGCAGGGCACAAACAGGAAGCCACTAAGACATACAGAAGCTCTTCTGCAGCCTAGACTCTGTTAAAATGATACACATGGAAGTAGTTTCTCCAGACATTTCATTTCTAATTTTATGTTCATTCTAATGAAGAACAGGAAAGCCCTGAAACAAGGCAGTTGAGCTCATTTATTATGACACTGATTCATTCAAATGGTAAAGCCGTAGTAAGATTGCCTCTATGAATAAAGTAAAAAAAAAAAAAAAAGTTATATACAAGGTTCCCCTGCTTAAGAAAAGTGGGCAAATATAAGTGGGGACTTCTAGCTTCTTTTTCTCATCCATATTGGACCTCAAGCACAAGCTTTGAGTACAGTCTTAAGTAGAAATCAAGGTGGTATTTTGAATGTCTTATTCACCCTGTCAATGTCTGATACTTTATCAACAAACTACAAATAATTAAGAATAAGAAAATTTCATAGAGAAAAGAGAGTAGAATATACATATATTTATTTATTTATTTATTTATTTTATGGTACCAGGTACCAGGGATTGAACTCGGGTCCTTGCACTTGCAAGGCAGGCCACCGAACCGCTGAGCTAAATCCCCGGCCCCTATATTTATTTCATCTCATGCTAAAATGGAATTCCTTTTGGTTGTGTGGAATTAAAATTAATATACATATTTGATGGCAACAAAAACTGTGGGTGTTTTTGTTGGTTTTGTTTTGTTTTGTTTGTTTTTGGAGAGGTTCAATTCGGGTCCTTGCACTTGCAAGGCAGGCCACCGAACCGCTGAGCTAAATCCCCGGCCCCTATATTTATTTCATCTCATGCTAAAATGGAATTCCTTTTGGTTGTGTGGAATTAAAATTAATATACATATTTGATGGCAACAAAAACTGTGGGTGTTTTTGTTGGTTTTGTTTTGTTTTGTTTGTTTTTGGAGAGGTTCAATGTTTAGTCCCTTCTAGGACAGATGTGCTAACTTTGATATTCTGTTAAAAGTTAATGAGGACACTAAAATTCAGTCACCAAACATTTTTGCCTTCTTCCCAACTTCTCTCACACACTTATCTCTTAAAATGGAGGGGAAGCCGGGCATGGTGGCGCACGCCTGTAATCCCAGCATTGAGGAGGCTGAGGCAGGAGGATCACTGTGAGTTCAAGAACAGCATGAGCTACATAGTGAGTTCCAGGTTAAAAAAAAAAAAAAAAAAAAAAAAAAAAGATGGAGGGGGAAAGGGGTTGGGGATTTAGTTCAGTGGTTCTGCTGCCTGCCTTGCAAGCCCAAAGTCCTAAATTTGATCCCTGGTCCCAAAAAAAAGGAAGGAAAAGATGGCACATGATTTAGTAAATTCATAAATGTGAGTCAAAAGCAGGTCAGGTACAACAAACTATCCAAAAACAATTGTTTAAAAACCTATCCCAATTTATAATATTAAAATAGCTGATTGAGCAAATGCTTAGAAATAAATTTATCCAAGGAGGTTAAACAGTTACCCATTGAAAACTTTTTAATGTTGACAAAAGATATTAAAAAGAACACAAATAAATGGAAATACAGCCTTTCCTCATGGATTTGAATGATTAATATTGTTAGATTGTCCATACAATACAAAAAACTATAGGTTCAATGCAATCTTTAGAAAACTAGATATAAATTTTTACAGTAACATAAAAAGCAATCAGAAAATTCACATGGAACCAAGAAAGACCCTGAATAAAAATATCTTGAGTAAGATATCATACAACCAGGTCCCAAAATATATTACAAAGCTATAATATTCAAAATAACATGACGACGCTCCTATGATCCCAGTTACTTGGAAGGCTGAGGTACAACAATTACAAGTTCAAGGCCAGCCTGGGCAACTAAGTGAGAACTTGTCTCAAAGTAAAATAAAATAAAATAAAATAAAAATGTTAGAGATATAGCTCAGTGGTAAAGCACTCCTTGCTTGTATCCCAGTTCTGCCAAAAGCAAACAAACAAAGGAAAGAAGGAAAAAAGAAAGGGATTGAAGGGAAGAGAAGGAAAGGGAAAGAAGGGAAGGGATAGAAAAGCATGGTGCTGTCATAAAAACAGACAAGTTCTCACTTAGTTACCCTGGCTGGCCTTGAACTTACGGTAAGAGTTCTCGGATCTCTATTCTTTCTGTAAACAAAGGGAAGTCACAATTTGTGGGATGGGACAAAACACTTACAAACCATATACTTGATAAGAAGTTAATATCCAACATACAGTATATAAGGAATACAGACAATTCATAAAAACCAAATAACTCAAGTGGCCAAAAGAAAAGAACGCACAGTTTTCACAAAAAGATACACCAATAGCCAGCAGATACATGACAAAACACTTAACATCACCAATTGTCAAAGCACTATAAATTAAAACCACAAGGAAATAGCACTATAAATTTACTAGAATAGCTATAATCAAAACGAAAAGCGTACAAGTTGATGACGATGTAGAGAAAAGAGAACCTTCGTATACCACTGGTGAGAGTGAAAATTGCTATAGACATAATAGGAAGTTCCTCACAAAATTAAAAAGAGGAACTGGGCAAGGTGGCATGCGCCTGTAATCCCAGCACTCAGGAGCCTGAGGCAGAAGGATCATTACAAGTTCCAGGCCAGCCTGGGCTATATAGTGAGTTCAAGGCCAGCCTGAACTATGTAACAAGACCCTTTCTCAAAAACTCCAAAAAACAAAAATAGGACCATTATATGATTCAACAATCCCACTCATCTAGACATATTTTCTAAGGAATTGAAACCAATATGCCAAACATATCTGAACTTCCATGTTTATTACAGCATTATTCATAATATCCAAGATTTAGAATCAACCTACATTGGTTGAACTGATGAATAAAAAAAAAGTGAAGTGATATACATAGCTAAGAGAATATCCTCTAGCCTCTAAAAAAAGAAAACAACATGGATTAACCTGCAGGACATTAGGCTAGATGAAATAAGCCAGGCACAGAAAGATAAATACTGCATGATCTCACATGTGAAATTAAAAATAAAGAACTTGTAGAAGTGAAGAACACAAGAGTGGTTGCCAGAATTTGAGGGCTGGGGTGCAGAGATGTTGGTCTGAAGGTACAAAGTTCACCTAGATAGGATAAGCTCAAAGTATGTGAGATGAAAACATGAATTAATGATTTAATCATTTCACAATGTACTCAAGTCAGAACATCATGATGTAGTTTTAAACATATACAATTAGAAAGATAAGTCAAGTAGGATTCTGAGTAATCCTTTTCAAAATATGTTTATACAGACCAAATTGTTGCAAACTAGAAATGCAACTTGATGGATAGGCTTAAAAGTTTCCCAAAATAAAGTCAAGAATTCTGCATTTATCTCAATGAACAGAACATAATGATCTAAAAGATCTGAGCTGATATGAAGTGGCAAATACTTTCATTCAATACGTACTAAGCAACTCCCCAAAGCCCAGAACTATGATGTGTATCACAATCTCCTTTTTGACATCAGAAGGTAGAGTCATCTTTTCATCTTCTGTGGAACCAAGGATAAACCACAAATCCTACACTATGAGGCTATTTATTCAACCTCTACTTTCAAGTACTGACTACCCAGAAAAGCAGAGGAATAGATTTTTAATGTTCATTCTCAGTGTTTTATGTACTTCTGCCCTTATGAGAAAATCATACCCTAACCAGGAAGACATGTTGCTCAATTCAGAATAGAGCTGGAAATTTCAACCACTTACAACAGAATGTCTTACAATAGTTCAATATTTTCAGTCTTGCATACTGTACTTTTACTTCTGTTTTATATATTTGACCCACATGATGCTAAGCATATTCCCAAGATTCCAATAACAACCCATGCGGCTTACTAATATCGTAAATAAGGAAAATGTGCAGTGAACTTTATGATTTTTTACGTACACAATGAATCAATTTTTCAAGGTTCCTGAGTTTTACGTGATACAACCCAAAGATGAAGTACCCTTCCTGACATGCTATATTGAATTACTCTTAGCAAAAAGTAATGGAGTCATAAGAAACTGCCTTTCCATTTCCCTCATGTTTCACTGGCTCCTCCTCAGCGCATCAGCTCCCTGTCTAACCCGTAACGGCATCCAAAAGGCCGTGGCTACATTTAGGCTAGGTAAGAGTATGACTTTATTTGGTTTTCCGATGTGGCTTTTGAAGGCCTAAAAAATTTGATATCCTAGGTCCTGATTCTGCTTTGGAATTCTGCAATTTGGTGTTTTGGATTTAGATGGGCCTGAGCAAGCCACCTCACGACACTTCTTAGGTCTCCTGATTAGCACTCCCATCCGATCCACTCATCTTTATTACTGTCTGCTCTCTGCTCTGAGCCTCGCCCCATACAAAAATATCAATGGAAACTCCCACTGTAAAATAGCATCCACTGTCACATCTTCACACAGAAGGACAACGGCCCTTTTCTTTCCTGTGACCATTATTGGTAAGTAACCTTCCATTTTACAGGACAGCAAGCCGCTGTTTGAAATGCTGAATACTCAACACAAACCAGTTTTGGCAGCATCTCAGCAACTCTTGTGACTCTGGGCATCCTGGAAAACTGTCTCCTGATCTGTATGCTGCTCAGCTTTGGATCTGGGTCTGCTTTGCAACATTATCCTGCTCCATTCAATGGAAACGCAAAGTTTTCCCTGCTCCTTCTGCCCCTATTCTCTTCACCCCTCAGACAATGGGATTTCCCATTAGAAAGAGAGAGTACAGTTCCTGGAGGGGGCAAGCAGGTTTTTGTTCCTCTTCTGTCCACTCCAGTACAAAGCTCTGCTCCTCCTCATGGGAAAACCTAAAGCTGGCTGGCAGTCAGTCTGACAGAAGGAGAGCAGTGCAGCGGAAAATTGGATAACAGGATAAAAATCTATGGGGCCACAGGAATCCCATCAAAATTGGCTCCTCCTGTCAAAGCCCAGACAAGTGACAAGGACAAATATAGAATGTTATTTATATTTAAATATTTCTAATGATATCATAATTATACTTCTGCCTCTTTTAGGCAGCCATTTTCCAGTGAGCTACAATTCTGCAAACCAAATGTTGTGTGTTGGAGAAAATCTACATAAGAATCAGACAGCTTCAATCAGACATCTGGGAAAATCCTATAAACTCTTCAAATAGCTATTTCTAAAGGGCAGAGCATAACAATTTATTTTTTTCAAAGGCATTTTCCATAAAGTATAATAGTGGAGTTCAAGAGATATAGGTCATTCCTAACTCTGGCATGGGAAAGCCAATCTATCTACCTAATAAATTAATTTCACTTAAAATCAAATTTGATATTTTGAAAAATGTCCAATTTTTTCATATGTCATATTGGGTCATTCTATAGTTCCAGTTATTGACTGATGGTTTTAACTTAGTCAACTTTATAGGAAGTTAATAAGCTGACATTTACATTGCTAAAGATATATAAATTTTCATTTTTTAAAACTTGGAAAAAAGTTTTGATGTATATTTTATAAATCACTATGCATTATGATTATTTTAAAACCTGACATTTTGGAGTACTTTCATAAGGGAGTATATGATATGTGAAGCTAAAGTGTCAACAAAGAATTTAGCATATTAATACAAGTCAAGATGACTAAAAATGAGATCTGTATAGAATTTTCTTTATATTACACTTCTATAGAGTTTTAATTCTAAGATTCCCAGAGACTTGTTGGCCATCTTTATTGACCGTATATTCACCCTCATTTATAGACAAGACAGACATGTACATAAAACCTGTGCAATAGAGATCAGAGTGGAGTATTAACAAGTTTCATACTCATTAACTTATATAAAAACAAATACACTCAGTGACCACATGTCAAGTGCTGGCAGAAAAAGTTAATACAAAATGGCACATCTTGGGGGAAAAATGAGAATCAAGACTTGTCATGTAGAGATACAAGATCCCAACAATGTATGTAACTGTACTGTATCCCTAAAATGTACCAATAAACACAATTAAAGCTGAAAAAACAAACAAACAAACAAACAAGAGGTACATCTTCACAATAACATATGAATTAAATGTAGGTTAGGAGCTATAAATGGAGAGAGGAGCAGATGATGATTCTCCATTCGGTATTTCCAACTGAAACACTTTTGGCTTCCAACTATAGGAACACATTTTGTAGAACAAATATGATTCCCTGCTGCTTCCAACTTTGTCCTTCTACTTTGCTCCAAATGTCTTCCTCAGTCTTGCTCTTACCTGTCATTCTCATTCTGCCTTCTCGTACTTATGCTCATTTTCTCCCTAAAATGGCTTTGTTCCTTTCCTCCTTTATCCAAAGCTTAATCCTTTAAAATTCAGCTAGCTATGGTGCTGAATTTGGTTTTTAAATCTAGGAGTCTTTTGAGGGAGTTTTTTCAGGTCTTCTCTGTAGAGTACCATGTTATCTGCAAATGCTGATAATGTAACTTCTTTTGCTAACAATAATCCCTTTATTTCTTTCTCTTGTCTAATTACTCTGGCTAATGTTTCTAGCACAAGAGTGGTGATAGTGGACATCCTTCTCTTGTTCCTGATTTTAGTGAAAGCTTTGAGTTTTTAACCATTGAGTATGATATTGGCTGTTGGTTTGTCATAGATGGCTTTTATCAGATTGAGATAAGGACCATCTGCTCTAATTTTCTCTAGGGTTTTTATCATGAATTGGTGTCGGACTTTGTCAAATGCTTTTGCTGCATCTATTCAGATGATCATATAGTTTTTTCCTTGGCTCTATTAATATGGTGTATTACATGTATTTATTTGCATATGTTGAACCACCCCTATATCCCTGGGATGAATCCTACTTGGTCACGGTATAAAACCTTCTTGATGATTTGCTGCATTTTGTTTGCCAGTATCTTATTAAGGATTCTTGAAACTATGTTCATATCGAGATTGGCCTGGAGTTCTCTTTTTTCATTGGATCCTTCTCTGGTTTTGGTACCAGGGCAATGCTTGCTTCCAGGAATGAATTGGGGAGTATTACTTCCCTTTCACTTTCATTAAAGAGTTTGAGAAGTAGTGGCATTAGGTCTTCTCTAAATTTCTTGAAGATTTCAGCAGTGAATCTGTCAGGACTTGAGCTTTTCTTTGTTGGTAGGTTTTTAATTACATCTTCAATTTCATTGACTGGAATTGGTTTATTTAGAATTTTTATATCTTCTCAATTCAGCTTTGATAAATCATAGGTAACCAAGAATCTGTCTGTTTCTCCTGTTTCCCATTTTACTAAAATACAAGTTCTCAAAGTAGGTATTCATGATCTGCTGGATTTCTTCAGGATTTGTTGTGATTTTACCCTTTTTATTCCTAATTGTATATATTTGACTATTTCCTTTTTTTAAATAAGTTTGAATAAGGGTTTGTCAATTTTATTTAATCTTTCAAAGAACAAATTCTTTGATTCATTGATTCTTTGTATTGTTTTCTTAATCTCAATTAATTTCTGCTCTGATTTTTATAATTTTCTCCTTCGTGTGAGCTTCAGGGTTGACTTCTACTTCTAGAAGCTTGAGGCTCACCATTAGGTTATGTATTTGAGCTCATTCTGTTTTTCTGACATGAGAGCTCACTGCTGCAATTTCCTTTTGTAGGACTGCTTTCATTGCAATTATAGGTTTCAGTATGTTATCTTGGCATTATCATTTAATTGTAGAAACTATTTTTTTTCTTTAATTTCATCTTTGACCCATTGGTTGTTCAGGAAGTTGTTATTTAATTCCCTGTGTTTATGAAGTTTTTGTGATTTCTTTTGCCACTGAATCCCAATTTCATTGTGCTATGGTCTGATAATATGCATGCGATAATTTCAATTCCTACGCATTTACTTAAGCATGGTCTATGAGATAGTATTTGGTCAATTTTGGAGAGAATCCCACATGCAGCTGAGAAAAATGAATATTCTGATGTTGTAGAGTAGAACACTGTAGACATCTACTAAGTCCATTTGTTCAAAAGTTTGGTTCAATTCTATTTGTTTTTTCATTTGTTTGATTTTTTATCTAATTGATCTATTTGTGACAGTGGGAGATTGAGATCACCCATTATAATTGTATTCGTGCTTACTGGATTTTTCATGTCCATTAATATTTGTTTTGTGTAGGTGGGTATGCTGGTATTTTGTGCATATAGGTTTATGATTGTTACCTCTTCCTCTTGGATTATTCCCTTTTTAAGGATTCAGTGACCTTCTTTGTCTCTCTTAATTAGTCTTGACTTGAAACCCACTTGGCCTGCAAACAGAATAGCTACCCCTGCTTTTTTCTGGTTTGCTGTCACATACAGTATTATTTTCCATCCTTTGACTTTCAGTCTGTGAATTTCTTTTTGAATCAGTAGCATAGCTGGACATAAATTCAACACTCAAAAATCAATAGTGTTCCTGTTCACAAATAACAAACTCACTGAGAGAGAAATTAGGGAAACACCACTCACAATAACATCCAAAACATGAAGTACCTATGAGTCAATCTAATGAAGGAAGTAAAAGACTGTTACATTGAAAACTAAAGTACTCTGAAAAAGGAAATTAAAGAAGATGTCAGAAAATGGAAAGATATCACTTGCTCTGCTGTAGGAAGAATGAATAAAGAGAAAATGGCCATACTCCCCAAATTGTTATTTAGATTTAATGCAATCCCAATCAAGATACCAATAGCATATCTCATAGAATTAGAGAAAGCAATAAAAAAATAACTTGGAACCAGAAGATACTAGATAGATACATAATAAAAGCAATTATGATCAACATAGGCAGGACAAGGCAAGGCAAATCCCTAATTTGAAATTATATTATAAAACTACTGTGATAAAATCAGCATGCTACTGGCAAAAAAAAAAAAAGGATCAATGGAACAGATTAGAAGATACAGAAACAACTTCACACACTCAGCCACCTTATCTTTGACAAAGGAGCCAAACACTTTCACTGGAAGATAGCTTTTTCAATAAATGGTTCTGGAAAAACTGGCTTTCCACAGGCCAGAGATTAAAACTAGACCCATATCTTTTTCCATGTACTAAACTAAAATAGAAACAGATCAAAGATCTAAAAATCTGCTGAAAGTTAAACTAGACAGAACGCTTGAAGACATTGCTGTGGACAAACACATTATGAACAAAACCTCTACCACACAGGAAATATCGTAATAATCAACAACTGGGGTTTCATCTTACTTTTTTCTCATTTATTAAGTTTATTGGTACAGTTTAGGTATACAGTACAGTTACATTCATCATTGGGATCTTGTACCTTTACATGATGTATCTTCCTTCATATTTTTCCCCATTCCCTCCCTATTTACAAATACTGTGTTTCCATGTTTTTCCTTTTCTCCATTTTTTTTTCTTTTCCCTTCTTTCCTATTAAAAAAGATTTTGAACAGCAAAAGAAACCACCAACACATTGAAGACAACTCACAGTGTGGGGAAAAACTTTTCCAGCTGTTCCTCAGATAAAACACTATTACCTAGAATAAAGAGCTTAAAAAATCAGACACCCCAAATTTAAAGACCCAAACCCACAATGGGCATCTGAGAAAAATACATACTTCTCATGATGAAGAAGTAGAAAGGGCAAATAAATATATGCAAAAAATGTTCAACATCACTGGTCATTCAAGAGATGCAAATTAAAACAACTCTGAGATTCCATCTCACTCTAGAAAGAATGGCTATTATCAAGCAATCAACCAATAACAAATGCTGATGGCGCTTTAGGGGAAAAAGTAACACTCCACCATTGATAGCAGTGTAGACTGGTACAACCACTGTGGAAATCAGTGGGGCAATTCCTCAAAAAACTAAAACTAGAGGCTCCATTTGACCCAGCTATTACCCTTCTTGGTATCTTTCAGAAAGAATTAAAAGCATCATACCACAGCAATATTTGCGCACTCATGTTTATAGCGGCATAGTTTATAATAACTAAATCTTGCAAACAGTCCAAATGCCCATCAACTAATTGAATGGATAAAGATGTGGGGCTTTTTTTCTTATAAAATGCAGTACTACTCTGTCATAAAGGAGGATAAACTTGAGACATGTCTAGCTAAATGGATGAAACTTGAGACCATACTATTAAGTAAAATAAATTGGAAATGGATGTTTAAATACCATATTCTCTAGTATGAGAAACCAAAAGGATAAATAAGGACCAAAATGTATAGTAGATATTGTGAAATAGGAAGGAAATGTTTAAATGGGAAAGGGAACAAGGGAAGGGAGGGGAAAGGAACTAAGGGACAAGAAAAGAGTATAGAAAGGAAAAATGTAAACAAAGCTTTTGTTAATAAGGAGGGGAAGTGAGGTAGAAGGGAGGGGAGGGGAATGGAAAAAAAGAAGTGACATATATCATGTACAGGTACCAATGCCCTATGATGAATGTGATCATTCTGTAAAATGTGCCAATAAAACTAAACTAAAATAAAATTCAGTTAAAGTGTCACTTTGAAACATTTTTATTAATCTGACTGATGATTCAATTTGCATAAGACAATATTCTAAGCGCTTAATATATATGTCCTATCGAAATTGTCCCAATTCTATTAGGGAGGCAGGAATTCAAAAAACCCAGAGAAGTAACTCGACTTAAAATACGTAGCTGAAAAGCAGCAGAGTCCTAATTGAAGTCCCATCTGTGTGACTCAAATGACCATGTCACTAATTACTCTGTCGTTTTGTTCCCTCTTCTCATACCTTTTTTTCACTTAACTCATGTTCTAGATGCTACCATAGGATCCAACATTCATCACATTTGTACATACTAGACTCTTCCATTAGATGATAAACGTACAGAAGTTTCTCCTCCAACCCTGCCTAGTAACAACCAGTTAACTTACTGATTGTCTGAACTTAGAAAACCAACAGCAGTTTTTCAGATTACTGCTGTGTTTGCTACTGTAGCTCTGTGGAATCATTTGTCCTTCCAGTATACTATAAAATGTGAATCACAAGGTAACGTATTAATTTCCATTGAACAAGTCTTTACTGAGTGACATTTATGTGACTAGCATTTTGCTAGGCAATGGGGGAAAAATTTAAGAGATCTAAAACATAATCCCTGCTCTAAAAATCCTTATCATGTTGCAGAGAAGTTTCCTATATATTAAATTACATATATGTATGTTTCATATAAGTGCATATATATATATGTGTATATATATATATATATATATATATGAGTTAACACAAAAAACATAAGTTTATATATAAAATAACTTTAGGCAGCATCTGGCATTAAGACCTCAATAAATAAGCAACAAATCCATTCTAGAGATCTAATGACTATAATTAATAATATCTTACTGCGCTGGATATTTGCTAAAATAGATTTCAGATCCTCTTGCCACACTTTTAAACAGCTAATTATGTAAGGAGATGGATTAACTTGCTTCACTATGAAATCATTTCACTATGTTTATATACATCAAAACATGTTGTGCAGCTAAATATATACAATAAATATAATAATACATCCATTCAGTCATAGCCAAGGGAGGCTGCTGAGAATGACAATCTGTCATTACTCAGGATTCACAGAGATTTATTAGTATGGTTATCATTATCAAAGACATCAATCAACAAATGTTCATTGTTCTCCTATTCCAGACCAATCCAGAACTTACAGTCTGGCAAAGTCAATTTCCAGAAACTGGAGAATATATAGAAATTGTATTTTTTTATCTTGAGAGGTTCTCTTCTAAAAAATGCCTATGGACTAAATTCCTGATATGAACCCATTTTTCCAAATATCCTTTTGTTTTTCTCTTTGAAAGTGGAATAAAAATGGGTAACATTTTAGTACACGTAGTTAACACTGGTGGTAATCTAATTTTACTATTAATATAAATATATAAATGCTTTTTCTCGTGTTTGTTGTTCATACTTGAATTTGGATATATTAGCCTAGGGTTAGGTAAATTAAATGAAAAATATCCCCATAGGTCTAGCATCAAAACAATATGTGGTTCTTTGATTCTGTGATTTAATGGATCACAATCAGGCATCAACTAAAGGCTGGTAATTTAAATTATAAGCAGAGGGGTTCAAAGCTGTAGCTAATTCATTACTCACACATCTCTAGTTGAAGTAGTAATTTAAAGTCATGTGTGTTGCATTAATTGTAATCTTGTTTCCAAATGACAAGATAAATATCTCAAGGAACATAATGTATTATGGTCATAGGTCAACCCAAATGAATGTCTAAAATAGATTAGTGTTAAGTACATGCAATATGTCATGTTTATAAATTTTAAAAAGGATAAATTGTATTAACATTTAGCAGATTGTTCATTACACATCAGTGTTTAGCTTTAAGTGAATTAATACCCCATTTAGTCATAGCATTCTGTGAAAATACCAGAGAAATAAAATCCCTGACTGAAAAATGTAATACTTGAGAAAAAAAATAGAACAATATAAATTTTACCCTTCCTGCTAAAATCCCATTGCCTTGGTTTACATAAATGTGAAATAAAAAATATATTTTGCCGCCCAAGTGACACAAACAAGGGCAAAGCTGCAATTAGTAAAAGTAGGTAATTACAAAAGTGCCAATCTCTGCCTATATTGCTACTTTTAAGTCTAGCACCAAGGACTGTTTGAGAAGCTCATACAGTCCCAGACTAGAAAATCAAAGTGTCCTCCAACAACACATGGGGAAGTATGTGCAGGATAAGGAAAGAGGCTGTTATTGCAATTACCTATGAAGTTCAGAGTTGGTTTTCAGATTGAGCTGAAATTAAACCGTTGTGATTTCAGCATGAATGAACTAGTTTCCCTACCTACAAGTCTGAGATCGTAGAGGAAGCACTTAAACATCCCTTTCATTCACCATGTGTATGCAACACACTAAGTTGCTACGTTCCTAGCCAAGACTTCCCTCTCTGAAAGAGCCTTGTTGGATGAATGTGCAGAAAAGTCATTTAGGATACAGTGATGGCCATAACCAACCAAATCCAGCCCACACAAATATTGTGTTTATTTTGCTTTTTATTTTCTATTTGGATGTTTGCTTTAAGCAAAGCAGATCCCTCAAATGAGTGGTTTCTTCCATTCTCTGCCTTCTTGTGCAAAGCCCAATCCACACCAATGCTGCATGTGGGCAGCAAAGCCCATAACCAAATGCTGCTCCAAGGATGACTGGGCTTTGGTTTTGCAAAGTGCAGTTTGCACAGAACTGAAATGTTCCAGACACTGGGTGTCTCCATGCAAGGTGAGGGCTGAGGGTATCTTGGAGCACATTTGGGTGATATTAACAGGAAAAGACAAAGTCTTACACTGAGGATTTTTTTTCCTCCATTTATTTCTTGAGAGTTGCCTGTCATACAGCTAAGGAAGGTGACTGCATTTGATTGGGAGAGAGCAATTGGGTCCTGACCAAGGTCTAGCCAATAAAAGATTATTCTACCCCCGAAACTTATGAGAGTAAGAAAGGAGGACACAGTGCTCAGTACATCCCAGGAAAACATTCAGACACACCCCCAGGAAATTCAGAATGGGTCATTTAGCTAATCTACTCCCATGTAGAAAAAAAATAATATTTAAAAATTCTTCTGAACGCTTTTTTTCCTGGTACCAGGGATCGAACTTGGGTCCTTCCTTGTCCTTGTGAGTTAGGCAGTGGAACCACTGGGCTAAATCCTCAGCCCCTGAAGGCTATTTTTATGAGGTTCTGTTGACTTCAATTAAAAAAAAACAAACAGGATACAGGGCTCTTAAGGCAAGTGCAATTTTTGAAATTCCTTGCTTGGATTTATTGAGCTGCAGCATTGTAGATTTATTTAGAGAGTTCAAATTCTAATTTACCATCACAAGCTATGTGACATTGGACAAATTAATCAACATATCAAATTATCTACAACCTGAACCATAAAAGGCAAGGCAGAAATGATTACTCTAATGAGTACTAGGCAAAGCAACATCAGACTACTCCGGCTCTTGCACGCCTATAGCATTGGTTAAAATTACTCAACTAGGGCTGCCATAACAAAATACTATAGACTGAGTAGTTTAAATAGCACAAACTTATTTCCCCATAGTTCCAGAGGCTAGACATTCAAGATCAATTTGTTGTGCATCTGCTTTCTCCTGAGGCCTCTCCTTTGCTGAAGGATGGAGGTCCTCTTGCTTTGTCCTCATGTGGCCTCTTTTCTGTAGATATATGCCCCCATGTCTCTTCCACTTTTGAGGGGGAAAACAGTCATACTGGATTAGGACCTGTCTTAGCCACTTTTCTCATCACTGGCACAAAACACCTAACACTCACAAGTTAGAGGAGAGACTTATTTGGGTTCACATTTATAGTCCATGGTCAGCTGGTTCCAGGGTGGGAAAGGCATGGCAGAGGGCATAGTGGAGGAAACTCTGCTCACATATGGCAGCGAGGAAGCAGAGAGTGAAGGGGAGAGGTAGGCAAGGAAATACACCCTTCCAAGTTATGCCCCCAGTGACCCACCTCTGACCAGATCCCAACAGCACTTCTATAATTCAATCACCTTACAAAATCCCTGCCTATGAGTGCATGAAGGTCTTGGGGACATTCTTGATCTAAACCATGACATTCTACTCCTGGGAATGTTGGGATTCCCAAAAGAATCATTGCATCTTTTTATGCAAAATGTATTTAGTCCATCCTTAAATGTTGTCAAAGTCTCTAAGAGTTCCATCATTACTGAAAAATTCAAGTCCAAAGTCTCCTCTGAAATGCAAGGCAAACTCTTGGTTGTGAGCTCCTATAAAAATCAAAAAGAAAGTTAAATATTTCCAACATACAATGGCACAAGGTAAACCTTCCCTTTTCAAACAGGAAAAACAGGAGGATAGAAAGGAATGGGACCAAAGCAATATCAAAATCCGCAGGACAAACACTAAATTATGACCAGTACCTGGGACAAGTTGGATGACATGTGAACTCCAAAGATCTTGGGCAGCCTTACCCCTACAGTACCACCTATGGCAACCCCCATGGCCTTTCTCTTGAGTAGACTTTGGTCACTGCTTGTGGCCTTCCTCAGCAGACAATCCCCGTCCCTGGCTTTTGCAACTTTCTGGGGTTTCCACCACACTTTCAGCTTCCCTCTCAAAGCTTCACACAGTGCTCTCTCAGGGACACACTGCCTCACCTCCCAGTCCTCCTTCTGAAATCTGGATAGAAGCCACTGTGACCTAACAACTCTTACGTTCTACATGTCTATAAAACCAGTTCAACATAGATGACACTAAGGTCTTCTGCCAGCTCATGCAGCAGCTGCCCGACCATTGGATGGTGTCTTGGGAGGCTTCCAAGTGCCTAAATGGCTAAACTCTGATACTCTTTGCTACTTGACCCTGAATGAGCTGAGCTCCCTTCTCACATAAGTTTTACATCTTTGCACCCATGAGTCTCTGACTGGAGAGGTCTTGCTGATTCCTGTAATGCTAGCAAGATATCTTTCATATTATCCTAATGAAAAGTACTTGGCTTTTTTTTAATGCTAATATTTTCACCAACCAAGTTCTCCTTGGCCAAAGCTTTACAGGCCCCAACATTCCAGGAACTGCTTTCTAGTGAAACTCAAACCTTTTGAGATGGACTTTTTGTTCTTGTTTCTTAGGGTAAATCTGACTAAAAACAGCATGCACTACTCATGCAACAACCTGAACTGCCTGGAACTAGGTTGCCTGGAAATTTCCTCCATTGGATCAATTAGTGCAGTACCTTTAATCACAGTCTCCAACAAACTGCCAGGATGTGAATAAAACGTAGGCAAATTTTGTGCCAGACCATAACACAGCCTGGAGGTCAACTGCCACTGGAGTCCTTCCAAACTGGACTCTCCCAATCCTGCATTCTTGTCATCGGATCTCTGAGCAGCATTGCATATGAGGGTAGGCTTACAGCATTTTAGGGTCTCTCTAGCTTCTATTTCCAAACCTTTCCAAACTCCACTCTGAACTAGTCCAAAGGCTTCTGAACCACACAGCTGGGAATATTCACAACCCTACACTTGGTACCTAAATCTCTCTCAATCACTTTCCTTGTAGCTAGGACAAAATATTCAAAAGCACATCTTTTAACAAATTAAAGGAGGGCTTTTTTTTTTCTTTTGTGACTAACAATTTTTTTGACTTTTTTGACTAACACTTACAGTCCATGCTTGGCTGGCTTCAGCATGGGTAAGGCATGCAGAGGAGGAGGATAGTGAAGGAAAATCTGCCCATATGTTCGACCAGGAAACAGTGTGAAGGGAGGAGGCGGAGAGGGAGATATACCATTCCAGGCCATGCCCCCAGTGGTCCACAGCTAACCAAGGCCCTGCTCCAAAAAGCAGGTCAGTTGTAGCACCCACATAAGTCATTCACCTTTCCCGAGTCCTGCCTATGAGTGTATGAGGTCCTTGGGGAATATTCTTGACCTAAACCATAACAGGACCCCACTCTTATGACATCAGTTAGCCTTAACTATCTCTGCAAGGTCCATGCACAGCCACACTGGGGTAAGGCATTCAACACACAAGTGGGATGAGAAGCCCGATTAAATAACAGATCATAGCATGCCCACCTTGCAGGGGTGGTATGAGGATTGTATTAGTTGGTATTTGTTAAAGTATTTCAAACAGTGTCTGGTACACAGGAGAACCATTCAAGTGTTCATTAAATTAATTTTTAAAACACTAAAATAATTTTTTAACCTGAGATGATTTCTGTAAAATGAAAGGAGTTGGGCCGGGGATTTAGCTCAGTGGTTCTGCCGCCTGCCTTGCAAGTACAAGGACCCAAGTTCAATCGCCGGTACC
>NW_022900938.1:15511118-15541426 GCF_012274545.1 Fukomys damarensis
AAAAAAAAAAAAAAAAAAAAAAAAAGGAAAAGAAAAGAAAGGAGCTCCCTCTTCCTGGAAAATGGCAATCAGGCATGTGAGTTCATTATTTATTTCTGTATAACAAGTATCTGAAAACTTAGCATCTTAACACACATTTAACACAATAAATACTTGCTACCTGACATGGTTTCCATAAGACAGGAAAGTAGGTTAGCTGGGCTGTTCTGGTCCAATTTCTCATAAGGTTGTAATTAAGACATCGTTGGAGGTCTTGATGAGGGCTAGAGGATGCTTTTCCAAAGGGGCTCACTCACATAGTTCACAAGCTGACAAGCCAGCAGTTGGAGGATACCCCAGTCTTACAACTTGGGGATCTTCTCCCTAACCCTGCAAAGCACTGCATAAGCACCCTTACAATATGGCATCTGGCTTTCCCTAAAAGTGATTCCAGAGACAGAAAGACAGAAGAGCCAATGTCTTTTTGATCTGGCCTCAGCAGGTACATGCTATGACTTCCGCTGCAGACTTAGGTCCCATCACCTCTAACACTATATGGAAGAGAACTACACAACACATGAATGCCAGGCAGGGCAGCAGACACCAGTGGAACTCATCACTAGAGAAAAAGCTATCAAATTTAGCCAATCAGATGTCTTCCTAGAACTTTGAAACATGGGGAAGTGACACAAAGGCTTAGCAACAATGAAACATTACTTACAGCTCAGCACAATATAAGCTAGGTCAGCATCTCAAGCAAACAATCACCCAGAGTGTCCTGGACTGTGTTTTCCATTCCCTTACATGTTTTTGTTCTTCTCATTCTCTAATCTTGTTTCCCAGTCTCCCAGTTCTGTGACATCCCCAGTGTTCTTTAATCCGCTGATTAATCGGCTATCTTGTATGGTCTGTAACCAAGAGCCTTAGCTGATGCAACCTGGAACCCTTCCACTCTGTTCTCTGGAGACATTAATTCTTCTTTTGCCCCAGATTTCATGCTGAGGATCTGTTATTTTTTGCAGGAAGTGTTAATTCACGCTTCAGACTAGGGCAGACACCATATTCCAAGCTTTACATTTTTGGTTACTCATCTCTCCTCTATTAGTACAAAATATTATGATATTATAATCAGTCATCTAACTGCCATTACATAAGCAATTTCTCTCCTAGAATTTTGCTCCATGACTGCAGAGAATATGAGAATCTTGTTCATCACTGTATCCTCAGGACTTAACATGGTAGATCTCCCAAAAAAGAAAATGAAAAAAAAAAAACCAAACAAAACCTTATGGACTCCACTGTCTTTATGAGAGCAGACACTCTCGAGTCAACCATTTTCAGTTTGAATTGAATTTGATTTTTTTCTTCATTTGCTTTTACATTTGCCAATATATTTTTCTATTAATTTTTAAATTGATATTTTCAAAGCCCAGTGTGATGTTGCTTTTAGCCCCAAGCGTTCCAGTTGAATGCAGCGTTTTCTTCTGTGATATTTTTCCCCTTTGGGGAAGCCAACATATAATTAGTAGCTTACCTCATGAACATTGATTTTGAAGAGGAAGGGAGTCAATCATTGGATTGTTCAGTGGTGTCTGGTGAAGCAGGCTGACGAGGAACTGAGATGTTCCTGCCAACATGTCTGATGGCTCCACGAGCCAGCTTTTCCCCAGCAGAGCCAATGCTTGGCTCTGGCTGGCTTTTTTCTCAGCTGACCAACTTATCACTCTCCTCTTCCAGTTGTCTCAGTCTTTCTTTGGATATGCTGACTCCCCATGCCCACATCTGATGATCTGGGAACAATCTGTTTTAAAGACAACTTTCTCTCTGATCAAGTTTGAAAGTTAGAAAGGGGGAGAAGAGAAAACAGAAATGTCAGGAATAACTGTAAAGTTCAAGATTTGTTTACTGAGGTAAAAATCAGTATGACCCAGATGACCAATCCGAGACACAATGAAGATCATAGATCTTTCTAATTAATCACACAGGACCAACTTAAAAGGAAATCTTGAAGCCTACCCTCCTTTAACCAAAATAGTTACAGCAATTCCCACAGCCCAAAGGGGTTGCCTCAGTTTCTTTGTTAACCAGCTCTGGCAGAAGAATTAAAACAGGAAGCAAGGAGGGAGGAAGGAAGGAAAGGAGACAGTCCCTGTGATCCATTTCATAGCCAGCACTCAACTGCCATTTCTGCAGTCACCTCCAAACCTACTCACTGCGTTTAGCTGAACCCTCCCAGCACGTTCCTACAAGCCTTTTGCCCTTCCTGGTCAAGTTGGCCTAGATTTCGACACAGCACCTCTCGCATCCTCTCCAGCCAAGCCATCAGACCCACACAGGCTTGTCAGGATAGGGAGGTCTCCCAGCCACAGACTTTTGCAAAGACTCTTCTTCACAATTTCCTATGATTCCCTAGTCAGGTGTCTGCCTTGCCTCAGGGCATGGACTTCTTTGGGTTAAGTGACAGTTAAGTTCCCAACTTACAAATGAGCTCTGTTTTGGGACGACTGTTCATAAGCTGAATTCATTTGTAAGCCAACAGTGAGTGTTACACAGTATACCTGTGAAAGTTTACAACTCAAATGCTTTTAAGTTAGAGATTCAGTGTATTTGAAACCATCCTAACCTAGCTCATGTTCTGATGAAGTGCACTCAGACGTAACAGAGAGGAGACTCTACTCTCTTTAAAGTCTTTGATAACACGCATTCACTTGGACTTTTCTCCCAGTTTGCACAGCTAAATTTACATGGGAAGAACTTTACCAAACCACAAAATATCTTGATACAAATTTTCCCTGAGTCAACAAGTTCCATCTTCCCTTTGCATAATAAGCCTGGTCTCTCAAGCAACTCCTATTAATGAATGAAGTAAAAGTCTGCTCCAATTTCTCTCCTCATGATCTTTCACCTAGTAAAGAAATAGCTTGAAGCCTTTTCCAACAAAATAGGAATCAAAAAATGTACATCTTGCTAAGTAATCCCCCATATCTCTACACAGAAATAATATACTACCCATAAATATTAAACATATAAGAGAATATGGAACTGACTTGAAAAGTGTGACACAGCAGACAACTGATTCACTTAGCACAGACATCCTTGGGACCAGTAGCTATGTCTGGTCCAAGTAACAGCCCTTTATAAATGCAGCCTGTGTAAAACAGAGGCAAGTGAGTCCCCACTCCCATGTCTTTAGAGGAACTTATCTGCAGCATTACCAAATCCCATTTCCCTACACACAGTGAGTGAGTCTGGCGTGGGACCTTGCTTCAGTGACACTTAGGAGAACCAAGATGTGGCTCTAACTTTGAAGGAGAGGTGGTTTCTTTCCTGGTAGATGAGCTGTGTGACTGCTGAACAGCCTGCATTAAGGCAGAGCCAACAGGGAGGAAGTGAAACTAGCAATAAATCCTGGTCATATGAGACACACTGTGCTCAAGTAAACACTAAATTTCCCTTTGGGGTGTTATTTTGGATGGCAATCTCTGTTGCTTTGCATCAAAAGCTTCTCATCTGATAAACACTGATTAATTTGTAAACTAGAAGGTTGTACTGTGAGAGGGAAGGGTGGGGAAGTATTTTTCTTTAAGTTTGTGCCTATGGTAACTACTATAACAACAGGAAGCACAGTTTAATTGGAAATAGGCTAGCATAGTTCTATGAAAAATTATTTAAGGCTAACTGCCTGAGTGGTTTTGATGTCAGATAAATTGGCTCTCCTATTTTAAAGTACATTTCTCCTGATTAGTACTTGATTAAACAACAACAAAAATAACCTCTTCAAACTGAAATATCAACAGCTTTCTGGATTCCATTTTCTTCAGCAAGATAATGAGCATAGCACACTGTTTAGCATGTTTTAATTGGATGAATATTAAATATACAATGTTTTTTATCATTGATGCTTTGTGAGCTAAGGATTTCATTACATCATAGAATTACCACATAATTCCCTTGCATTTGTTGCAAACATATCTCCACATACAAAAAGAATTGCTACTCCTTGACAATTTATATATTCAACTTTTTCTTAAATTTCCACTTTAATTCATATAGCACTTAACCTGGTTGAAGCACTCTGCTTTTGATCATGAATTGTTCTTTTCAAAATAGATTTCTTATGGGATAAAATTCTAGGAAATTTTTGATTATTAAGTGCTAAGCAGTTATTCATTGCGTACTTTGTTCTGTAAGATAAAATAATAAAATCTGAAAATGAGACCCTCTTCTGGCCTCTAGAAATTCATAAGCTAGCTTGGGTTAACAAAATGGGTCAGATAAAAATTTTTAGTACCATTTACACTGCAAAATACAAGTGAGTGAAACACAGAATCACTGTGATAAGAAAATAATTGGTAGAGAGGTTTTTAGGATTTCTTATTCAGTTCATCCAAAAGAAATAGTTTAGTCAAGAAAAGATGCTTGAAGCCTAGAATACCCCAAAGTGAATAATTTTTTTTACCATTCATCCATTTAACAAATAGTTGCAGGCCAGGAGTGGTGGCACACGCCTGTAATCCCAGCACTCGGGAGGCTGAGGCAGGAGGATCACTGTGAATTCAAGACCAGCCTGAGATACATAGTGAGTTCCAGGTCAGTCTCAACAACTACATAGTAAGATTCTGTCTCAAAAAACCAAAAAGAAAAAAAAAAAGTTGCAAACATTCTACATATTGGGTGCTATGTTAGATGCCCTTGCTCCCTTATATTTTGTTTACTCCTCTGGATGCACCTCAGTCATAAGAATCATTATCCTTGATCTATGACACATTATCGTCGCTGCTTTACTCAGGGGCTGCAGTGGAGTTGTTTCCAGGGTGAGGCTGTTATAAAGGAATGCACGTGCTTCCTGGTGCGCATGACCATACATGTAAAAGGATGTAAAAATCTTGATCTACAGGGCCGGGGATTTAGCTCAGCGGTTGCATGGCCTGCCTTGCAAGTGCAAGGACCCGAGTTCAATTCCCGGTACCAAAAACAAAATCTTGATCTACAAATGCTTTAAAGCATAAGATAATGCAAAATTATCTTTAAAAGTTGTTGAGCCCATGTATAATCCCGCCAGCAGTGAAAAAGATATCCAGTTGATCCACATCCTCACCCACACTTGGCACTGACAGTTTAATTGTTGTTAGTCCACTTTGTATAAAACTGTACTTCATTAAGGATCACACCTGTCTACCTGAGGAAGCTATGGCTGGATAGCTCTCCATATATTTTCTGGATGTGTATGTGTGTCTCATTCTCTATTTTTCACTCTCATGATATACTTAATACTATAGCTATAAACAGATACGAAATAGAAAATTTATGATTCTAGCAGGGCGAAAAGGAGGATCGCCGAGGGCTAAAAGACTCTGCTACTCTTTTCTTCTCCGAGAATGTGAAAGGGCACTTGCACTTTGATCCAGTAATGAGAGAAAGTATTAAGTGCCAAATAAGACTTGCCTTTTTATACGTTCGTCAAGTCTACATCCAATGCTTCAAGTCCTCATTTCATTCCCAAAGTGCATAGAATTTCAACCAAATCACAAGAGGAAGAAATGGGCCAGAAAGTTCCTTCCACACAGAGTGCTTCTGAATAATCTGAAACCAACCACTCTCCACACTAACCGGTGTGTGTGTTCTGGTCCAGGCTCAAGATCAATTAATGGGTCAAGGACACACAATTCTCCAATTGCCCTGGAGCCTCCCTCGACAGGGTCATCAGGATGATCTCTACTCTGAGACTCGAAAAAATCCTTTTGAAGGAAAGTAGAATTAGAATATACCTTAAAAGCAGAAGGGCAAGGAATCCTGCTTTGGGCACATGGCCAAATACCAATAAAAGTCATTACCTTTCACTTTTTCAATTTCCAAATGTGAAAGAAAAATATTGCACAAAACCTTTTGCTTCACTGAGTATTATAAAATACTGGAGACGGTGTATCCTATAGAGACAAATAAAAAAAGGTGAACATGAACAAACATTCTAAAAGAGATTTTAAAAGGTGAAAAGTTTATACATTCCAGCCATAATCATAATGGCTACATTTTAAAAGATTTTTGTTGTTGTTGTTTAAATGAGAGCAACAAGTGAAAACTTTCAGAATCCAAAGCTTATAAGAGATGGTAGAAATTTCAAAACTAATGATCTTTATTTGTATTCATAGTGCATATTTCTAGCATATTTTCTTCTGCAATGTTTCAGTGTATTTGAAATAGGCTTTTGAACTAGACTTTGAAATAGGCTTTTGAACTAGACTTTTTACCGGGGGACAAACGGAGTCAAAGAGAAATGCGTTAACTCATGCAAAGCCATAGATTTAGAAGTCACATTTCCTAAATTCTAGTATGAAAAAAAGTGGGCAAGCCTCTTTCTGCTCTTCTCATGGCAAACAGGATAGAAAAAAAATACAATTTGAACATTGCATTGATGTAAAGCTCATGTTTTAGAAACCATGAAAGTGCTATGTGATCAGTTATTTGATCATATGTGTATGGAAAGAATCTGCAAAGCTAATGAAACTCATTACCAATCACCTCACCTTTCTTGTGTTTCCTTATCCCTATCCCCGGCTGTCACAATTGACACACCTACTTGTTAAATTGGAGAAATACTTGAACCACAGTCAGCAGATGCTAGAACAGATGGAAATTTTCTTTTTGGGCTGAGAGAAAATTTCCAATTAAGAAATGCCTGGACACTATTTTATCTCCCTTCTAGTTGACTGAACTATGAGATTTCCTTATGTCACAGTTTAGAATTAAAAAAATTTTTTTCCTTTTTAAAAAATCTGAAGACATATCCATAAGCATTAGTTTAAAATCTGCTCATTTTTATGTCCTTATAAAATGATTCTGGCACTTTCAAAAACTGAAGAGAAATGAAATGTTTTCATGTAATGGTTATAGTTACTACTTTTATCCTTACCCATCTGGTGTCAACTTTGCCTCTTGAATTTTCTCTCCATCCACTTAACAACTCTACACAGTATCTATTATCTGCCTAACACTTAATTTCTTCAGTACACTATGCCCCATCTATTCAAATGGAGGCATTAAAAAATGCAAATTAAAATATTTGCAAATACATCGTGCAAGTATGCAGTTGTACTCTATCCACTACCACCGAGTGTCCAAGTGCAACCCCCAACAGTTAGCGTCATTAGTGTCTTTGGGGAAAGGCCAAGGCCATCTAGCTGACAGGTACTCTGGCTGTGCCCTGATATTTCCTGAGAGCCCTTTCCATACTGCATGCCTGCCCCTGTCCAAAGCTCTTTACTCTCTCAAATTACCACTAACTCATGGACACACAGAGCAGCCTTTGGCAGAAGGTCTGAGGCAGTGGAGGAGGATATACAGCAACTCACAGCCTAACGAACACCTTAAAATACCAGTCTCATTCTTTTAATGTCCTCAGGCATTTTTAAATAGACTATTTTTTAGAGCCCTTTTATTTCTCCCGCAAAATTTGACCAGCAGGTACTGAGAGAAATACTTGGAATACCCAACACCCTGCATCACAGTGGCACATTTTTTACAGTTGATGAGCCTATACTGACAGCATTGCCATGGGAAGTTCATGGTTGACATCAGGGTTCATTCTTGGTGTTTTAAATTCTGAGTTTTGACTTCTATCCACCATTGCAGTATCACAAGAACAGTTCCACTGTCCTAAACTCCTTTGTTCACTAATTCGTCACTCCCTCCCCCTTACCTCTGGTAATGCTGCCCCTTTTCCACAATATCATACAGCAACTATGTGATATTCTGGAAAAGGCAAAATTATGGACAGTATATTTATTGTCTTACAGCTTGGCTTAAAGCTTGACTTTCCTTCAGCACTTTGCATTTCAGTGTCTTCCATATGTTTTCTGCCTTGATGGCTCAATTTTAAAGTGCTGAATGGTATTTCCATTGTTCGGCTATTCACTCACTTACCAAAGGACATCGTGCGTGATTACTTCCAAGTTTTGGCAATAGTGAAGTAATGTTGCTATAAACAGCCATGTATAAATTTTTCTGTGGAAATAAATTTTTAATTCATTTGGATAATACAAAGGCACGTAGTTGCTGGATTGTATGATGAGAGTATGGTTAATTTTATCAGAAACTGATGAATAATTTTCCAAAGTGCTCTGCCATTTTGCATTCCTACCAGCAATCAAGGAGAGTTTTTGTTGCTCCACATGGTTTCAATCTTTGTTGTTAATGTGTAGTATTTTACCCATTCTAAGAAAGTGCTATGGTATCTTATTGCTTTAATTTGCCATTTACAATGATATTGCACATCTTTCCATCTGTTGGTTATCTCTCTAGGTTCGGTGGTAAGATGTCCAAGTCTCTTGCCCATTTGGGGTGGGTGGTGAAACAAGGTCTTGCCATGTGGTTCAGGCTGGCCTTGAACTCATGATGAAGCCCAGGCTGGCCTCCCACTCCCTGAGACCCTCTAGTCTCCACCTCCCAAGTACTGGGATTATAGGCGTACACCACCATGCTCAGCTTTTTCAGCACATTTTTAATTGACTTATTCCTTTTTAAGTCTTATAAGTTCTTTGTATATTTTGGATAATAATCTATCTATTGTCATTTACAAATATTTTTCCTATTTGCAGTTTGTCTTCTCATTCTCTTGACATTATCCTTCATAGAGAAGTTATTAGTTTTAATCAAGCCTTGATTATCAATTCTTCATTCCTGAATGGTGTCTCATACATATATATACATATATATATATAATTATATTATATATAATTTATATATATATATATATATATATATATATATATATATATATATATATATATATATATATATATATATATATATATATATATATATATATATATATATATATATATATATATATATATATATATATATATATATATATATATATATATATATATATATATATATATATATAATTTTCACACTAAAGATTCTTTAAATTTTCTCCTTTGCTATCACCCAGGAATTTCCTAGTTTTAGGTTTAACATTTAGGTCTACAATTAAATTTTTTTTTTTTTTTGGTACCAGGGATCGAACTCGGGTCCTTGCGTCTATGATTAATTTTTGTGTGTGAAGGGTGTATGACCCCTAGATTCATTTGATTTTTTGCATGCAGATGTCCATTTGGCTCAGTGGCTTTAGCCACATTTTCCATGACTGAATATCCAGCTTCTTTGAGCCCCCAAAATCCCTGCTTGCTTTTTATTGTGAAACAGTTTTCCTATACTTCATCCTATCAAATCATCCCTACCATTCCCAGAAGGCTTTAGTTATAACCAGACTCACTGATTAAATCACATCTAAATATCTGAAATATGCCCAGGCTGCATGTTCTACATTAGAATATGATAGTGAACATCTGGGTGGGAGAGGTGGTCACTGACTTTGCCATAATTTTATTCCAACCGCAAATAAAACAGACCAAATACTGTTATGGACAAAAAAGCAGTAAATTATTGTGTCTGACATCTTGCTGAGTTTCATTTTGTTCCATTTCCCATCAACTCTTTCTTCCTCCTCTTTTTTAAGGTTTTGTGAAATGAAACCACAAAAAATCTCAATAATGAAATGCTCCTTGAAGAATTACTGTTATGCATGGTGTCTATACACTTAAAAACTGTGTGCCTATATTTACTCTTGATTATTAAATGTCAAATGTTACTTTTTTCTTGATTATGACAATTCTTGCTACTCTTTTTCTGATACGTATTTGAATTAAATGAAAAGATCATTTTAGTAGCAAAAAAAGTTCTTTTCACCTGTTTTTCAATTTCAAGGAGGTATTTTAATAAACAATTATGACATTTCTTATATGAAAAGTTCAAGGGACCAATTACTGAATTTGTAATGTATAACAGAAAAACTAAGAAATCATGTATCATTTATATCATTAAGACAAGAAAATATCAAGAAACATAAAGTAGTAAAAGAAAGCAATAAATGAATAGCACAACATGCCTCAGAAGTGTGAAGAGAGAATTAAAACAGCTATTCAATTAGGAATTATACGATGAACCCTTTCTCTTGGGATCCCAATGACATCAGGTCCCATTAATTCTGGGTAAATGAACTTCCACTAATGTTCTCTGGAGTCTTTAGTGTAAGCTTCCATAAAAACATAGCTTAATAGGGAGGAGTAGCAGAAAGGAAAGAAAGAAAAAGGCAAAGATATCAGAAAAGAAACAAATGGAAAGTCTTTGTAAATAAGGAAGGTTGAAGGGAGGGTAGGACAATGGGGAAAAATGAGAACCAAGATATATCATGTAAAGGTGCAAATTCCTAATGATTAATGTCAGCATATTGTATCTCTAAAATGTACCAATAAACTTAATGAATAAAAAAATACATATACCTTAATGTTGCAGATTTGGGACTGTCTCAAAGGCCCTCTTAATGAAGTTAGAATAATCACTATTGTTCATTATCTTATACTGTCAACTGATCAAGCTTTAGAATATTATAGCCAATTATATTTATAAATGTGTGTAAAGAACACTTTCGTAACATGGATTTAATTTGTTATTTTCCTACCTTCTATAAAAGGAGGTAAACAGAACATGGAATTTTTAAACTTGAATGAATTTTTACAGGAAAAGAGAAAACTAAAAATATGAAGTCAATTTCCCTAGAAACAACTCCTTTCCATCAAGTCTCTTACAACAAAAGGATTTTCTAACTTCAAAGAAAAGCAAACATAAAATTCAACAATGAGAGTAATATATAAACATTAAGATATAATTTTCCTCTGACAATTCAAGCAATACATTTCCAAGGCTCTGTTACGCTATCCCTAAATTAAGATTCAGTACTAATATTAAGAACTGAAAAGTAAAACTTTAACCTTGTTACAGAATTGGATTAAAGTTGCCTCTATTTTTCACCTTAATTCTACTTAATATTATATATAGTGTTTAGGTATTCTGCTATTTTTCAACAATGTCTTTCTTTGTTTTTGCCAAATAAAAGATGTTAATGACCCTACAATTCTTTTTAAAGTTTTACTGTAAAACTGCCACTACTTTTTTTTTATATTCACTGCTTTGCTTCAGGAAACAAGTCTGAAAGCTAACTACAGCCATTACGAGCAAACAAAATAAAGTCACTTCTTAAACTCACGCCCATCACTTCTTTGGGGACCTTCTTTACACATGTGTGATTACATTTTCATGCCATCAAAGCAATAACAATTCTCCTCCAAACTACTTTGTATCCCCACAACCATGCGGATGGTAGAACCCAAAAATAAATATTTACTAAATTGCAAGAGGGGGCTGTCTATTCAGAATCTTGGCTGCTTTAATGTGAAATGAGTTCCTCTTCATTTTTTGTCATTCACTGTACAAAGAGCCCCTAGCTTCTTACTGGTCACACTGCGAAGCAATTAAAGACTTGTGAGTAGCTTTTCAAGTCCTCTGCCCAGCTGAGGAATGGGCTTTTGACAGCTGGACTGATGGAATATTAGGAGTCGTCAAACAATGCCCGAAAGAACCATATGGAGTGACGTTCTTCCACGACGAATGCACACACTGGAAACCCCAGCGCCGACGGTGTTCACATAGCTGTATGTTATTAGGAAGGGGACTTGAATGAACCTGGGAGTCCTCTTTAGGGTCACTATCATAATGATGTTAACTAAAGCCTGCTGGTGGTAAAGCAACTTAGTGGAGAACAATATATCATTGTTTTTTGACAGCTGACATAAGCTATAGGGAGTTCTCTCTCTTCTTTCTGTGTATTTTGAGAAATTAATTTATTTCTAAATTTTATAGTGATCTCCTGGGGCTAATACATGTGCCACTCTTTTTTAACTGTACTAGAGATGGAGTCCAGGGCCATCATACTGAGCTACATCTCCAGCCCTTTATAAAAATGTTTTATTTTAGAGCCAGGGATGTAGCTCAGCAGTTCCCCGCCTGCCTCACAAGCGCAAGGTCCCGAGTTCAATCCCTGGTCAAAAAAATAATAATAAAAAAAAGTTTTCTTTTGAGAAAAGGGTCTACTAAATCACTAAATTGTCTAGTCTGGATTTGAACTTGTGATCTGCTTGCCTCAGCTTCCCAAGTGCTGCAATTTCAGGCGGACTCCACGATGCCAGTTATAAATGTAACTACTCATCTGACAAGTGTAGCTGTGAAAAGTCTAAAATATACTTTGATTAAACAGATTTTTATTTGAATTACATGTAAAAATAAAAATGCAAAGGATCTCCAAATGTTTTCTTGAAAGTGTCAAGCAAATAATCAAAGATAACTCTAATTTACAACAAAATGATGGTTTAGGAATGCTACATTGGGTAGCCAAGACTTTGCTTGAAATAAGTATATAGGAGAGATGTTCTTCTCAAATTACTTCTTTAATGTTAAAGGTAATGAATTAAAAATAAATTACTTATTAGTAAAATTCAATCAGTAAAATGTGGCTTTAAGATAAACTAAACCTAAAGCTGGCGCTCTCCAACACAGAAGCCAGTCTTTCTCACTTTGAATTTCAAGTATGCCAATATTCAGAAAAATGTTATAGAGACCACGTATCGCAGTCTAAAAATAACCGATGACCTCCTCTAGCGTTCCTTCAGCAAATGTTAGCAAGCACCTGTTATGTGCAAGAGCCTGGAGTTCATAATGGAGGCTCAGTTTAAGAGCTGCTGTTTCTGGACACAGCTACGGAGCACGAAGTCAATGTTCAGCCAAAGGTACTGGCTTCCGCATCAATCCAATAAAGAAATGGAGGAGAATCACTCCCACATCTCATTACAAGACAATGATCAGATTTTTTTGTGGATGCTTTTACACAATGAGGTTAATACTGCTGGATCAATAAAAGCACTTAATCAAAAAGCACAATCAAGAACTCTATTAAACCCAAGAAAAAGATTTGCAGGTTTTGTTTCCCCAGTTGCAGTGCTTCTCTATAGATGAACAGCACTTGAACAGAAATGTGTTAATTTGCTGCAGTACCATATTTTCTCTTTATGCACACAGGTGTCACTCTGCAGCCATAGGTAGAAGCTGGCGGCTCTCATGGCAGGCAAGGAGCTGCAGGATGAAGGGCTGGCTTAGCTGCTGGAGATGGACTAAGGTTAAAGGAGCACAAGACTCGGAATATTCCGTCACTATTTGTGGGAAAGTGTCTCCTCACCTTCAGAACACCATTAGTTTGCACTTTTCACTTTCTCAAAGAGTTTAATATTTGTACACTTCACAACACAGCAAATTTCTTTTACAGTAAATATTACACCCATACTTCTGAGACACACATACAGCCACTCCTTCATCACAGTTCAGAGTAAAAACAGCTTCAGACATTTCAAATGCCCATTAGGAGAAAAACAGATAAATCAATCACAAGGTATGTTCACCAGCAAAGTATTCATCAGTTACAGAAACAGCAACACAGATGAAACCTAGCAATGATGCTGAAGAAAAAAGAAAATTAAGGCATATTTAGGTATATGCATATTTTTGTTTACACATCTGTGATAAGACTCTTTTCAATAGGAATACTAGATACAAAATTTGAGATAGTATTTATCCTCTGAAGTGAGAGTAAAGGGCCATAAAAGAGGGAATTTAAGATACGTAGAATACTCCAGTTCTCGGGATAGACTGTTGACAGGCTGGGCATTTTTATATTATGAAAGAAAGTAAGCCATGTCCAAGCTTAACCAAATGATTAAAAATTATGATTATTCAGGCCAGAGATTTAGCTCAGTAGTTCTGCTGCCTGCCTCACAAGTGCAAGATCCAGAGTTCAATCCCCGGTCCCAAAAACAAAACTAAACAATTATGATTATTCCTATTCCAGAGGGCCAGGAAAGAGGCAACTCCCTTTAAAAGTTTAGTGGTGAGTGGGTTATTTGCATTTACAGACTTCGCTTGTTGCATTTTGTGTCATACTTGGTAACTTTTGAAAGTCACTCCAGATGTCATCACCTTTTTCTCTTATAGTAAATGCCAAAAACCGAAACAGCACATAAAAGAAGGGCACTGCCTTTTAGATTTTACAAACTCTACTGTGGTAATTGCTGCTTAGCAGTAGATAGGTACTATTGCTGCTGTCTTCCAAGATTCGTCCAGTGATTGCAGAATTTGGTGATATCAGAAGTAGCACATATATTTATTTGTAAAGCTCTAGATGAGTGTATTTGCTTTCCTTTCTGCTTGCCAATAGTGTTGGTTTTGCAGCTCGCTTGCTGCTGTACACGTGTGGTCCTCCATGTCACTAGTGACAAATGCTAATCAAGTAAAGTCCACTGTCAAAGTTTGGAATAGAGATGCATATTTTTGTATGATACAATCAGAGAGAAAATGAATGGCACAACATGCTTTTTAAAGAGGAGAAAGAGCTTCTGAAACTCATGAACATTCTAATTTTACCTCCAATAATTAGAGTAAAAAAATATAAGGAAATATACCGTTAGGCATGTTATGCTTAACACTTGTGCAATTTTACATTTTGTATCAAAATTGTTATAATCACCTACATTTCTAGCAATTGCAGCAAGAATATAGAATTTTGATGTCTAGCAAACATCGTTACAGTCACACAAATACAGACAATAAATCCAAAGTTGGAAGCTAACAAAACCATTCCTATTTAGGGACTAATTCCATCAACGAAAGAGCAGAAACGTTTCCTCTACCCAGAATGTCAAGCAAACAGTCAGTTAAATATCAAGTCCAAGTGAAGAGTACATATGCATCTGTTTTTTTACATGCTTGTTCTAACAGCCATGATTTATGACTCATCTGATTTTAGCCAGAGAGCTTTGCAAAGAGGAGCTGGGAGTGAGGTGTGATGAGAAGGAAAAGGAGCCAGGCATAAATGTTATTCCTCTACTTATACAATAAGGATTCATTCTGTATCTTTCGAAAGCCACCGCTGTGCAAGATGCTGGCGTGTAAGGATGTGCAAAAATGGCAAGATCCGCCCTCAGACAGTTCACACTCTTGTGGGGAACGCAGGCAAGGGACACAGAATGGGACTCGCAGTTTCTGTGATAAGAGAAGCACCAAGGGCTAGAATATTTTCAGCAATGTGTACTTTCACAACCCATGAACACATTCCCCAAAGTCTGCTTGTTTAAAAGGAAGCCAGACTTAAGGCAGGAACTCTCATGGCTTGTGGCTTCTCCGAAACTGAAGGTCCTAACACTGGAGCTTAGGTGGGCGTAGGGCAGCCTGCGCAATTTGACTGAGAAGCCGCGGTTAGAAGTGAAGAAACTTCCGCAGTAAATTAATATGCTGAGAGTCTATCTTAAGGGCTACAGAAATCTTTGCAGAGTCACCAACTGGAGTGGTCACATTCCTGTAGCATGAAGATCATGCTGGGAGTTTGGAAAAGAATGGGTCAGAAGTCAAGGTGAGGGAAACCAGACAGAAAACTAGTACATGATTCCAGGTAAGGGATGCTGACTGGAACTTTGATAATGAGAAGAAAGAGATTTTAAAGCCCTTAAAAGAGGGTTTCTGCTTAGCTGTCTGTGTGACTCTAAAAATAAAATAAGGCTTTAGAGAGGACACAGAAGAGACATTTTAAGTTTTACTCTGCTTAGTAGCTACTTATACCTAAAACAGTAAATAAAACAAATTTCATTAAAAAATATGGATGTATGTACCTACATGTATGCATATGTACATGTAATTTTGTGTAATTTAAAAACTTTCTGTCTGGTGCAATTTATATGATAAGCATTTTGAAGAGAGTTATTGGTTATAGACTGTAGAAAATCATTTTGAGATCTTTTTTATTTTCATTTGTGCACATGATGGTCACATAATAGAAAGCAAGTTTTAATTTCAAAAATGCATTTTTTTTTAGTTCAAAACTGATCATCAAGAATAAGTGGCTTTCTTTAAAAAGATGTGTAAATGAACTATACCATTTCCATACCAACAGACCAGTAGCATGTTCTGGAAGTGATACATTCCCAAACTGGTCTGCACATTCGAATTACCTGGGGAGCTTTTACAAACTGTAAAGCCCAGGCCTCCCTCCACAAATATGAAAACGACAGTTTCTGAGGACAAGTACAGACACGGGTACGTTAAGCTCCTCAGGTGACACCTGAGTTTAGGAACCTCTGGTCAAGAACAGGAACCCAAAAGAGAACTGAAACTGCCCTCTGCATACTGGAGCTGGTATAACTCTGAGACCACACACAGAGATGTGTAATATATCTTTATTTTTATACAACTGTCTATATTTTCTCTTTTACATCCCCTGCTTACGGGGGATCTAAAGTGTACTTTCATTCTTTCTCCCTTCATCCCCATGTTACTTTTTAATTGGAGCTGGATGTGGAGTTAATCAAGAGTTATAAAATATGAGAGATTATGCTTTCTCTAAATTACATGCTTGATTTAATTCATAGTCATTTGTTTGGGAAGGATATCACATATGTATTGGTGTTAAATTCTATCATTATGCTTATAAAAATATAATAAAAATAAGTATGAGATATAATAAAATAGAAACAAAAATCTGATCTCAAAAAAACTCTGAGTTGTTTTTGGATTTTAAATAAGTATATTTCTTTTCTGTGGGAAGTTTTGTTAGAAAATGTAAGTGATACAATCAACAAGCATATGATATTTATCAAATCAATAAAACCAAGGAGTTTATAAATCATAAAATTTTGAGGACAGTTTCAACTATAATTTGTAACTTTGTTTTATTTGTAAATACGTTATTTCAAAAATATTATACGAAAAGAAAATGAGAAAGAACATATAATGTTTGAAGATCATATCAAACTAATGATGTATTTGGATTATCAGTCTGTGTTGCATGAATTTTTGTTTATTTTATATCCTTTTTTGCTGTTATATATATTTGAAATTTGTATTTAGTAATTTCATTTCTTGTTGTCATGTGCTTGCAATCTTTAATAAAAAAATACGAGAGAGGAAGAGAGGGGGGGAGGGGGGGAGAGAGGGAGAGAGAGAGAGAGAGAGAGAGAGAGAGAGAGAGAGAGAGAAACAGCAGGGGGTGAGTGTCCATCTATTCCCCAGATAACATCAATTCATGTTGGCTCCCAAGTGCCCTGGACACATGTCTTCTCCAGGTGTCTGTGTCTGAGGTCCTTAGAGCAGCTGCCTCATCCCATGCAAAGGGCTCCTCAGGTCCCCAGCCTGCTAGTGACAGCCTCACTGCTTCTGGTCACAGCAGACATCCTACACCTTCCTACTTCACACTGAAGTTTAAGGGAAAGAGAAACTTTTAAAACAATGCAGAAAGGAGTTATTTAAAAAAATGTGAGAAAGTGAAAAGATGGAAATAAAGTGCTTGTAAATGGGGAGGGGAGGAGGGGATGAAGGGAGGGCAGGGACAAGAGCAAAAAATGAGAACCAGGACCTGTCATGTAGAGGTACAAGATCCCAACAATGAATGTAACTGTACTGTATCCCTAAAATGTACCAATAAACCTCAATTAAAGCTGAAAAAAAGTACCAATAAACTCAATTAAAAGATAAATAAAATAATCAACATAAAACAAAATAGCAGCTCAAAAAATTAACCTTTAAAACATTGTAGAGGCAAAATGCATTTGCAGATTTAGGCCAACTATAAAACAAAAAGAAATGAGAACAATGATAGGAGTGAAATGAGTATTTATCTTTCAAGTTTCCTTGAATATTTTAATGATTATTAAAAGCATTAGTATTTTAATAACCCTTAGATGTTTACTATACCAAATATAAACAGAGCTATAGCTTTGATCATTAGAAGGTACTTTGGGTTGTGTTGTTTCTTGAGTGAAGTTTATTAAACTCTTCATTAAAACCCCAGCCTGATCAGTCAGTAGAATAAAACTGTGACTTTCTATTCAGGGTTTTCCATATCTGAAAGTTAAACTGCCATACCAAGTTATATTTAAGTGGCAGTGTAGTGGTATGTGTATGTCAGAGTATTTATCGCTCATCAATAATAATATGCCTAGATTGACCACTTTTAAATACACATACCTAGTTTCCTTAATGTACTCTGTGGCCATTTATTTGCAATATCATAGCCTGCCTCTTACCTAACCAGTAGTTCGGGACTTGATGAAGAATAACAGAAAAAAGGTCAACTTTACAGATAGAATGCTACTACATAGTATCTGAAAGAGGAATTAAAAGGGCTCTGAATGAGAATAAGATTGTGCAAATCTATTACAATTTCGTTGAGGATAGAATAAGCATCTCACCCTGCTTGAATCAATTTTCCAGATGATCCGGTGTAAAGATGTTTTTCCTCCTCAAAGTAAGCAGACTCCAATGCCATCTTTAGTAATACCAAAGAAGGTTCTTATAGCCACTCTATAAATGATATTTGGGCCATGAGAAGGAAGATTATTAGATGGATCCACCTACTTTTAATATCAAGCTGACGAACTACAGTTTCTAAATTTAAAATGCTAAAAAAAAAATCTTCCTCCTTTCTCTTGGCAAGTGCAAAATCAAATTTTTACTTCAGCCAGAAAGGAAGCTTCAAGAAAGTTGAGGCCTGCAAAGTTGGAGCAGAAGACTTTGGCTGCCAAAAAAGATAAGTATTAAAAAGCAGCCAGGTGTGGTGGCACACACCTGTAATCCTAGCACTCGGGAGGCTGAGGCAGGAGGATTACTATGAGTTTGAGACCAGCCTGGGCTACACAGTGGGTTCCAGGTCAGTCTCACTACATAAGTGAGACCCTGTCTCCAATAAAAAAAAAAAGCAGCAATGCATACAGGACAAGAGAAATGATGACTTGAGGGCATTATAGGAACTACCTACCCTTTGAAGGCTCAAATTTTCAAAAGTGAAAGATTTTGTCTGAGTAGAGAACCACAGGATGCCTGCAGGAGAATGGGAATGGCAGCCTAAGATATTAATTTTGGGGATTCAGGTCACAATGCTCAGCCATGTGGGCACTCAGAGGCCCCGACAGCCATGATTCAAGGGCCCCTGAATACTGCTGTAGCTGACAGCCGACCTTGGCATCATCCACCTACTGCTGGGTTAACAGTGTACAGAATGCAAGAGTTGTGGGGTCAGGAAGGTTTCCACACAGATTTCAAAAGAACGCCTAGGATGCCAAACAGTGTGCCACTGGGAAGGTAAAGTGTGAAGTTGTGAGAGTGAAATCAAAGATGCAATGGAGACACCAGAATGTTATAAAAACCAGAACATGGAATGTCTGAGAAAAGCTACAAGAGTTAACAAAGCTAGCCTAGGAGGGAAGCCATGAGATTTGTGACCACTGACAATACCACTAGGGCAGGATTACCCAAGCCCTTGAGTTCACACCTTGCCATCTGTTTATATGGGAGTTTTCTTACAACTTTAAGACAATCACGTCTATGTTGCTATTATTACCTTCTTAAAACAAATAGTGAATGCATGCCCATCTTTTTTACAGGAAAAAAAATCTCCAGAAAGTACTTAGTGGTCCAACTGGAAAATGTTCTGACAATTCATTCTTCCCTGGTTTTTCAATTTACGACAGGTGGACAATCTTTGAAAAGCCCAAGGATAGCGAACAGATTGAATCACTTTTAACAATTTGAATTCTGAATAAATTCCAAAGCAGTTAGAGTCAAGCTGTTCTTGTCTTTAATACTTCAAATAAAGATTAAATTATTTTCTCTAAACTTGGCCTAAAGTACTGGAAAATTATGTACTTTTTAAATCCATATTCATTATAAAATGAGTGTTTGGGCATTATAATTACACTGATATTTTAATTGGCATTGCCATAAATTTGGTAGCAGGGACTGTCTCTCCTTTCTTTGTTATGCTGAAATTCTTAAAAAGAGACACTCCAATAACTCAGAAATTAAAACACTTCTGGAATATTTCACTATATTTATAGTGTAATAGGACTTTGAGAAGAAAGGTTGCAGGCTTTCAACTCTGAGTACACTACTTTATTTTATTTATTTATTTATTTATTTTTTGGTACCAGGGATTGAACTCGGGACCCTATGCTTGCAACGCAGGTTACACTACATATTTTCCAATCTTAGAATCAGGTTTTAGAATTCTAGTCTGGAATAGAATCCTCCACCAGTTTGATATGACTACTATCAACTGAAACAAAAAGAAACAAAGTACATAAAGAGCCTAAAGAGATAGCATATCCTACTTAAATTGCAATGCATATAAGTCAAAATAAAAGCTTGACTGACTGGCATGCTGCTTATAATTTAAATTTGATTTCAATATACCTGAAATGGTCTCTCTCTTTTACAGTGTACATTTAGATGTTTTCAGAATTTGCTTTGGATTTTCATGTTTATGAGCACAGCCGAAACTAACTGTTTTACTCTCTTAAGTAGGACAACGGCTAAGGATAAAGAAGACTGATTCTGGATATAAAGGAAGTATTACCAATAATGTCTCATAGATTTATCACAGTAAATGAAGAAAATGCACTTTTATAGTAGCCTTGTGTCAAGGGAAACATTTCAATGGTGCTGTCTCATTCCACAACATGAACAGGCAACCCATCCTAATCACCAGGGTCACCAAACACTCTGGAAGCCACACTGTGAGGTTAAGGGAGCATGGGCTTTGCCATCACTATCAGGCTACTGAGTTCTGGCTAAACTTACACTGACTGTGGAAGAATATGTGCTATTTGAGTGAGAAGGTGGGACACAGCACTTTTTATCCCAGCAGTTGCTTTAGAATTTGAACATTTAAATTTTAAAAATCAAAATTGGCACCTGTGTCATATAAAATACATAGCTACTTAAGAAAACCTCATTTTGGGGGGTGGGGGTAAAAACTTCTGTTTCCCCAGTTGCACTGTTTGAAAGTGAATCTGTGTACCAGAAGGTTGTTCAGGATTATGAAACTTCGTGCATTTTATCACAAGCAAATATAAACATTTTCAAGGAAAGCACAAGGCAAGAGACATGAAAGACCATATGTTTCCAATGCTCTCCATGTCAAAACAATACCCGTCTCCAAAATATAACTGCTAGTCGTATTGAATTATTTTGCCAAATATCTTCCAAAAGTTACTTGGAAGAAAGTACAGTGCACTCCACATACCATGTAATGGATAAAAATAGATTTCCCCAGACCAAACATTACATTCATGAGCTGTTTTATTGTCCATAATACTTATAAGTTTTCTCAGTTTTATTGCTCATGAGTTAGTAGCAAAGGTAAAGATGAGATAAGAGAAAATAGAGGCTTAATTTTCTGGAAAATGTTTCTCAACAAGCTGTATAAACTCCTTTTAGTTAAACTGATATTTTAATATTCAAAACTAGGCAGAGAATTTTTCCTTCCAAAGGATTTTTTCCCTATTACAGTACTGGATCGAACCCAGAACCTTCTCACTGAGCTACATCCCCAGATCTCCAGCTCATTTTTATTTTTTATTTTGAGACAAGGTCATGTTATGTCACTAAGTTGTCCAGGCTGTGCACAAACTTGTGATCCTTCTATGCCAGCACTCCAGAATGCTAGGATTACAGGCATGCATCACCACATGAATACCCCTTCTTGCTGGGAAAGAAGGGAGAAATGCCAGGATTTGAAGGCATCCCTGGCCACTACTGAAATGTTTCCTGAGTCCCAAACATGAATTCAGCAAGCAATGAGCAGTTGATCCCTTTTCCCAAGTGCCTGCAACTCCCCTGGTAGGCACCAAGCTGTCACTCCGTAGCCAAAACTGTTACTAGCCTCTTAGGTCCATATGCTCACGTTGGTTTGCTCACCACTGGCTCAATAAAAGGAGGCCATTTATTTTGGTAAGAAGCAAAAAGGATTTATTCAAAGCTATCTCTGAGGAGACAGAGGGGCCTTGTTTGCCTCAAATCATCGTCTCACCATGTACAGGTGTGTTAGGGTCTTTCCTAGCAAGGAATACAGGAAAAGGGAAGACAAGGAGGTAATAGCTGTACTGAGATTTGTTTCATCCCCTTCATCCCAACCTCTTGGGGCCAGCACCTGTATATCATCCATGCTGAGAGGGGAGGAAGATAGAGACAGAGAGACAGAGATCTCTTTGAGAAACAAGCAGGTGAGCTAGTGGATCTCAAGATGGGTTCCACTTGCAACTTGCCACAGATCTACTTTTTTTTTTTTATTGAGTTTATTGGTACATTTAGGGATACAGTACAGTTACATTCATCTACTTTTTAACTGGTATCAAACTACAGTGAACCCTCAAGTTACGACCAGCCTGACATGAACAACTTGAGTTAATTAGGTTCAAGGAGGATGCATCTGCCTCTTGTTATCCCTACTGTATATCCAAGGAAACATCCAGATCTAAGCTGTGTTGATGTACAACCAACTTGAGTTGTAACCAGCCCTCGGAACCAATCAAGTTTGTAAGTCAATGGTCCACTGTACCACTCAGTACATGTGGCACTGCAATTGAGCAACTGAGTTGTTCAGTTCAAAATCCTCTCTCAGACTTCTCTTAAAAATGTCCTCCTCCACTGCCAAACCACTCTTGAAATAATGACTTCAAAACCTGATGAATTAAGTCCTCCAAAAAGTAATATCAGACAGAATTGCCCAAGAAACAGCCATCTACATTGGAGAGAGGGGCAAGGCAGGGAAGGCAAACTGGAAGGATTCTTCTCCAGTAGTTTTTGTGGATTAGCTGTCCCTTCTTGAATTTTCTTAATATTTTCTAGGCTGAAGCCTATAATTTACTTCCTATTATCTCCCTGTATTTATGAAAGCCATATCAGGAATCACATCTGCTAGATGCTTGCTATACCTTACCCCCTCTAATCTTTCAGCAACCAAATGCACATTTTGACATTCAAAAGAGCTAAATAGTGTGCAGCACTGAATGCAAAATTAAAACATGGAATCCAGGGTTCAAAAAGCAAGTAAAACTGCTACTTAAAATATGAAAACACAAAGCCTTTACCTTTTTTTCTGTCCTCTCAGGACGCTCTACTCAGGATTTAAGGCTGCACTGCCGTGGGCACTGCTAATGCAGACACTCACAAGGCACACGGGCCCACTCACCGCCCCGCAAATGTGCTCACCTGTGCACCCTAGGTTTCTCTCTTGATAGCCACCCAATCAACACACCATGACTTGGCTTGAGGCAGTCCCGTTGGGCCTTCCTATGAGCCCGGCTCCCGCCTCAGGTCGATAGGATGCGTTAATTAGGAAGATTAGACTGGGTAAAAGACTGGCCTCCGACCCACAGTGCACCACGGTCCTGCTCTGAGATGTGTCACGGTGTTCAGGGCCAGCTCCTTAGCCTCTGGCCTGCACTTGCTAGCCCTGCAGGGAGGCCACTGGAGGTTGTGAGGTGGAAAGGCATGCAGGTAGCAGCCAAAAACGCACCTGGGGTGGTGGAGAAGCCCCAGCTCTTCCTCCATTATCACAGCTAACTTCACTCACAAATCACAAAGATAAATGAAAACAAGAAATTCCATTTGACCCAGCTATCTCCCTTCTAGGTGTCTTCCCCAAAGAGTTAAAGACATCAAATTACAGGTACGGTGAACCCTCAAGTTATAACTGGCCTGACATACGAACAACTTGGGTTAATTAGGTTAATGGATGATTCATCTGCCTCTTTTTATCTATAGTGTGTGCCTGAGTAAACATCCAGATCTCAGCTGTACTGACTTACAGTTAACTTGAGACACAGCCCATCCTCTGGAACTGATTGAGTTCATAAGTCAAGGGTCCACTGATATATGCATAGCTATGTCTAGAGCAGCACAATTTATAATGGCTAAATCTTGGAAGCAGTCTACGCGTCCATTTACATGACTAGTGGATCTCAAGCTGGATTCATGAATGATAAAGAAAATGTAGTTTAAACCCAGAGATTCCACCTCACCCCGGAAAGAATGGCTGCTATCAAGAAATCAATAATAAATGCTAGCGGGGTTGTGGGGAGAAAGGAACACTTTTCCGCTGTTGGTGGGAGTGCAGACTGATGCAACCACTGTGGATATCAATATGGAGATAGCACAAAAAACTAAGATTAGAGGTCTCATTTGTCCCAGCTATTTCCCTGCTGTGAATCTTCCCAAAAGAATTAAAAGAATCATACCACAGCGATATATGCACACCCATGTTTATAGTGGCACAGTTGGTAATAACTAGAGCTTGGAAACAGCCCAATTGCCCATCAACTGAAGGCCGGATAAAGAAGATGCGGGTTTTCTTTTCTAATACAGAGAACCACTCAAACATGAAGAATGAGAAACTAGAGACATTTATAGCTAAATAGATGCACGCTGAGTACATACTCTTAAGTGAAATAAGTAGGAAATACATGTGTAAATACTGAATAGTTTCTCTGGTGTGAGAATCCAAAAGTGTAAATAAAGACTAAAAGGTATAATAGATAATGTGAAGTAGGAAGAAAAGGGGCAAAGGGGAAGGGGGAGTGGGAGGGGTAGGGAAAAGGAAAGAAGGGAATGGAATTAATATGAGAAAATGAAAAAATGGAAACAAAGTCTTTGTAAATAGGGAGGGGTGGAGGACTTGAAGGAAGAGCAGGGGAACGGGGAAAAAATAAGATACAAGATAGATTTTGTAAAGGTACAAATAACCAATGATGAATGTCAGCATACTGCATACCTAAAATGTGCCAATAAATGTAATGAACAATAATTTTAAAAAAAGAAAATGTGGTTTAATATACAATGGAATACTACTCTACCATAAACGAGTCATTTGTAGGAAAATGGATGCACCTGGAGACCATAATATTAAGTAAAATAAATCAGACACACGTGCTCAAATATTGCATGGTTTCTCTTACATGAGAAACTCAAACACAGACAATGAGCAAAATAAAAGATAACAGGAAGTGTGGAAACACGAAAGGAATCAAGATGGAGAAAGGTGAGAGGGAGGGGAAGGAAAGGAGACGCAAAAAGGATTAAATTGTGCACATGTACCACTTCCACAAAAGGAATGTGAACATTATGTATGCTGCAAACATGGAATAATAAACTTCTTTTGAAAGGTAAATTACTAAAATTTCAGAATGTTGACTATGGAACCAGGAGCACGCTGCTCAGAGCCATGAAGCCAGCCCTGCAAACACAGAGAGCACAGCCAATAAATATTAGTTTCTTTCTCTCCCTCAGTTATTTCCTGGCTCCAAAAACACTCAGTGGAGGCATTAGATTTCTGAGTCAAAAATATAGGGGATTTATTTCCACCAAAGGCAAGGAAGAATCACATTGCTCTGTTTCCTCTCTTTTGAAAAATGAGGAAACTGAGGCTGGGGAAGCCCCAGTGACATGCTAGAAGACCATCTGCTAGGGACATGGAGTCCTACAGTCACGTGCAGCTGTTAGGGAGCTGGGTGGCAAAAGCATGACAAGGCTTCCACATAGACAGGTTGTATATGGCAATGTCACAAGCCTTACACGTACCATCAACTTTTGGGAGAAAAATAACCAACCAATCTCAATTCTTTTCTTTTTTATTCTGATACTGGGAATTGAATCCAAGGATGCTATTCCATTAAACTACACTCCCAATCCTGTTTTTTTATGTGTTATATTTGAGACAGGATCTCACAAAGTTGCCTGTGCTGGTCTTGAACTTGCAATCCTCCTGCCTCAGCCTCCCAAGTAGTTGGAATTACAGGCATGCGCTACTGTGCCTGGCACATTTTGATTCTTTAAGTAGGTGTTTATGAAATGCCCTGCTTATATGTTATGTTTTTAATGTGAATTCAATTCCTATTAAAGAAAAAAGTCTCTTCATAGAAGATCATCATTAACTTAATTATTCATGTATGCTAAAATATACAGATAAGGTTGTCACATTGACCTACGCCTTAGAAATAAGAGATATTATTATAGTTTCTCACAAGATCCTATTGGGATAATTAATAGTGTGAAATAGGAAGAAAAGGGCTACAGCTGTAGGGAAAGTGGGAAGGGGAGGGGAAAGGGAATAAGAGAAAAGAAAAAATATGAGAAAATGAAAAAATGGAAATAAAGGGTTTGTGAATGGGGAGGGGAGGAAGGGGTGAAGGGAGGGCAGGGACAAGGAGAAAAAAATGAGAACCAAGACCTGTCATGTGAAGGTACAGGATCCCAGTAATGAATGTAACTGTATCGTATACCTAGATTGTACCAATAAACTCAATAAAAAGAAAAAAAAAAAGAAATGAGATATTTGGTGGTAAGGTTATTCTTATAATAGTCTAATAATTATTTAGACAATTTTGTAAGATTTTGAATTTGTGGGTCTATCAAATAACATACACATGCATCAACTTCTTAGTAAATACACACCCCTGCTTTTGTGGCCATGTGAACTTCTTCACTCACATGCAGTACCTGCTGTACCTTATAAACAGTGTTTTCCCTCACTTTGATTGCCATTTTGTTTTAGATGTGATTATGCAAATTTTCCAACTGTACGCAAAGAAAGAGAATCATAAAGTCATCCCCAAACTTCAATAATGATCCAGTGTTTATCTTCCTAAAAAAGTGACGATTTGTTTTCCAAAAAACTCTACCTAAGTCCTTATAAGGCACCTTTTCAAATTCTAGCCAAGATTTTATGAAAAAGTCAACAGCCAGGTAACCTCAAAACAAATGAGCTTCAGGAAGTGAAAAGCCAAACCACATAAGAACCTTGAAAGCTGGCTGTAACTGCAGGACAGACCTTAGATTAATCTTGTTTACAAAATAAAGCAGTGGAATGAAAAGTTTTAAGCGGAAAGGACAGACATGATTAATACACCTGAATGCTACTGTACATCCTGGGTCCAGGATGCGGCAGGTGATCGGATGTCTTTACCAGGCACAATCTTTGCCATCAAGGAGCTCACACAGTTGTGGAGAGAGAAAAGCTACCCGATTGCCAAGAAAACACAATTTGATATGCCAGAAATAAATCACTGTAATGGTATTGCAGCATTTATTTACATTCTATGTGCTTTTTTTTTCAGGCCAAGTAATAATTTTCCTTGATTTTCAAATTACTAATAGACATGTTAATTATAAGTATGCTACTTGTTAAAAAAATTCTAACTTTCCAGTATCAAACTGTTAACAAAACCATAATCCAGTGACAAAAGATCTCACACCCATACATATGCTACCAATGATCTTAGTGTTTCTGTCAGCAATCCTGACAAGCTAATAAGATAAAATAATATAACTTCTGTTTTAGTTGACTCATCCACAGCAACCTTTTATAAAAATTATCCTTCAGGTTATTCTTTTTTAGTATCACAATTCACTATAACTTACCATCAGCTGCCTTAATTAAAAGATAGTCCAAAAGGGAAGTGCAGTAAAATGAATCAAAATCTGAAAGTTAGTCCAGTCCATTATTCAAAGTACCAGCGGTCCAAGGGTCAGCAGCAGACAGAGTCCCTGAGTACTTGTTTTAGAAAAGTAGCTCTGAGGCACCACAGAGCTCTAAGGAAGTTGAATTAGCTTATTAATAAGATTCCCAGCTAACTGGTACGCCCACAAAAGTTTAAGGAGCACTTCCCTAAATTTTCTTCTATCTTTGTGCAGAACCTGTACACCACAACAAAACTAACCATTGTATTATTTTGCCACATTTCTGATACCTTATTCTCTTTCCATTAGAGAACCAAATTTCACTTACTTTATTACTCCTGGATATATGTAATTAAATATTTCTTTGCATATAAATCTTGGGTTTGAAGGCTAACCCTTTTAGCTCCTCTCTTTGAAAATTAGCATTTGAGGATAAGACCTTTGATTTCCAGAAATGAATTAGAAGCTCTAGCTAGAAAAGAAAGTCATTCACATTCATGACCAACAGTTTCATGTATGACTCTATAGAATAGTAAAAAAAAAGTGAAAAAGTTTAGATATTAAAACACTAGATAAAATAAATAGAAAGCTTGCCACTAGCATACACTAACCCAAGCCAACATGAAAGCGCTAATATGAACACATACAATTTCATAGCATGTTCCATAGCCATTTTCTACAGAGAAAATATGGAGTTATGCTTTAAAATGTTTTGTGTTCTGGATAGCAACCAAACATTCTTAATTGGAGAAAACTGAGAAGGCTAAAGTGCTTTTCATTCTATTATATTATTCTCTTTGCATTTGGGCAGAGTAAACTCTGGTTTTAAAAGTTTTTAGAACATGAATAGGGGGCCGGGAATTTAGTTCAGTGGCACTGTGCCTGCCTGGCAAGTTCAAAGTCCTGAGTTTGATCTCCGGTACCAGAAAAAAATAAACATATAAAAAATAAAACATGAATAAAGGAATTATTTCATTCACTGTTTGTCCCCACATATATTTTAACTTTAGCAATGACAGATATAAATAGTCTCTTGTATCTGGGTTGAGATAAAACCGCCTTTATGAATCTACAAAATGTTCAAAAAACCTTTTTTTTTTTTTTTGACAGTTGTGGCTTGTGTATCTCAACCCAGATACAAGTTAAATTTTATTCAAAAGAAGAAAACTGTAACCACCGTTATTCAAAAGAAGCATCTGATCTCAACAAATTAATGAATCCTTGGAAGAACTACAATTTAATGGGGTGAAAATGAGAAGAACTGGAAAACAGTGTGTCTTTGGTGGTGGCCAGACAGAGCCGGATGTTGGTGACATGGTTGTCGTGGGAGAGGTAAAGAAAGTAAGACAACGCTCTTCTTCCTCTTTTCCCTTCTCATGCACCACCGCCCATCACCTTCTCTTCCTCTTGCCTCTCTTCTACCACCTCCTATGCACTTTTCTTCTCAGATCAAAAGACTTCTGTCACTGCCAGTTAGGGAAAAACCAAGAAACATTTTCTCTACATGTTCCCTAAAATAAGCCATATGCAGTTTATTAGAAATGGTCCTTAAAGACAGACACTTTTGATAATCAAAATTACAGGTTTATCTTAGTATTTAAGAAATTGCCTGATGTTTTTATTAGTATGCATGTGTACCCAATGTGGAATCAAAAACATAATGGTAATTCAGCACTACGTTACACTTAGTGGGCTATTTCACAATTCCTTTATCCTTCTCATTAGAAATTTCTATTTCTGATTTAAGTAAAGTAGGTTCTGAAGGATAAGTAAAATTTATACCTTATATTAAACAGAATATAAAATTACAAGACAACTTTACCTTGGTTTTCAAATCCCTCTTAAAAAACTCCTTATAGTCATACAATAGTAAAAATTCAAGACTGAAATAGACCAAAGAAATAGAGTAAATTGTTACTGTTAGAATTGAAAAACCAAATTTCAAGAGGTTCCTAACTGCATACAGTTATCATCAACATAAGCCATGACATAGCATCTGGTATATAATAAACAAGTTTAATTCAACTATAGACAAGATTGATTCGTGCCAAGGCGATGCAACAGAAATACCAAAGTTTTACAGTCACTCACCGCCTCAGGAAAGGAATACACCCAGAGAAGGGCGTCTTTACTACAGTCTCATCATTGTGCAGATATCATTGACTCTACACATTCAATTTTAGGTCAGTCCTCCCGCAAGAACCTGAAGCTGTCAAGAGATAAGGTCAACATGAGATGTGTGGGGTTTCTGCCGGTGTATCGTGAGGTACTTTTGTACACTAAGATTTTTGTATTAAGTAGAAAGAGTGCACGCTAAAATAACAGTAAGCATACAGAATAGCAAATATATAATCTAGCCATAGAGTCATTTGTTATTATTCTTAAGTGGTAGATACTGTACATGGTTCTACGTGCTTTGCTTTTCCATGACTGTCAGTGCAGAAGGATTTTCACACTAGTACCACCACAGATGTGAGTAGTGTGCTGCAACACAGACAAACCATGACTGTGATGTCACCAGGTGACTCCATTATACTCTTATGGGACAACTGTCATATACTCAGTCCATCACTGACCAAAATATCATTATGCCACACGTGTCTACTTACTATTAGGTGATTTATAGTTTTAAAAGGCTGCAATATGTAACAATGTAACAGTGGAGAATATGCATGTATAAGATTGGGCGCTGGATGTGAGGGTGCCCCACTGACAGCCAGATTTGATTCAGCTGATCTGGGGGGCTAGGCAGTGTCCCCTTTTTTTTGTCACTGCTCTATGTGCATCCCTCCTGAAGCTGCACGTTGGGTCAAAGATGATAAGCAGCCCCCATAAAGGAGGATCGTTTCTTCAGTCAAGGATGTAGGAGTTGCTGCACCCCCTTGCTAGAACCTCCAAACAAGATATCAGGGTTGGGCATAACATTAATTTAGTGTCTTTATTGAAAAGCTACTTGGATCCTTTAATATGTTTATGTACACTGACAATAATGGATAAAGTGAGAAGGAATACCCAGTTTAGTTAACTACACATCTCTTTTCCCACCTCTGTATAGGAACAATTAGTAACACCTTTCAAAAAAGTAGTGTTCCATTAAAAAAAAA
>NW_022900938.1:15541534-15569388 GCF_012274545.1 Fukomys damarensis
ATTCTACAAAAAAAAAAAAAAAAAAAAAAAAAAAAACTTTCAGAAAGTCAAGTAATATGGTGAGAGTGGCAAATACAAGATATTACTAATCAAGAAAAGATTCATAAACAGGAGTCCCCAGTGGTACAGTGAAGGAATATGGCCTGTCAGGAAAAGGTAGGAACAGGCATGAGAGGGCAAGAGTTTTTGTCCCTCTCATATTGAAGAGAGGTAAATAATTGAGTATAGATGAGCTTACTGTGGTTTAACAGTAAACCAACCATATCAAGAAAGGAATATTTAAGTATAATTTACAAAATAGACCAATAATCTCAGCTTTAAAGCCAGGTCTTCACAAAGATTGCTTACTGGTATACATCTACGTATAGGTACGACTATGGGTAGACACATGTATGGGCAGGATTAGGGTCAGGCAAGCAAAGTGCACAAGGTAGAAGTTGTAAGGAGACACTGATGCAAGTGCAGGGCTGGCACGGAAGAGAGCTGCCTGCACACGTCACTCGCCACACCGCCTTCCCTCTGGAGTTAAGCCATCATCATTTCCTCTAAAAGGTACTTCATTATCATATTCACTACGATTAAAATTGGAGGGATATGTACTTTAGTTCAAAAAAGCACCTCCACCGTTACTCATTTTGAACAAAAGAAAGAAATATGCATCCTGCTTTGCTTCAAAATACAACCGGCTTCAAGGTAATTAAACACCAGAGGAAGTATGTTTTTATACTTTTGCCTTTGATTTATATGTGACACACACACGCACACACACACACACACACACACACACACACACACATATATAAAAACACACACACACATATATAAAAAGCATCCCAGTAAGCAATCAAAGAGAAGAGAAAGTAGAGCTGTGGGAGTTTCATTCAAGAAAAGGTCAGTTTCAAAGGAGAAAAGAAAGAAAAGAAAAGAGTTGCCCTCTACCTTGGGGCCATGAGTTCATATAAAAGTTCATAATCAGAAAGGAAGAAAAATAACAAAGGGAACTGCTTCTCAGAAGTCCCTTCAGGATATCAGAAAGATAAACCATCAACTCTGCCATTCTCAATCATTGCAGCAGTGACAAGAGCACAGAGCTTTTTAATATCCTTGAGGAGCCTATAGCTAACCTCAGTACACTTAATGTACATAGCTACCATTAACCAACAAGTAACATAAGAAAGAATTTGGCCTTTCTCAAAGAAAAGAGTTGGTCTTTGGGAGGTCATCTCAGCTGGGAGATTTGGGGAGGTAATGCTTCCTCCCGGGGTTGAAGCAGATAGAAATTTGAAGTCAGACTGGATGACTTAGCAAGACCCTGCCTCAAAAAGAAAAAGGGGTGAGGGAAATAGGTCAGTGCAAGATCCCTGGGTCACTCCCCACTTCTAAAAAAAAAGAAGTTCTTGGTTCTTGGATTATAACAGAAAATCCAACAGTGTGATTTAGATTGAGAAAGGGTCAAATTCTGGATTGTATTTAAGGTATGGGCTAACCACATGGTAGAGCAGTAATGCAACATAGAGTTGGGGCTTTAGGTTATTCCCAGAGGAATTGGAGACTGGAGACTGAGTTCCAGCTCATGAAAAAAATCAATCAATCATGCCTGTGTAATGAAGCCCTCAATAAAACCTTTGAACACAAGGCTCAGATGAGCCCCCTGCTTGGCAACGCACTACCGTATGTACATTTCCATACACAGTCGGCAGGACAGGCACGCACCCTGACTCCACTGGGGGAGGAAAACAGAAGCTCCATGTTTGTACTTCTCCAGAGCTTTGTGCTATGTGATTCTTACTTAGCTAACTTTAATCTGTATTGTTTCCTGCAATAAACCCTAACAACGAATATAACAGCTTTCAGCAAGATTCTGAGTCTGCCATGGGAATCATCAAACCCAAGGGTGACCTGGGAACCTTCCTGAACGTCCGTCCAGCTGGTCAGAAGTCAGAGTGCTTTCATGTGAGACTGTTCTTTCTAAGTTTGTCATTGGCCTAAATCTCCCACAAAGGATAAGAGACATAGCAAGACAGATGGAGACAAAGAAGGGCAGATATTACCTATGGAAATTAAATGAAACTTCCACTGGGCACTTACAAGAACTTTGAGAGAAAATTACAGAGGCTACAATTCTTACTGATCAGGCAAGGGAGTGGCTAGAAGACTTCACCTTAGCAGCACTGTGATGATTATTTTTAAATTTCTTATCTAACATGTTCTGAAAAATGCATAAAATATTGCTATGGACAGTTTATTTCCCATTCTGTCCAAATACTCTCCTACCAATTAAGCCTCTCTGCGGATTATTAAACTAGAAGGTCTGAATAGCCCATGAAAAATAACTATGTGAAGACACTGAAGGGCAGAGAAAAGCAGAACAATACTGAAGGTGGATCAGTACTCAGGTAAAGGCAAAGGTGTGATGTGTTTCTATTTTCCTTAGCTTCTTACTTGAATGTGGGTTATATATCCCTATAGGATATACCGCACATATAGGAGTTGCTAGAATTCAGAAATAAACCAGTTGTTTCATGGTTTGACAAATCAGCACAAACTTTAGAACATTTACAAACATGGGAAGGTAGGGAAGGAATATGAGGGAAATCTCATATCTTCCACTGAGCTCTTACCTGTGTTTGAGCAGGACAGATGCAGGCAGCCCAGCTAAGACTAAAATAACTGAAGTTAGGTTTGAGCTGCTGCCCACTGCAAGAGACAGAGAGCTTCAGACTCAACTGTAAGATAATCATAAACCACAGTCTCTACAGTATTCATGAGGGTGAGAACATAATCTAAAACTACTTGACATGCCAAAAAAAAAAAATCGGGACTAAAAAATAGCCATCACAACTGTTCTCAAACACAGAAAGGAAGTATACATACAACAAATACAAATACAAAACCTCAGCAGAGAGACTGCAACTGTAACACAAACCAAGCAGAAATTTATGCCTAAAGTATTCAACATCTAAAATTCTAAAAATTTACTGAGATTGAAAGCAGAACTTAAATAACAGAAGTGTCAGTAAACTTCAAGACAGATCAACAGAAATTATCCAACCTAAAGAACAAAGAGAAAAATAATGGCAGGGGGAACTCAGAGACTTGTGAGGTATTATCAATAGGTATAACTAGAGAGAGACAGAGGGAAAAAGAGAGAGGGAGAAGCAGAAAAATACTGCAATAAACAATAGCCAAATTTTTATCAAATTTGTTGAAAAAATAAATTTACAGAATCAAGAAGTTCTGCAAACTATAAAGAGGATAAATGCCCTTCCCCCGAAAATCCATATATATGAAATACCGATGCCATTCACAATAAGCTGCTGAAAACAAAGAGAATTGTTGAAAGAAGACAGATTTTAAAAGTCATATTTCATGTAGGGGAACAACATTCCAAGTGACTAGAATTTCTCAATAGACACAGAAGGGGCTGGATCGATAGAAATAACACCTTTTATTTTTTTTAAATAACATCTTTAATGAAAGAGCAAACAATCCAGAATTCTATAACTGGTGAAAGCATCTTTTTTCCTTTACTTATTAGTTTTTGTTTCATCTAGTTTTGTTTTTAATTCATTACTGGGAATTGAACTAAGAGCCTCTGCATTGAGCTACATCCCTAGCTCGCTCTATCTATCATCTATCTATCTATCTATCTATCTATCTATCTATCTATCTATCTATCTATCTATATCAATCTGGACAGGGTCTCACTAAGTCAATTAGCTACATAAGCTAGGCTTGCATTTACAATGCTCTCACTTCCGCCTCCCACAGTGCGGGGCTTACAGGTATGTGCTACTGTGTTTGCTTTTCTCTAATAATCTAGCTTCTCTGATTCCAGAAGAAAATTTGTTCTGTAGCCTACTTCCCAGATTTGCAATCCATAAGTGCTCACCTAAAGCTCCCCGACTTTGGCCTGTGCATGTCGAGCTTTACCTGCTGGCCCACCGCCCTAGCAGCATGTTGGTGAGCAGCATGGGATGGGACTCCACCTGCCTTACGTCTGGCCATGGTTATGCATGACTTTGTGAATGTGAGGCATGCACGCACCTTGGCTATGTGCAACTCTGTGTCAGTAAGAGAGAGCTGGTGATAGTGCTCGTACAGGGAGGGGTAGCTTGGGTCTTGGGTTGCTTCAGTATTTTGAGAACCTCAATCAAAAAGATATCAAAATGCTGTTTGCAGCAGTGTAAATGTTGTTTAACATTGCTGTTAAAGGAAAAGTTGTTCAGCACTCATATGTAAACAGATGTTTAGACTTTTACAAAGTTTTTTAATTCCTTTTACTCAAAATTGTGTAAATGTGACGTGTTATTTCCCTAAGCAAATTTAATGTGATACTATTAATAAATGAGCATTACTATACCATCTTAACCATCTTCTTCCCCATATTTACCAAACAAAAATCAAAGAAGACAAATCTAAAACAGTCTTGTGTCTTTTTTTGTTCTTGCTTCCCTCAACAACTAATCCTTAGAGCGATGAAATTAGTAAGTGCTTAATAGCCTATTTATGCTTGCGGTATTTGCCGAGATTCTGAAACTTATTTTCCTTCCTTAAATATCTGCGTGAGAAACCAAAAATGCTAACTGACTTTCAAATTTGAGAATCCAAGTAAGCAGAAGTGGATTTTGAGAATCAGAGTAAGCAGAAACCAGACCATGCTCCTCTCAGAGAATCTCCACTAGTGTTTCTGGTGGGAGGACGGACTGAAGAGAGCGGGACCAGCCACGTGGGGAATTCTGTTGTTGACCAGATGGGTCTCAGCCAGACAGTCCTTGGGAAGACTGGACTCTGCGGCTTGGTTTTCTACCCAGTCCTCTCATGTTACCTTCATTAGTCGTAACCCTGATGTGAACTCCGTAAAATTGAAGAGTAATTTTAAATAAATATCCTCCTACTACACAAAGTATTCTGTAAGAACTCTGTAATCAGAACCCACATGCTGAAAGGGATGTGTTCACATCTCTTCCCTTGTCTTGATCATTTTTGTCCTTTTAAGTCCCATCACTCTGACTTATTAAAAAAATCATAACTAAGCCAATGCTTGTTTGAAAACCTCAAGTGATATTTCCTTGTTTCAGAATTTTTAATATATCCTTTGCTTTTGAAACTCAAATTACATATTATGAAGTAGTTTAGCATGATTGCTAGAGTTGGAATAATGCCAGGGAATCTCGCAACATTGAAAAAGCTTCTTACTGCTCCTAACCCCCCTCCCTCTCCTTCCCTTTCTACCACCTCTGTTATACACAGTAAGTGCCAGCCATCTCCCTCAGCATTTTGTACATATTCCCTTATCTCTTTCTTATGAAAGTCCTGAAAGCATATTATTATCCATTCTAAGGCTGAGAATGAGACATAGGAAAATTAAATGAAGCGCCCGGAGTGGTGTAGCTAGTCAGGAGCAGACCCACCCTGCGAAACATGTGGAGTTGATTCCTGGTTACACCACACCACTTTGGAACTGTCCCTTTTTATAGACTGTGGTCATATATAGTATTTAATCAAATTATATGCACAGATTGTCCACAATTTACAATGGTTTGATTTATGACTTTTGTTGGCTTTACAATGGACAGAAGTAATACCCATTCGGTAAAAATTATACTTTAAATTTTGATCTTTTTCCTGGCTAGCAAAAGCAGTTGATGCCCTTTCATGATGCTGGCAGCAGCAAGGAGCTGTCTCTCCCAGCCAGCCACACTGGGAAATATCTGCTACTCTAACGTGCACTGAGTTGTTAAGCTGTGGCATTCGGTAGGTTAGGTGACTACACGTGCATTCGACCTGTATTTTCACCCTATCATGGGTTTATTGGGAGATAACCCCATTTTAAGAAGACTAGCATTTGTATTAGATAAAGCTATATGTTTATGTTATATATGGCTATATATCATACATTGTGTTTATAAAATATGACATGTATAATAATATATTATTTAGCTACAAATCATATATAGTACAAAATATATTATTAGAAAATTGTATAATATTCAATCAAATTCATTACATATGCAATACATATGCAATGTAATGCCTGCATTCTAAACAACTGATCTGTGTAATAATCTGAGAGCAGAACTCTGAGAACCCAACTGTTTTTTTGCAGATACAATTAGTTACAACACACATTAGGCGTCAGTGTACTTTAGTCATATATCTTACACTGAAACATCCCTGCATCATATCTTTATAGCACCTCACACCATGACTGTTTCTCCACACAGGTCAGTCTCGTAATGACATTGTCACCTATGCTACCCTAGAAGAATTCTAACTAATTATTTCAGCCAATAGTATAAGCAGTGTTTTGCTTAAAGCAGCTTGCATTAGCTACTTAGAATAGAATGTATTTATAAAAGTGGGCACTTTATTAAAAATGATGTTAAACCTTGGTTTGAGGATGTGGAAATACGATAACCTGTGGCAAAACAAATCTATCACTACTTTTTTTTTTTTGTACCAGGGATTGAACTTGGGTCCTTGCGTTTGCGAGGCAGGAGGCAGCACCACTGAGCTAAATCCCTGGCTACTTTTTGATGCTGACAGAGCTAGTGATCCACACACCAGAGCTGCACACAAGGAAACAACACGCAGCTGTTATGATTGGTTGCTGCTGTGCTGTACTAGTTGATAAATATTTTAATAATAACTCCAGTTACATGAAAAAAATAGATATATATGCACTTTGACTTTTCCTGTGCTGATATTAAGTGGCAAAGATAAATCTTTAATAAATAACCCTAACACTCCTATTTTATGCATTATAAACATTTGGTTTAGAAATAGAAGCATATATATTTTTTGCAATCCATTAATTTACTTTCAAAACACATATGTTTAAGCTTAATGTTTTGACTAGATAAGTTTGTTTCTGCCTGATAAAAAAATGCATCATCAAAGGAAATGTAATGAAATAAAAAAGATTGAAGGAACTAACTTCCTGTTCAGCAACACAATTTTAAAGGACTTAAATCATCTTGAAAAAGATTATTTGGTTTTTAATAGGCATGCATCAACATGAATGTGGGTATACATGTGCTTGATAAATATACAAGCATTTTCTGTGATAGATGAAAAAGACTTAAAATGTAAATTTGACAGCCTGAAATGTTCATTGCTCAAGCTAACGCTTGATTTTCTTTAAAGTTGAGATCTTAATTTGCCACAGATGAGTTCCCTTTTCCTTACCTTTACCATTCCTTAACAGTACGGTATGTCTAGCAGCAGTTTCAAACAGAAACGTCCTTGTTTTGTGCATAGCTTTTGGCACAGCAGGCAATTTCACTTGGCTTGTGCAAAGAATAATGCAGGAGGAGTTTAACAAAGTAAAATTAATGAGCTGAAGTATATAAAAAAAAAGAAGTGTGAAGCCAAGTTAGCTGAGTGAGAAAAATATATGCACAACAAATACAAGGGTGAGCATGGGAAGATATGCAGGGGTTAGTTTTCTAACAGGTATGTGTATAGCTTAAAATGCTTGGTGAAAAAAGTGTAAAACAAGGTGAAAAATAAATGAGACACGTTTATGACTGTGATCTCAAAGAATTTCCACCAAGCAGGCTAAGTAAGTGTCACAGGGTATTAAATCTACTGCCCAGGCCAAAATGATTGAGTTTGTATGGATGGCAAAATAAATAGTCTCTAAGAGGATATGATCTACACATCCTAGCTGGGATACTGGCTGAGGGAAGCTTGGAGTTTCTAATTAGGCAGCTTTGATATCTTAGAACTCTGCTCTGTTTGACTGACAGTTGGTCCACAAGGAATTACAGTACCCATTTCATTCCCAAGAGGCAAAAAGTTATGTCTCAATGTAAAGACATGGTTTCTTTGTAATCTCAAAGGAGTGTAGGATATAGAAAAAATTTTATGAATTGTTGAGAATTTTTTCTTTAGATTTTCCCTATAATTTTCATTATTGACAATTTTTCATTATTACTTCTTAGTATGCAATTGCTTAATTTGGAGAGCTTCACAATAGCTTATAGTTTTATGATCAGTGAAAGAAACCTTTATTATCTTTGACTTTTCCATGTTAATTTCACCACTCTGCACATTTATTACTTCTACTACTTGATTTGGCTATCGAAATTATAAAAGACTTCGGACAAAATGTAAAACCAAACTGGTCTAGTTAATGACCTCTAATGAGTTCCTCTTCCAAAGAAGCCCTTCTCCAGTGGTAATCATTAAGCAGTTTGCCCTAGATGATCTCCAAGGAGCACAACTTCCATATTTCCCCTTAACTGCACATGACGGCTGGATGAAATCTCATTGTTCTCTATACCAGTAACCCATCTACTGTGTTTGTCCCACTGCAGCATTTTCTGTCTACAGACAAGCAGATTACCACACAAAGAGCAAAGTTATTTCTAGACTGTTCTATCAATTTTCTGAAGATCTTCTGTGAAGAAATTCTAGAAAGGCATAAACCATAACTGTATGGCTGGATTTAAGTACGAGTTTCCTCAGCTCTAACTTCCATAGAGATAGGAGAATAGTCTATGTAAAAGGGAAATAGAGGTAAAATTTCTCAAATGGTTTCCTCTTCCTCTTCAGAGAAAAAGTCCAAGCTTCTTAGCAGAGACTCTATGACCTATCCCTTGCCTGCCTTTCCAGTATTCCCACCTCACAGATGATACACCAACAATACAGAACTAACACCCTACATGCAGTCGTTGCTTTCATGGCTAGGCTTGTCTTACCCTTCTCCTTCCCTCTGCCTAACTCCTGAAAGCCATCAGATTCAGTGACTCCTCTCTGTGAATCCTTTCCTGAGACTGTGCTCTCTCTGCCTCAGTGGGTGCTTCAGTTCCTTTCTCCTGGATATTCTAATAACCCGTGTCTAACACCATCACTGCTTTTGCCATGTTGCATTTTAGTTGTCTCTGTATCTGTCCTCACTGTTATTCTGTGATCTGGAAGGCAGGGCAAGATGAATTCTTATACTGTTAAACGCCAATGCTTTACCAAGTACACTAGCACATAGTAGACCCTTAATAAACATTTCTATAATAAAAAATTGAAAGTAATCTCAACTGAAACATCTGAATTTAACTTGTGCTGCTTGCCTCAATTCTAATCTCACAACTTTTCTTTATTTTGGCTTCTCTGATGAAGTTTTGTGGATTTTAAAAATTGTGCATTGTTCTGCTTCTGTTTTTTTTTTTTTTTTGTATTTTACTTAAACTTTGTCTGCATTCTATTTTTACCTTGCTCTTTCCAAAGTCTTATGTAGCTATTACATAATTATAATGGATTAGAGTGGTGGATAAAAATTACACCACAATTTAAGTTTTTGAAAATCTCCTTTCATCTAGAAATGCTCTGATATGTGAATAACTTAATACTATGCCTCTGTTGTATATTTCCATCCATTTTGATCATCTTCAAATTCAAAGTCAATATTACCCTGTAAATTGGCTTTATTGACAGTTAGTTTTAGATCATGATAATCCATGGGAGTTTCAAGGCTCTGCACTTTTAAAGCTAGAGGTCTGTCAACTTTTTTCTCTCAACCTAACCTTTTCAAAACTTCTTTCCCTTCTGAGATTAAAAGAGAGGCCCAAACAACAAACCTGAGGGAAGGACATTTTGATTGTTTATGAAGCACCTGGATAAATGGTACCTAATTTGGTTACAAGAGTAAAGCTAAAAATGGCTGTCCTGATGGTAGTTTTTAGTGTCTGATAGGAAAGTCCTTCACCATACAAAAGTAAAAAACACAGGGTGTGGATAAATTACACTGCAAGGCAAACAAAACACACAAATCAAGCAGAACAAAAAGCATCATGGTGCAAGTAAAATAATTGTGTATCTTCTTTGTGATGCACAATTACATGTGTGTGCACATATGTGTATGTGTTACAGAAATAAATATCTTTAGAGTTGGAGACATTTTAGGGCTTTGTCTTGCCACATGAAACCCACAAATGAAGTAGGTTTACCTTGACCTTTATCACACTTTATTAAAAATAGATTTTTCTCACCCATGACTATTCACTACGTCAAGTACCAAAGTTCTTCTTTAAATCTTTGAATTCTGTAAAATTACATTTAAATTTAACAACATAGCAATTCCAGATTACATGCCCCTATTTTCCTGGCTGGAAACCTGTGAGTATGATTATTTATTTCAATCATAGTTGGACATAATACCCTCAAGAATAACAAGCACACACACACAAAAAATACTGGATTCTAAAGCAAACAGAAAGACACATTTATTTCCTTTTTAGTTTTGTAATATTAATGTCACTCTTGAGTTAGATAATTTACTAGCTTTACTGTTCTAGTCTTACCTGTTCAATTCCTTTGTACTGATTTTATACAGATAAAGATAAGATAAATTTCCTGGCTAGAATTTAAATTCTTCACCTTTGGGCATTTTCTTTTTTTTTTTTTTTTTTTAATCCCTGCAAATTTAGACACAATAAAAAACTGTTATTTGCCTCATAATGGCCTCTTCACTGTGTTTCACAGTCTTTTGTGGAAAATAATGACATAATGATAGTGTTCTTAGACCTATATTTTCTACTTGATAAACTAGCAATTATATGATTAAAGCATTTTTAGAAACTCACATTAAGTATATGATACTCTAGAAACCAGTTCATCATGTAATTACACAGTCAGGACAGAAATAATTTACATGAGTAAAAACCACCTCATGGAGTATTTGCGACCAGCAGTATGTAATTTTTTAATGGAAAAAATGAGAAATATTAAATAATTCGGTATATAATACACTTTTAATGTTAGGACTATGAATTCTGTGTTTTGTTAATTAGGTTTCAACTTTTATTTTCTGTCATTAGTAATAGAAAACTATGCTAACTCCGTTGGAAACTTGTTGGATACATTAGGACAATACAGATAAACTGGATGATTTCACTTAAAAAATATACTTACAGAGATACACAGGAAATGCCTAGGCATTTAAATTCTTTGACGAATACCAAAATTACCAGGTGTTTTTCTTAGATATATCACAGAGACAAATTTGACTAAATATTTGTGATCTTCTTGAATGCCAAATCATTAAACCAACATTCTGATGAGTTACATTATATAAATATATTTATATGTAATTTTCATTAGAAAACAGGAAGAAAGTTTAATAGGACGATCAAGGGATACAGATTGTCTGCACTTGGAGACTCCATCCTCAAGAGATAAATATATTAATGTGTACCTCATTCTATTTTTCTCTTCAATTTCGTGAAACACCAGTAACCTTACATTTCCTGCTTGTTGATGAAGATCATGGAAAATTACAGAGTTCTGACCTCAGAACCAACATTTCAAAGGGATGACTGCACACAATCGCATGAACAGGCATCACCTAAAAGAAAGCTTACGTTTTATTAAGTAAAAACAAGCACCATACTGAACCATGTATATTATTTTACCACTGATAGGGTTTTTGAAAGAAAAAAAATAAACTTATATCGAATTACATTTATAAAAATTAACCTCTGCAAGAATACATAAGAAATCTACAACAGTGTTTACTTATTTATGGCCATGTTGGGAAGGCTCTGCGTGAATTTAAAATGGGGGCAGGGAAGGGAAGAAGACTTTGCACAAATATCTATAAGTGTTCTGACATTTTAATCACTTGAATGTATTCCATTTCAAAACCGTGTCAATCTAAAAAAAAAGTCTTGATCCCTGAGTGAAATAGGGACTGTGACACAGAGTGATAATTTTTTTCAGCTACAATGAGCTATGAGAGTGAACGTCACCCTTAGGTTCCACCCCCAGCACTGAATTAAAACAAACAAAAAAAAGAGTGAAGTCACCAAACTCAGATGTCTCTGGTTACTGGTTTATCTCACCACTGCCAAGCCTCTCGATGACAATGTATTTTCTAACTCAGAAGAAAATGGAAAAAAATACAATATTTTATAATGACGGGAACATAACAGAATCAGACCACCATGGGGCATTCAGCATAAATATAAATAATTTTGAAATTTTCTCAGGAAAAAAAAAATGGTGAGAAAACCTGGCCTACAAGTAGTTGTCATCATTCTAGGTAAATCTTAACCTTTAGTCTTCAGTAATATCAGTGGGATACCCATTCTCCAAAGCCCTGCCAGTTAAAACTCTATGAAGAGCTGAGGATAAAAATAAAGATACCTAACAAAATAAAGATACCTTGACAGCTGACCAGACATACTTGAAATTACCTGGTCTGTCCAGATCTACACTTCTTGATTCATTCATCTTGTGACAGAGGACTCATTCACTTTATGTTATGGATTAGATCTAAAATGATCCCAAGAGCCTCACGTGTTTGGAAGGTGCCTGGATCGTGGGGTCATTGTTAAGAATATAGCTGTTGTGCTCTTAGGAATCTGGGCCTGGTCAGAAAAGACAGGTAAGTCACTGGGGCCATGACATGGAAGGTTATATCTCCCTTCCTGGCCCCTCCCTCCACTCTGCTTCTCAGCCACTATGTCGTGAGCAGCTTTCCCCTGCCCAGAACTTTTATCGGACCATTTCTGTATTTGAGCCTGACAGCCATCGACTGAAATTTCTGAAACTATGGGTCAAAACAAACTTGTCCTCCTTTAAATTGCGGATCAGGAATTATGTCCCAGAGATAAGAAAGTGACTAAGACACCCTGATACTAAGAGACAAGGTAAAAGAACTAATTTGTCACTCCTTGTAAAAAGGATAAACACATCGGAGACACCATGAGGCACTGGGGTAGTAAAGCAGCCATCACAGAGCCAGCGCGGCAGTGGGAAGAAGGTGGGGAGTGGATCGCTGGTTGCATTTGTCATTTGTGGAGAGAAGAGCCTGCTTCAAATCCAGTGGGTGGTGGGTGAAGACTTTCCCAATCTTCCGGGCTCTTGTTCACGGGTGGCGTGCACAGTACCAAGTGGGTTCTTCCATGTCTAGACTTTCCCCTCCCCAGAGAGCAAAGTCCTTCTACAGGTGTACTGTGAAGGCCGTGCCAGAAGCAAGACCTGTGCTGCTTAATAACGTTTTCTGCTACACTGAGGATGGTAGGTTTTTGTTTTAGGGGCTTGGGGTGTTTGTTTGTTTGTTTGTTTCATTTTAGTTAGGATTTTTTAAAAAAATTCTTTGCTAAAGCCAAATGTGTATTTTGTAAAACAAAATATCAACCAACTACAATTATTGGTACAACTCCTGGCTCACCTCATCAGTTTATATATCAGAATTTTTAAATGCAAAAATACCCTACATTTTCTCTATCCTACTGCCTGCTCACATATTTCCCATCTTCCCAGCCACAAAAGGAGGCAGTGAGACTGCCGGCCCACATAACACACTCTGGAAAAGAGTCACACCTGGATAGGAAACCCAAAGTAAGCCATCCTTTGGGTATCCAAACAAAAAACAAACAGAAAGGCCCACAACTCTGAGGAAGTCGTTTCTGATTTTATTTCCACTGACTTTAATGCATGCTGGCCTAATTTCAGAGGTTAAGCGCACATCAGCGGGGGGCTTCAGAGTGAAAACAGTGGTCTTGAGGCCAGGCAGGAGCTCGCTGTCACTCATTTCCCCTGCTAATGTTACAGGGAACAGTTTTTTAATGGTTTGGTATAAACAGAGCAGGATTAGAAAGAAAGCTTTTAGGAACAGATTTTCAGAACAGTAAAAACAAGTGTTACATTAAAACTCCATCATTTGTTCTTTAATAATATGACCTATCATAAAAATGCCATCTTAATTTTTACCATCTATTTAAACATTTATATTTATTGTTTTTCCCAGAAGCTAATGATAAGAAAACAACAGCATTAAACTCAGCTTGAGACCATTTTTTACTAAAAACGGATATTAATGAGCTCTGAAGAAAATGTTGTTGATCGTACTTCTTTGGCAGTCTTACAAAATAATTCTTAGTGCTTCTGAATAAAGTTTATATAAAATGAATATTCATATGTAAATGCATATCTTGACAGAATGCACATCTTGAATTCGTTTAATCCCAAAACAAAAGTTGTTCTGTTTTTCTCTTTCCCATAAGACAAACTGTTTAGTGAATTTTACTAAAATTTCAGAGCTCAAATAAAACAGGTCAGATTGCAAGAAAATATTTCAGCACAAATTGAACAGGGAGTGCTTACACCCTGTGTACCCAGATAGGGATCACAGGAGCAGATTGTCCCAAACTTTGTGTAGTTGAGAGGCTGTTATAACAAAGCCTGAATACTGAAGGATAACTTGGTGCTATAAGACAAGATTTTTAAGACAAAAGAACAAATTATGTTCCTGATGGAAAGCGTCTCTGAGGAGGTAATACACAAGCTGAAGAAAGTAGAGTTTGGGTAAAAGTTGAGCAGCTGTGTTACTAGGAGAGGGAACTCTGTGGACAGGAGGAAATATGGCAATTTTAAGGGCTGAAAAGAAAGCAGATGAGGTGGGCAGGAATGGAGTGAATGAAAGGAAACTAGATTAGGAAGCTGAGCATTCAATCCATGTCACAGTTTGTTTTCATATGTTAAGAATGAGAAAAACCACTGAAGAATTTATAGTGTGGTTATGCAGTTGGCTTTGAGAAAAAGCATCTTTGGATATGGTCTGATATGAACCTTGCCCATGAAAAAGTTTAGAGAGAGGAGGACCGATTGTGGAGAAAACAGTTTGTTGCTAACCATCAAAGAGAGAATGTGTAGGCTTGAATCAAGATGTTTGAGCTAGAGATTTTGAAAGCCATGGAGAAAAAGCTTGTCTTTCATAAGACATACTCTCTACTCATTGCCTAGGCAAATTTTCCACATATTTCTCTTTTGAATTATTCTAAAGAATTCAAATAAAAGTTAATGGTGGGTAAAAGGATTCTATATACATTTGAATTCACGAGAGATCTGTCAAAATGTCAATTTCTAAGTAATCAGTATGATTTCCCTCTAGGTGAAAGTCCTTGTTTGGTATCACTATAAAACCACACTGAAAATGAATCAAAGGAAACAATTTCCTCTGAAACATTTTTTATTATGAAAATGCCATAAATAAATAATCATTTAGGTGAAATTAGATTACCAAGTAGTAATACCTTTGAATTAAAGCTGAAGAAAGGGAAACACACATAGGAACTTCAGAGTCAGAAGAAACATCTGAAATAATCAAAAGCACCATCTTTGGAATCTGCCAGGCAAAATAGCTGCTGCCTCTGGGAGAGCATCTCCCGTATTTTGGCTACTAACAACTATGCTTTAAAATATACTAGCCAAGGTACCTTCCTCTTATATTCACAGCAACTAAAGGAATGTAAACACACACAGACGCACGCACACACACACAGCCATGAAATAAATCTACACATTTTACAGAATTAAGCAGAGAAACAAAAGGAACAGCACAAAACAGGTTATGTAGAAACATCCATTACAATGTTCTGTAAGACAAATGTACATTTCTTCTAAAAGAAAAAGACAGAGAGAGAGAGAGAGAGAGAGAGAGATCTTTGGCAGCCTAATCCAGAGTTGCAGTGAAATATTAATTTAGATACTTGTGCACACTGAAAAGTGATTGCACTGCAAGGACTTCCAATCACATACTGCAAAATAAGAACTCTGGGTGCCACTTGGCTGCCAGCATCCATGGGTGAGCTGTGTAACACTCCTCTGTCATGTAGCTCAAGTGAGAAGGGAATTTTACTGTTGCAAGAAATAACACTCATCTTGGAGACCTTCCCAGTTACACAAAAGAGCATAATTGTACATTATCCCCAGGCATACTGTCTAGGATTATAAGTCTAGGATGGCTTTATGTGTAAAGTATGTACACAGAGAGTTGCTTTTTGGTAGTGACAGTGCAGAAAACCAAACCAAACTTGTTCTCTCATTTTTATAAATGACACCTGAGCCATCTTACTGATCAACGGAGTCTGCGAGTGAGGGTTAGAGAGAACATGCGGTAATTGTACCGCAGTTATCTATAGATCAGGACTGAAGTTGGCAAGGACTGTTGAGAGGACGCGGAATTACCAAGGGCCTTGTAGCTGGCTTCTCTCACTGTTTTGGTTTTAAGAGCCACACACTTTTAATCTGGCACTGATAGCAGTTTTCCATCAGGGACTGCACTCTTTTGCATTATATTTTAATTTTCCTATGTATGATAGCACACTTGCACAAGACAGCAAGTAAAGTAAGAACGAACAATTTCAGACATTTATGATCTATTTGGTAATAAAATTCCACACTTAGTGCGTGCATATTCTTTTCTCCTAGAAGCTCACACTCTGAGGTTAAGAGTCATACATGACTCTTGGAGGGCATCTTTTCAGTTTATTAAACTCACCTATTTTAAGCCAAATAAAAAATGGAAAATAGATAACAAAGGGAGATATAATAATTAGTACTGCTGGAGCATTTGCTACGTATCCACATTTTACACACACCAAATCCTCCTGGCCTCCTTCTCATTATATTTTAATCTTCATTTTAAAGATGAGGAAATTGAAGTTTATACAAGTTAAGCATCTTCCACAACATCACAAATCTAACAAATGTAGCTTGAAATTACACCAGTGTCTGATGGCACAGTGCTCTCTCTTATTCATTCTTCTATACAAGCTTCACTTTAATATTTACTAATCCTCAACATTTGGAAATTAGTGCCTTGGGACTTTTTCTTGTTTAAATGATTTTACTGCTTGATTTGGAAATTTTTCCTTTAATACATTCTCATTTTCTCTCTTTATGAGGACCTGAGTTAGCCAAGTCTTTTGTTGATTATTTCTTCCACTGCAGTTGAAAACATAGCCAGGTTACTCTTATTTTATCAAATTACTCTTCTATTATTTTCATACTAAAAATTATTTACTGAGCACTTGTTAAATGCCAAGCACTGTACTTCACATGTTTTATGATCAAAGATGTGGTCTTTGCCTTATAGATACAGGAAAACTAAAATTAAGTAAATAAAATAAAGATCTAATGTTTATACTCATTGTGGGTATCTGGTACACGTATGTGACACATTTTAAATCCTCACCCCCTCCTCAGCTCTTTGTCTCCTGGACTGCTTCCTATTTGTGAAAGATCTACCTTCCTGTTTCCTTCTATCAATCCTTTATTTTGTTCTTCATTTCTACTTTGAAGGTAAAGATTATGTGTTGTAAATATGATCTGAAAATAATCATCATGATAATAAAAGAGGAAAGGGAAATTTAGAAATGGAGGGAGGAAGGTGGGTGGGGAGAGGAAGGAAGGGGATTAAAAAAAAATCAAGATATGTTACGTACATGTCCCTACTCCCTAAGATGAATGTAAGTTTCTAGTACTGCAAACATGAACTATAAAAGAATAATGACAAATAAATAAGTAAAATAAAGATCTACTAACACACTGGTAAGAAAAGTACAGATTACTAAGGAAGCAAGGGCTCAGCTGAGGTTTCCTGCAGGAAGTGGGATTTGATCTGTTCCCAGAAACTAGCAGAGGACTTGGACTAGGCACAAGAACTAGGACTTGGACTTTTCTCACCTCCTAGAATTTGTCTTGTATCTACACTATTCAACTGACTTTGCATTTTCGATGGAATCCAACCATCATCTAATTTGCAAATACACCAAGCCATCCTCTGGCAGTCACAGCGTTTAGCAACTGCAGCTTCCTGCGGTTTTCTACTCCCTCTAGGTCTCTGCTTCTCCCTCCACCCCTGACAACCTGGAGCTGCCATGCTTTTCTCCCCGCTGTTGCCCTTTCTCTTCACAATTCTTGCCAGAAAAAGCCAAAGACATATGTCATAAATTTTTGACAAACAAGTGCCCATATAGTTTTTAAGGTATTAAATGTGTGTCAAATTTTTAATAGTTTTAGAGGAGGTAATCTCTAAATCCACATTTCAACAGGTAGGTAACCACATAGCTGTAAGCAAACTTAAAAATAAACACTAAAGCTGATGTTGACCTAACAGTTGTGCTTTACCAATTCTAAATATAACATGAGACCTGGCCTAACCATCACCTGGCTAATATTATCTCCTAAATATTTGATAAATCATTTTTATATATGAAGACGGCATTTTCAGTTTTAGTGCTCTAAAATTATTACTTCTTTCAAAAAATGTATACTGTGATACTGTGATAATTCAAGGTCTCTAGTGTGTAGCAACCAAATTAGGGTAATTATCATTTCTATCTCCTTAAATCTTAGAAGAATTTTAATTAATATATACATAAGAATTATACACATGTGTGGGGATAACAGGCTGTTTCCATTACATGGATATGGTATGTGTTGATCAAATCAGGACAGTTAATAGTTCCATCTTCTTATCACTGGTTTGTGATTGGAGTCTTTAAGCTTCTTTCTTCTAGTCTAAAATAAATAATGAGATATTGTGAACTACAGCACCCATTCATTACTCTATAGATGGTAGAATTTATTAATTCTATTTTATTGTTAGTGCACTCATTATCCAACTTCCCTTTGTGTCTTCTCCTTACCCCTCCCTCTTCTAGCCTCTAGTAATCACTGCTGTACATTCTGACTGAGCTCTTTCACCATCTACGGAAGAAAAAGAACATGCAGTATTTGTGTTTCTGACTTACTTCACTGAGCATAATGTCTTCCAGTTCCATCCATTTTGATGCAAATATCATTATTTTCATTTCTAAATGTTATTCTATAGTGTATGTAGTACCTATTTACCACATTTTCTTTAATGGGCATCTAGGCTGATTGTGTGTCTTAGCTATCATGAACAGTGTAGTAAGAAATATGGCCATGCAGTGCCTCTCGTATGCAGATATCATTACTTGTGTATACAGACTGAGAAGTGAGAGAGCTGGGTTATAAGGCAGATATATTTGATATATTTTTAGTTTTATAGTGACTATAGTGCTTCAGGGTCCCACCAGTGGTGCACAATAGTTTTTTTTTTCTCCACATCTTCTCCAGTGTGTGTGTGTGTGTGTATGATAACGTTCTAAATGGGGCAGTATGATATCTCATTGTGCTTTTGATTTGCATTTTCTTGATAACTAATGAAGTTGAGCAGTAGTTTGTTGACAATTTGTTTTTTGTTTTGTTTTGTTTCATTTTTTTGTGGTACTGGGGATTGAACTCAGAGGTGCTCTACCACTGAGCTATATCACCAGCCTTTTCTTGTCATTTTTATTTTGAAACAGAGTCTCAGTTGCTTAGATAGAACTTGAACTTGGCTATCCTTAAGCCTCAGCTTCCCTCAGTGGTGTAGTTATAGGCATGCACTGCCATGCCTAGCTTTTTTAAATTCTTTTTTAGAGAAATGTTTATTCATATTTTTCACTCATTTTCATTTGGGTTATTTAATTTTAAATGTCTCATATATTGTGAACATTAATATTTTGTCAAATGAGTTACTTGCAAGTTTTTTTATCCTGAAGTTTGTCCCTTCACTTGATTGATTGTTTCTTTTATTCTGAAGAATAAAGAAGCTTCTGAAGAAGCTTCTTAGTATGCTGCAATTCCATCATTTTTGGTTTAGTTTCCTGGACTCTTGAGCTTTTCTAAAACCTTGTTGCTCATACTAATGTCTTGAAATATTTTCCCTATTTTTTTCTAGTACTTTCATAGTTTCAAGTCTTATACTTAGAACTTTGATCCATATTGAGTTGATTTTTATCCACGGTGAGAAATAGGGGTCAAGTTTCAATATTCTACATGTGATTAGCCTGATTTTCTAGCAGTATTTATTGAAAAGGCTGCCTTTTCTCTAACGTATTTTGGGGAGTTACTTCTTAGCACTCTATTCTGTTCCACTGGACTATTGTGTCAGTTTTTATGCCAATTCCATGATGTTTTGATTGCTACAGCTTTGTAATATATTTTGAAGTCAGGCAGTATTATTCTGGGAGTTTTGTTCTTTTTGCTCAAATTGCTTTGGCTCTCCAGTCAGACAACAGTTTTAAATACAAAATTCCTTTTGGAGAATGATAAAAATGCTTTTGAACATATAAAATACAATCTGGTCCCTCAGAAATGTCTCTGGCCCTTCATAGTCACTGTGTTTCTCAAAGGCGCCAGGTGGATATTTGGAAAAGACTGAGACATTTCTAGATTGTTTGGTAGTAGGACTGTCTACACATTCATTCTACTTTCTGACTCTTTCTTTTCTGAGTATCTTTCTCATATGAGCAGCATACATATACTCAGTTTATTCTGATTTCTATTCCCAGGAAAGGATCGCACAAATTAAAGTTAAAACATCTGAGAGTAATAGCTCTTAAACCAAAGAGAATATTCTCTAATGATGGTATTTTAGCAATTGAATATGAAAATATCAGTGATAGGCTTTCTAGTTTTAGAAAGTCAGAATAAATGTAATTTTAACTCATTTATTAGCTTCATTCAACCAACAAGGTATTGGATACTTGCTTGTGACAGGCAGTATTAAATGCTATGTGTTTAAAAGTGACCAAAAATATATGGCTCAGATCTTCTGAAGTTTAAAACCAATAGACAGACATGAAATGCATAAAAAACCATGTGACTGCAAAAGATAAATGCAAAATGGACACGTTCCATGAAGGTAATATGCAGGTACTATGTTAGAAAAAAGGGGGACCACAGTTAAATGGAGCAGTCAATGAAAGCTTGTCTGCAGAGGTGTACTGGGGTCAGGACTTGAAAGATAAGGAAAGGTTAGCTGTACCACAAAACTAGTGGAACAATATTTTATGTGGGAACAAGGCTGTAGTGTTGGGAAAAAGTTGGTGTTTCCTAGAAAATAAAGATGTGTGACAGGAGCATAGTCAGGGAAGATTTAATTGCTCAAGACAAGTTTAATTAAACCTTTTGTGCCTTGAAGGAAATTGAATTTTCATTTTATCTGCAATGGGAAGTATTTTGAAGAATTTTAAAGAAATGTAATTTGATCCAAATTAACACTTCCAAGAGCTCACTAATGCTTCTATATGACAAATGACAGAGGCGGACTCAAAGGAAAACATAGAGAAACCAGTTAGATTATTGCAATAATCTCTGTGAAAGATGACTGTGCTCTCAACTAGGGTGGTAGAAGGGGAGCTGAGCAGAAGCAAATGGATCGAATGCGTCTACTGGAGGCCTAATCTATGACTTACTGAAGGATGGGGAATGGGTCTTGATGGGGAAGGAGAAATGAAGAATGACTTCTAGGTTTCAAGTTGAAGCAACAGTGTGGCTAACAATGCCATACACTGAGACAGTAAAGAACAAGTTTTCAAAGGAAAGTTGGAGTTCTGCTTTGAATATGTTAATAAGTTGGAGACAACTGTGAGTCGTCCACATGGAAATTTCAAGAAGCTAATTATGGAGGAATCATCCGTCCCCGGAGAGTTTCCATGGTGTGTTGCAAGGAACTGAATACGTGTAGACGCCCTGAATTGAGGAGATGAACCGAGAAGGCCAATTCACAAGACAGAGAAGAAAATGACCCTGAACAGTGGAGACCTACATAACATGAGAACTGGAAATGTGAGGAGAATTCTTCTCAGGTTTTCAGGACAGCACCAATCATCATTCTCATCTCCAACATGTAATATTTCCCCCTTCTGGAAGAGAACAAAATATGAAAAGATTATAGAGTATAGTTCTTGGAGCTTATATAGAGCTGAGGATATCTAGCTTATACCAATTAGACAGGAAAACCTCTTGACTCAACGGATCAAGGAAGCACTCTGAAGGACTTTTCTCGTGACAATAATTGCCTTAGACTAAACTCTGCCCTGGTCCAACTCAACAAATCCTTTAGATAAGATCCAAAACATTATAAGAAAAAAAGAGAGAATAAAATGAATGAACTGAAATCAACCCAGAAATTATACAGATGTTACAGTTAGTAGACAAGAATGCTATTCACATTTTTATAAACTCAATGAGAGACATGTAAAAATAACAGAATAAAACTCAGAGAAGAAAACTATAATGTCTGAGTTTTTTCGTGTACTGAATTAGATGAACAGCAGATTAGTTATTACAGAAGAAAATATTCCTGTGCCTGAAAGCAAGGTAATAAGAAATATCAAAAAGGACATGCTAGAAGGAAAGATAAAAAATAGAGATTAACTGAGATAATTTTAAAATTCACAGGGAAGTGGAAAGAACTCAAATAGCCAAAACAACATTTAAAAAGCTGAAAATTAAACTGCCTGACTTCAAGATAAATATAATCATGGCAGTGTGGTTTTTGCATGAAAATAAACAAACAGATCAATGGGAGGGGACAAAGAGTGCAAAAATAGCCCTACACATTTATACACAACTTGTTTTGACAAATGCAAAGAGATAATATAGTTGAGAAAAGATTATATTTTAAAACATAATTCTGGAACAATTATATGTGTATATACAGAAAATAAAACTTTAATAACTACCTCATACCATAAACAAAAATTAATTCAAAATGAGCCCTACACATAAACATAGAATATAAAACTAAAAATTTTTGGAAGAATGTATAGGAAAGAAATCTTTGTGTCCCTGATGAGGCAAATGATTTTTTTAATAGAACACAAAAATCATGAAGTATAAATCATAAATCTGGTCAGTTGTGCATCATCAAAACTGAAGATGCCTGCTTGTTAATGGTTTCTTTTGAAGTACAGAAGCTTTTTAGTAAGATGAGATCCCAGTTGTTGATTCTTTCTGCTAGTTCCCGTGCTACTGAGGATTTGTTCATAAAGTCTTTTCCTATACCAATGTCTTCCAGAGTTCTACCTAACTTACTTTCCAGCAAGTTTAATGTTTCTGTTTTAATATTTAGATCTTTAATCCATTTGGATTTTAATTTAGTGCATGGCGAAAGATAAGGGTCTAATTTTAATCTGTGACAGGTTGATATCCAGTTTTTCCAACACCATTTATTAAAGAGGCTATCTTTCCTCCACTGAGGATGGTGAGCTCCTTTGTCGAAGATGAGGTAGCTGAGTACATCTGCATTTGTTTTTGTGTCTTCCAGTCTGTTCAAATGATTTTTTTAATAGAACACAAAAATCATGAAGTATAAATCATAAATCTGGTCAGTTGTGCATCATCAAAACTGAAGATGCCTGCTTGTTAAAAGGCAATGAAAAAAGAAAAGAAAAGCAAGCAAAAACAAAAACAAAAACCAAAGACTAGGAGAATATATGTGCAAAGCCTACATAGGTTAAAGAGCTTGTATTCAGAAAAAAAAATACACTACATATTTTCAGAACTCAACACGAAGAAAACACACAATTTAAAAGTGGACAGAAGTTGAGAAAATACACTACGCATCATTTCTCATAGGAACATACAAATTAAAGTCACACAGATAACACTAGACACCTAGTAGAATGTTGACAAGGATGGGGAACCATACTCTTATACACTGCTGAGAAATGGGTACAATAAATGGTGAAACCACACTGAAAAAGCAGTTGGGCCGCTTCCTACCACATGATCCAGACTTTCTATTCCTAGGTATTTTCCAAGATAAATCAAAGCATATGTCTATACAGAGGCTGGTATACAAATGATCGTAACAGCCTTATTTGAAATAGGTAAAACTCGAAGCAACACAAACGTTCACCAACTTGTGAATAAATAAACAAATATGGCACATTCATAAAATGGAGTATTCTGCTCATCAAGAAAAAGGATCAATTGCCCACACATGCAACAATGTGGGTGAATCTCAGAATAATTAGGTTTGATGGGGAAGAAAAAGCCAGCCAGTGTTAAAAGTATTTAGAATGACCGTTTTGATTAACCTTATCAATTTGTATTTTGTAATCTAAAACTACAGTTCGGAGAGCTTCTAAATACTACATGAACATTCCTTTTACTACATAAAAGTATCTGATTTATATAAAATATTAGAATATATAAGCTGATGTACAATGACATAAAGCAGTTTTTGGTTGCCCAGGGGACTCATGAAGGGGCAGGAAGAATGGGAGATATTGCAGAAGGTACTGATAGACTTGAGTCATCATTATGTGCATTATTTTGTTTGTGGTGATGATTCATGGGGGAATCCATGACAAAATTTACAAATTATACACTTTAAATATATGCAGCACATTATATGTTAATTATTCCCCTATTAAGGTTTTAGAAGAGATGAAGTTACGAAGCAAGAGGAAGAGGAGGAAGAAGATAAAACAGTTTAGAGAAGTTGTGTTTGTTGGAAATATAAATTTAGTCATCATAAATGTATAGGAAGTACTTCATACTTGAGGAATGAGTGAAACCAACTAGGGTGAGATTAGTCAGAAAAGAAAAGAGTGCTCAGAATACAGCCTTAACAAACACCAAAATATAGACGTTTAGGATGGAGAGAGTCATTCTTTCTTTCTTTTTTTTTTTTTTTTTTTTTTTTTTTTTTGGCACCGGGGATCTAACTGAGGACCTTGTGCTTGAGAGGCAGGCGCAGTGACACTGAGCTAAATCTCTGGGGAGAGTCATTTTCTTCGAATTGTTTAAAACCAATATCAAATTTGAGGCATCTGATAACCATTTTTGTTTTTGCTATAGTTGTACAAATAGAGTACAAATCACTTACAATGGTTTGTAACTTGACAAGTTATGTAGCTTTATACTTACTGCTATTCCTAAGTACAGAGCATTTAACATTTTTACTGATTCTAAATTACAAAAGTTGTATTTTTTCTCAATCTCGGTATTTATAACAGTTTCATTCAAGATTATAATATTAAAGCTATTTCTTGTAGGTCAAGAAATATGCTAGCATATTCTGAAGATATAATGCCTGTTAACTTAATTTTAAGCTAATAGCATTATACATGACAAATATTATCTATATATACCCACATAAATTAAACAATAAATAATTTTATTTGAATTGCTATTTTTAAGATAGTAAATTCTAAATTAAGCTTATTAGAATTCAAAAGTTGGCAAATTTTTGTGTTTAAACTTAAATTATTTCAAGTAACAGTTTTCAAGTAATTATTTTTTCAACATAAATCTAGAGCCCTGAAACTTCCTACATACTACAGAAACATTTCAGATTGAATCCACATCGTATTTATACCAGAACTTTAATTTTTCTTCCAAAAATTGACAAAGTCAACGTGCCTCTTCTCTGAACCCTTTCTGTTTCTCAGTCAATTCACCCTGTCTCTCCTGGCCCATCACCAAATGCTTCCCTCACTGTTTGCATTTCCACAAAATAAAGACTGTTCTCTCTCTGGGAGCCTGTAAAACACACTTGCCTACCTCAGCTTCTTGGCTAATTCCGACTGGACCTAGATGACTCAGGTCAAGAAAATATATAATTCTTCCCAGCTTAAGAGGCATGTCTATTCAACAATAAACAAATCTGTTAGCAAATCATAAACTTTACCAAATAAAGTAATAACCAGAAAATCCATTCCAATTTCTAACAAATTTACTCGAGGGATAGTTTAGAGAAAACATGCATAAATTGGTGGTTGTCATTCACTGAGCAGTGCAGAAAAGCTGTGGGAACCAGCATTGGAGGGTAAACCATCAGAAAGGGTATGAACTCACTTGGTCTAGAGCCAGGGCTCATCTTACATTAATCTTGTATTGAATATCCTGTGGAGTTGAGACTGCACTGAAACTTAGAAAATTTCTACTGCTAGCATTGGTGTCATTTTCCTTCTGTAGATGAAACCAATTTAACAAGCTGATCCACTGAGTTGTAAAATTCTTTGGGCAAGGTCCAAATTCAGCAAGGTCCATTTTAGTGGTTAGAGAACCCAGAGGATTTGACAATGTTTTATTCACGTGAATCCTGCTAATGGAAGAATAAACTACAAGAGCGAATTTCTCTTCATTTTTAAATAAAATCATTGACTAAACATTTCTTCATGTAAATCAGTTGGAGTCATAAATTTGTATCAATTCTACCTGTGTGCTATGTAACCATTTACATTAGCCTGCTCAAAGTAATCAATTTTTACAAATTTCTTAGGATTTTTTTTGTATTTTGTAAACAAAATTTTAATGTTTACACTCTGACATTTTTACATGAATTTCAACATTTTAAATTTCTACAAAAATATTCCATTCCATGTTTGCATTTGGTAGAGAAAAAAAATATGTGGATGTATACAGAGAGAGAGAAACCAAAAGAGAATAAGATTAAGAGCTGGTACAAAAATTAATATTTATTCAAATTCATTTAGTATATTACTTGACATTCAAGTTATAAAATAAAATATTAAAAATTTTGCTAATAATAGATTTTAAGCTACGAATTTTTAAAATGCTTAAAGATTTATTTATTCATATCCAAAAACACTTGAATATTGCTAATTATATTACTAGTAATATAACTGTTTTTCTTATTTTTTGAGTTTTATGGTCACTTTTATATCTGAAAACATTTAGCAAGCTCTCCAAATGAAATTACTTTTACAACTGTTCCTCTCTCAGCACATTCCCATATTTAAAAAGTGGCAGATAACATCAATACACATGTATGGCTAAAAAAGAAAGCCATTCTACTCAGTACTATTTGAAAGAGCTTTACTAGAAATGAGTTATACCATAGAAATAGAATGTAACTACACTGAGAATAGCAGAGTGAGCACAGTATGAAGCTGATAGATCAATGACATTTGCAAAAAGCATTGTCTTGAACAGCTACCCATCAATAAGCCTCTGAGCATAGAGGTCAGTGACACATTTATAACATGGTACCTGGTAGAAACCATTAAGACCTTCATTTCAATTACTGGAAGATTCTCCAAGGGTAATCTTAGGTTTCTAGGATGAAAGGCGATTGTAGTTAGTCCATACCTTTCCTACTTCTAATTCTCTCTACTATGCTTACTCCTAATAGGATTGAAGTAAATTATTTGTGTGCTAAATTTCAAGACTTTAAAAAGGGTAAAGACATAGACTTCACTATTAAACAAAACCCTAGGGTGCTGAAGAGTCTTCTCTGTGGTAACTTCTCTTGCCAAGAGTGACTTGAGTTGATATCTGATGTCTATACTGACTTTTATCAGAACACAACTGGAATCACTATTGCATATTAATAATGAAAGTAAACATTTCTCAGTTCGTCAGCAGGTGCAAACTTTCCCCATGATTCTGACATGTGGGCTTGTAGAATGAGTGCATGGTTCAGGAAGCTTAATTTTGAAAAGTTTAGTCACACACATGCACACACACACACACACACATCATTTTGCAAAGGAGTTAACACACAGCAATGGACAGTGAAAGGTCACTCATGATTCTGATTTTTCCTTCTTTATATATCATTGATTCCTATCTATCCTGGTTTTAAAAATAAAAGTAAAAAGACAGTTAAAAGGTTTTAAAAAGGTAATTTGAATTTCCTTATTTATTTACATATTTGTTTTGAGCTCTATCAGTTCATAAAATCAAAAGACTGGCCGTAAAAATGTGATTGTCAACCCCCAACATTTATAATGAGAGAAAACAATTACAAACCACTAGGATTTGTTGCTATTCAGAGATTATTAAGCACATGTGCTCGAAATTCAGAATTATTATGTGGCATTTAATCTATGACTTCCTCCTTCTCTTTTTTTATTGTATGTAAAGTTTTTACAGAACAGGAAAGAATGGTTTTATAAATACATTGATGGAGGAAGTTGTTCAAAGAAAACTAAAATCTCAGAAAAATAAACTTTTGGGGTATTTTTGCCCAATTTGGGGACTTAAATGTCTTAATGAAAAGGGGCCACAACCTCAAGCTTAGAACTGGTGAAAAATAAAACCATGTCTAATGAATAAGAAATTTCAAGTTACTAAAAGTTATGACAAAAAAGGACACTAATTCTTACCCTAAAATATGGAGTTTCTGGTCATTAACTGTATCTTTAATTACTCAAACTGTATATTGTGCATTGGCCTTCTTATCTTTCTAAAATAATGCTGATTTGTTTTCGGATTTTTTTTTTTTTTTT
>NW_022900938.1:15569463-15605236 GCF_012274545.1 Fukomys damarensis
TTTTTTTTTTTTTTTTGTGGTACCGGGGATCAAACTCGGGTCCTTGCGCTTGCAAGGCAGGCCACTGAACCACTGAGCTAAATCCCCAGCCCTTCTTTTTGGAATGTTTACTGTTTCTAACACTGTTTCCCTCAATTCCTGTTGGAAGATTTGCTTTATGTATGTGAAACACACAACCACTGACTCAAAGTTGTCTTCCTCCCTGGCACGCTTCCCTTGCTCAGGAATGTGCGGGCCCTAGTGAACCACAAAACCCTAAACTGTCCACAGTCAGTTCTGTAATCTTTCCTCAGAACTCCCAAAGGTGAACGGCAAAGAAAGTATCAAGGCATCACTTCGTGAGATACAAGAGTGAGGAACATCAGTAAACAATTACCTTGTTTCAGGGAATGCAGAGATTCCAAGAGACAGGCAGGGACTATACTTGTGTACAGTGCCTGGAACTTGTGCTTCAGGCTGCCTGAGGGTCAGCAAGGAATTTCAAAGAGGAAAAATGAGTGGTGGCTGAACACATCAGTAAACGAGTCAGAGTTTGACACTAAGTCACAGTGAGAGTGGAAAGTGGAGAGCGATTTGACTGACACTGCTGTGAAGTTAAATGTATCAAGCATGTCCATTGGATGGGGATGGCACTGTGGCTGAGGCACAGGAGAGAGAGGTAAGCAGTGATGTCAGAAAGGTATCCTGGCCAGCGTCCAGATAACGTGGGGTTGGGAAATGCTGCAACAAACGCTCACAGACCTTGCTGGATTAGTTTTCCAGAACGTTATCACAATTCACACATCTACAGTCAATGAACATAGGCCATCTTTGAACATAGACTCCCAAGTCTCTGCAGCCATTTGTCAGCTGTTTAAATCTTTTTTAAAAAAAAAATCTGCTCATAACTTGAAATGGAATTGAGAATAAGAAAATCTTTCTACATAACAAGTATACAGGGCCAGGGATGTAGCTCAGTGGCACAGCACCTGCCTGGTAAGTGCAAGGTCCTGAGTTTGATTCCGGTGCCAAAAAAAAAGTATATATAGATAGATATATATTTTTTTTTCTGGTTAGTTTATCCAGTCTGTCAAACTCACAGAGATCTAGATATAAGATCCAGCAGTAGAAAACAGGACAATTTCACAGTGGGAACAAGAAAGAAAACAAAACCCTCAGGCTAAGCAAAAAAAAAAACAAACAAAAAAAAAACAAATTGTGGTGTAATATCAGGTCCAGTGGCCTCTGGGATAATAGCTACCAGGGCTAGAACCAGAGATTTAACACTGGCTGTGTCAACACATGGCTGTTGCACATGCTATCATTTTACAAGCTAAAAGGCCCAATGTGTAACAACATGGAGTGAAATTTTCTGGGTTGGAAGGAAATGGTCTTGTAAATACACATGTCCCTCGGTGTATAATGGGGTTACATCCTAATAACCCAAGGTGAGTGGAAAATAGTATCCATTTGAAATGTATTTAACACACCTAACCTGCCAATTGCCGTCACTCAGCAGTGGGTGTCAGGTATTTCTTCTCCTGATCACGTGGCTGACTGGGAGATGTAGTTCACTTCCACTGCTGGAAATTGCAGAGAGCATCATGCCTCACAGTAGTTCCGGAAAAGACCAAACTCCATAATTTGTATGGTTTTTACTGAATGCATATCACTTTCACACAATGGTTAAAACTGTAAATTGAATTACTGAACGCTGGGGATCCTCTTAGGCCAAAATTTTGGCTTTTCAACTGTAGCTGTAACAAAGCAACTTAAATCAATAAATAATGTATAAAATGAGTAAAAAACAAAGCAAAAGGAACTTGTTTTCGTGCTTTTTGTCTGAACTTTTTTCAGAACTTGTGGTTCAAAGATCATCTTAAATGGATGACTTCCATGCATTCTGCGAGGGAGAAAGAGGAGGGAAACAGGAACAGCCAGGAAAAACACAAAAGGCCTGAAGGCCAATGGGGAGGCAAATCCCAGAACAATGAGAACCACAAATATCTATTCAAGCCTAACTGCCTTCTGTGAAAAAGGCTCAAGGATCTCTGAAATATCCAATATTTACGACATAGGATAAAGCTGCCTTACATTGAAACTTGTGGCATTTTTAGATGATTACAAAACATTCATTTAATACAGCCACGTACTCAGTATTTGCCAAAAAGGAGGCTATGACAAATAGACGTAATATTGATTCAACCTCAACTTTAAAGCTCCTGATGGGAAGAAGAAACTCCAGAGAGGGCCGGCTATAGAATGAAGTCTCTATCTCACTGGGATCACTAAATTTTAATTTGCATCTTGGGCTTCAAGATAGACTTTTTAAATGAAACAAAAAGAAATAAAAATACCAAGCACTCCATTAAATTTCAGTTTCACTCTCTCGCTATCATTTGGCTTCTACAATTCTGATAACCTTCCCTAAAAAAATAAAGCATTTCCTGTAGTCTAGATGACAAAACCGGCTTCCGTTTTAGACAGGGCACTTGGGAACCCAGGGTCTGTCTCACCTCACTCACACCGTATTTGATTCCACAGGAGCCAGCCTGGACGTCCAGCCCCACCCCAACAGGGTCCCTGCGAGGCGGTGCTGCCTATCATGAGCCAGTGCCTTTGACAAATTCTCCTTGAAAATACCTTTGTTCCTTTCCACTTACCTTGTGAAGTCTCATCTCCCTGACACTGGCAGTGGCTTTGGTTGTTGGCTAAAGAGAAAGCAGCAAGCAGCAGCGAGGGAGGTGGTTTCTTGTGGAGCAGGCAGCTTAACATATCTTAGTTCAGGTCAACCTCCAAATTCTAAAACTGAGAAGTCAACAACAGGTTAATGTCAGGCAGCTGAACGTTTTTCACTATACCCACGCATAGAGTAGTGAAGCATTTTCACTGCTAATTTTTTGACAGTTCTTTCTTAAAAAATATTTTTTCCAACTTAAAGCTTTTTGTAAAAGACACATTTTTTTTAAAGCAATCCCTCTTTCTTTAAAACACATTCAGGAACCACTAAAGATGTTTTAATGAAGGGAGGGCTGTAATATAAGATAAATACTTCTTGACATGGGGCTTCAAATATCTTCTGGGTCTTGCTATGCAGGTAGCTTGGACCAGACCAACAAAGAGCAGACCAGGAAACGTGTGGGCGTTGTTTAGTCTTAACCTGTGCTTGTGAATTAAATGAAGGAGAAGAAAGAATTGTCACCTCACTCAGTGCTACAACTTGTGTCTAGATGTCCCTCCAAAGCCTCGTGCAGGCATAGGTGGGGCTTTTCAGAGGTGGCTGGATCTGGAGTGTGTGATGCTGGGATCAAGGGTGTGTGATTACTAACTAGTCCAGTGAGTGACCTGACATAGTTCTGGGTGTGGATAATGGGAAGGCCCTCCCTGAGTGTGAGTGCTACCCACACTAAGGACATGGAGCCTGGTCAGAACATAAGGGACAGAAAGAGGGCTGCTGCTGTCCCTTGTGGCTTCACGACTTCCTTGCTTGCTGCCTTCTGCCTGCCATAAGCTGTTTGTCTTCTGAACTGTCCCTCTGCCACGCCACCCTGCCTTGGAACCAGCCAACCACGAACTGAAATCTCTACAAACTGTGAGATATCCGAGACCTTTCCTCCTTTTATGTTGGGTGTCAGGTATTTTGTCTCAGCAAAGAGAAAACTAACCAAGACACTCAGATTAGGAAGATATATTGAATGTAATGATACCTAAAGTTCCATGTGACTATTAAATTCTGTGTGTTACAGTCTGTATTGATAGGCGGAATTTGGAACACTTAAATTTGTTTTTCAAAAGACTTTAATCACACTGCAAATCTACACAAAATCCTTTAGCCCTTTGCTTAATAACCTCCTGTTTTATTCCTGAGATAATATGGAGGAGGTGATCTAACCTGTGGGTTTTGGGTTTATTTGTTTTATGTCAGGACTAGAGGTTTGAAAGCAAGTACATTCCAGGACATTCATCTAGAACGCGAATGTCTTCCCTTGTTAACAATGTAATTTATGGAGAATACATAGTATGTTCTATACTTTATTCTCTTAGATAGATAGATGATAGATGGATAGAATCAACCTATATAACTTGACATACATATATATAATTTCATTTGCATATAAAGTCCTAAAATACTGAAATACAAATGAACATTTGAAATAAAATTTGTTCATATACTAGAGACTGCAGCTACATTTTATTCAGGAAATCAATGTTCTTTAATTTATTTGTCTAAATAGAATGTGGTTATATGTTTGAGTGGACCTACAATATTGCTATTGTTGGTCCACTAAGAAGGAACACAGCTTAATTAGTATCTGTTTGCACTTTATTCGCAAAATTCTCTTTATTTCCTCAGGGGGAAAAAAATCAACCACCTAACAGCATTAATACATCTTAATGCTCAGCATAAATTTCACTTCTACACATGAAAATTTAAAACTCAAAACGCTCTTCATAATTTAACCTTTAATTTTTATATTCATTTTGAATTGAAGCAAAACTTGCTCAGTTATTTCTGTTCAATTTAAATTTTATTACCTCTACTGAAAACAAATAATATTTTGGTTTTTCTTTCCAATAGTTCAGCATCTTTCTCTTACCTACAATCTCAGTTTACATAAAAAGATGGCTTGTGCATATCCAACACATCTCTCTCTACAGAGTACAACAATAAAGGTTTTATTTTATCACAATAAATTTGTTAACCACCAATTACATGTAAGAACATGTTCCACTCCAATCTTAAAAGAGTCAAATGAGTTTGAAATAGATGTTTTTTGCTCCTCTCTGTCAACCTATATAACTTGTGAAGATATTTTTATCCATATTATTCAGAAGTAATCTTAAAAAGTACTCAAAGTGGAGCAAAATATCAAGAAATACTAAATGGACTCAACACAGGCAAAATGTCAAGAAATACACTCACATATTAGTGACATGGTGTACAACGAAAGAGATCATTCAGAGCGAGATAGATCCAGATTCAACCCTTGGCTTGGCCTCCTATTAACTGTGGTTTTTAAAAAACCTGGCCAAGTAGCCTCTCAGCCACAATGTCTTCATCTGTAAAACAATGCCTGCCTCTGGAACTGGAAATAGTGAAGTACTGCCATACAATGGTAAAAGGCTGCTGTCTGAGGCTCACACTTCTCATGCCCCATTCCACACCAGTATCTCCAGACCTCCCTAAATTCAGGAACCAAAGTATCAACATCTCACCAGTGAGAGGGAGATCCCTAAAAGGCTACTCCAGGATGGTCGTGATTGGCCAGTGTCCTTGTCCAACTGGTCGTTAAATAATTTTCATATCTCCTGTATTACCTGTATCATAGAAGGTTATTTAGGATTTAGTGAGATAGCAACACCTTGCATTTAGCAAGCTTTTGCATGCAGTAATGTAGACCTGCTTGTCTGTGCCCAGGCTCACAGTGCTGGATCTGTCTACTGCGCCTTATCAGGAAAATCCCTCATTTGATAAGGTCATGGAAGCTTTTCTTCCCCAATTATTTCCTCCTTTCTTAGATTGCTGGCAATGCTGAATATGTGCCTTTAGTACAAATGTGTTTCACACTCTTAAAATGCAAGAAAAACATTTCTAAATTAGATCAGAATGTGTTACTAGGCTGAGGTGACTTATTTCTTACTTTTATGTCAGTCTATTTGATTAACGAGAACCTGTAAATTTTTTCTATTTCTATGGTTTGTTGACAAATACAATAATATATTAGGTATATAACATTAGAAAGAAAAAAGATTTGATTCAGCTTAATCTTAAAGCATTAACCTAAATCACTGTAATGTCCTTATTTCAGGCAAAGAAGGTTAGGAAGAAGGGATAAAATGAATTCCCTTTCTCCAAGTTCATGACTCCCAAAATGGCTAATTTAGAAGTACAAAAATCCAGAACAATAAAAATCTTTGACTTTGAAAAGACCAAGTGCATAATTAAACAGACAGATGCACCGCATAGATGTCTGTTTCTTTCCCAGGTTCACTGCTCCTCCCTTTAGCGTGGAATGACAACATGAGTGCACATCCCTCGGTATTTCTGCTCATCCCTGGCCTATGTACCAGGGATTAGAAGTACTATCCACGCTGGCCTGAGAGGGCATCATTAGTGTAGAATATTAGGTGAGGCAGAGAGTGGGTAGTTCACCAATCAGATTTACCATAGAAACAGTGGGTGTTGCCACTTCTCACCATTTCTGACAGTACTGCTAGGAATTAAATCATGGCATTAGTGGGGCACTATTTGGCTGTGGAAGCCCAGTAGGTCATCAGTTTATGTCCCCACCCTCCAGACAAGTGGCAGGTGGAGCAGGGCTAGCCACTGCTAATGCCATGAGCTGGAGGCTCTCGCCAGTAGATGAGAATTTACAGGGCTTTGTTTTTTTTAATTCATCAGGCCATATGCTGCCAGGCTCTCATGCAAATAGACAAAATTACAAATAATAAAAAAAAGAACCAACTGTTTTAGCATTTGGCTGTTCTCTGTCATCATTGCCATCTATGTGAGAGGCCAGTTAATGAAAGAGGGGTCTTGGACTCCCAGTGACATCAACCTAAAGGGATAGATACTTCAAAGTACAAGCTTAATCCAAGCCATGTTAAACCTCTGCCCTAGGTGCCTTACTGCCAAGCGTCTATTTGGCCGTGAAGCAGGGGAGGCTGGCTGTCCAGCTGGCCAGGAGCTTGAGCGAATGTCTCCAATGATCGCTGCAGCTGAGGCCCATTGTCCAGTGATATGAGAGGAGAAGAAAGGTTAAGTTCCACTTAGGCTGGGTTAAGTTGGGGCTCGGGGGTGTATCAGATTCAGACGTACTTTGAATAAGCAGCTTTAGAAATACAAAAGGTTACTAAATGCATTTTCAGTTTTTAAATTACAAGAAAATTAGCATTTATAGGCTGCTTGGAAATCTCCAAGTCTTTAATACCAAAGACTGCAAGAAAATCTCTCCAAGTAGGTTCTAAATTCATCTCAAAATAATTGCATTTAAAATTAAAATGTTGCTAAACTTTTGTATAATCTCTGCTATTGTCTATTCATAATTATTATCGACTCTCCAGTCTGTACTTCGCACCCTTGGAGAATTCACACATTTATTTACCATTTTGAGATAGTAAACCTCCAACCAAAAAATGAAGTAGAAATGAATTCATATCTATATGCGTATATTTCAAATAATTGTTTTAGAAATGTGCTAGTGTTCATTTGCACCTCTATCGGATCACTTTGAAACCATCACTTGGACAGCTTTAAAGACAACTCAAAAGCAGTTGTTCTTGATTAATATGCAATGTACTGCAGTACAAAATAGTCAAAATAAAGGCCTCACAGAAATATCAATACGGTACGTGTGATATTGGGAGGAGTTCACGATGGGTCTTCTTGTTCAGCTCCTACCGCAAGGCTGCACTGAAGAGGGTCCCACACGAGCCAAGACACAACAAATGTCTTGCCAACAAGCAGAAGCACATGATTTTTCGCCCCATTTTCCCAGCCATGTTACCCATACCCGTGTCCTTAGGGTCTCCTTTGCTTTGACCACTGGCTACTTGTAGTCTAACATGTAACTGTGAGACACACACATGGGCTTAACTATTGTCAGAAATGGTTCTCAGCTCTGGTGGAAAGCAAAACATAATAGAAAGCTGGAAAGATTTGCTTCTAATAACCAATCAGACACATTCCACTAAAGCAACAGCTTCACAATGAAGATGCACTATTAGTTCACAGAGGAAATTAATGTTGTTAGACAAATTTGTTCATGGTAAGTGAAAATAATAAGGGCAATGAAAAATGATGCCCTCTTCAATTTTTCAAGAGGCTGTTATTGAAGACTTCTATGATAGGAGATAATAAGATCTATTGTCAGTGATATTCATCATCCTGTATTTCAAATTAATTTGAATTTTTTTAATTTAAAAAATTACAAGAAAATTAGCATTTGCAGGCTGTTTCAAAATCTCCAACTCTTTCACATCAAAGACTTCAAGAAACTGTCTCTAAGCAGATTCTAAACTCTTCACAAAATGCTGCATTTAAAATTAAAATGCTGCTAAACTTTTGTATAATTTCTGTTATTGTTCTAATTCTATTCACAATTATTATCATTTTTTTAGTCTGTATAAATGAAAAGTGCTTAGCTCACTAGGAGAACAGGTTCACTGGTGCTACCCACCATGTAACGTCTACAAGGAAAGATCTGTATTTCCAATAAATTTAAAACTAAGAAAGTAGCACCTGAATTGATCTTCACCAGAATGTGTGCTGAAGCAGGAAGTAATCCAATGAATTCACAAAGAATAAATGACAAGATTTTCAGACTTTTTCATGTTATGGAAACCCACGCAAGTGAGGTGTGGAAAAACAGGTAACATTCCATTTTCTCACTAGGAAATTTCAGTATCTATGACTTTTCACAATACTAAAATTTTTCATTGCACATTTAAAATACCAGTGTGGTGGCGCATACTTATAATCCCAGCACTTGGGAGTCTGAGGCCAGAGGATAGCTGTGGGTTCGAGGCCAGTCCATGCTACATAGTACCAGTCTGAACTACACAGAGAGATCCTGTCTCACAAACAAAGAAAAATACATTTAAGAGTGAAATATAAACACTCTTCTGTCTTAAGAAAATGCATGTTCCAAACAGGCAAATTTATTTACATGATGTAAAAATGTACCTACAACCAGTCATAAATTTTTAGGAATGAAAATGGCTAGTCAAATTTAGTGTTCAAAGCTGATAACTTACTGACAAAAGCCCCACTCTTATTTAGATGGAGTACTAATGTCATAAATAAATAAAATATAAATTGTTCTTATACACAGGATGCAAAGTATTTAATTATTCTTTTTAGAATGAGAATTATTGTTTTAATTTAAATGTATTCTTAATTGATATATAAAATATTATCTATTAATAAGGTGACAATATTTTGATACGTGTACACATTGTGTAATGTTCAAATTGGTTTAAACATTTATCTTCCCAAACATAATCATTTCTTTATGGTGAAAACTCTTAAAATACTTTCTTTTATCTTTCTGAAATGTATAATATATAATGATCTAAAGTCACTCTACTATGCAAAAACAGAATTTCTTGCTTCTATCTAACTATAGCTTAGTAGCACTGATCAATCTTTCCCTATTTTTCCCTGCTTCCTACTCTACCTGGCCTCTGATAATCACCACTTTACACTCTCACTTCTATGAAATCAGCTTTTTTGGATTGCACATGTCTATCTGTGCCTGGCTTACGTTATTAGCATGATGGTCTCCATCTGTGACAGCCATTCTGTCACAAATGACAGGTTTTCATTGTTTTATGGCTGAATAATACTCCATTTGTATGTATACCACATGTTTTCATCCCTTGTCAGGTGATGGGCACCTGGGATTCTATGTCTTAGCTACTGTAAACACTGCTGTGATGAACATCAGAGAGCTGTTTCCAAACACTGATTTCATTTCCTTATATACCCAGTAGCAGGATTGCTGGATCATATAGTAGTTCTATTTCTAAATTTCTGAGGAACCTTCAAATTGCTCCTTTATTATCTCTTACTTAAATGATAAATTTAACCACTACTCCATACTATTAAACTCCTATTAATAAACTCCTATTATTCAACTTATTTCAAAGAAGAAAGAGGCTGCACTTGGAGACAAATTCATTCATTCATTCATTCATTCATTTCTTCATTCAACAAATATTCGCTGAACTTCCCATTATGTGCCAGGCATTCACTATTCTCAGCACTGGCCAGCGATCTGTGTTCAGGAAACTGATTTGTAGAGCAACAAACCCTAAACCGGAAAATAAATAAGCAAGGTACTTAGAGGTTGTGCTAAGAGCTATAAAGTGTGAGTAACTGGCTGAGAAGAATCATTTTAGATATCAGAGGGTGATAGTTTCTGTGGTGTGAAAAGCCTAGTATTACTTGCTTATGAAATATTTATAGACACACAAAATCTTTTCAGAGCTAAATGAGGCCTTAGAAATCATTCAATGCTATTGCCTCAGTTTATATGATAAAACTGAAGTTTGGCTGGGTTAAGTGGCTTACCTAATGTCCCATAGCTAGCTGAATAATTAGATTTCATTGTTAAAAAGTAAAGGAGAAAGCATTGTTACATACATTAATTTGCTAATTATTCCACAGTAGTGAGATATATATGCATCTAAATTCTATCACTAAATCTGGTTACCAATCTAGCTACAATGGGGAGAATCTGTACAAAAAATGGTCTCCATCTAATGAGATTATTTCATAACTCTTATGAGGCATATGAACCTGCATATTTAATATCAAGTTCCCACTCATAATAATTTTTTCTAGAATATTCTAAGGCTTTTTTCCCCTTTTGGATACTACATACATAGGCAGATGCATAGAAAAAAATAGCAACAAAATGTTCTTCTAAACTTTGTTAGAAGAATCACCATAATATTAAAAATCTATAGGGTCAGATCGTATCTTTAAAGTTTATTAAATTAATAATACTTCAGAGATAAACCACTAATACGTATAAAGCATTTTATCACTGTTTTCATAATGTAATTTGATCTTCAAACAAATTAGAAGGGCAAATATAAAAAATTTAGTGTTATTATTTTAGAAGTAAGACACTGAGATTTACAATGGATAAGTGACTTACCCAAGGTCACACAGCTAGCAGGCATCAAAAAAGACTGAAATCTGGGCTCTTCATCCCAACCTCCACATGCCTGTCCTAGAACATCTACTCCTTCATAAGTGTGTACTGCAGAATCACTATGTACTCAATATAATGTTAAAGGAAATTATTAAGAAAGAGACATATTACTGGCCCTCTAAATGTAAATATTACCCCCCCACACACACACGTGCCCCTAAGATGGACCAGTTACCCAAAGAAAGAAATGATATCCCTCAGCAGCCAGACCTTTCTGCACAGTCTCTCCTTCCCAAAAAGCCCTAAAAATCTCCATTAGTACATTCTGAGGTAACAATAATTCCCCGTGTTAGACCACTATACAGCTCACTTGTCTTCTTGCTTTCTAAGATACAAAGAAGCATATGTGAGCAGTTATGACAGGTTAACCTGCTTCCACCAGTAACTGAAATACTGTAGATTCAAACTGTAAGAGGCAAATAGAGGCACTACAAGATAGAGAAGTCTCCAAGCATCAAAATGGTTACATTAACTAGAAAATGTTTCTTAACAGGTCAAAGAAATCTATTACTGAAAGATCCATGACCCCATCCTTTGGCAGCCAGTGCTGCTGTTATGAGTCCAGCCCAGTACAGTGCCCTACACAGGTGAGTTTGACTTGAGACTGACTATTGCTCACTCTGAGACATCCAGGAAGAGCTCAAAAATAGCCTCTTAAATCAGGTGATTCAGGAGCATTTCATGAGCCTGACTTTAGAACAAGCATAGAGAATTAATAAGGCTGACAGAGCCCATTATTTTTACACTCAAGTGCATCACATTAAATTAACAGACAGAGGCCACATGATGTGTGACATTTTTTCCACTGATAATCATTTATGTGGTGCCACTTTCACCACCACATTCTTCTCATCCTTAGGCTAGCCTCCAACAGCAGGTCACTGCAAGTCTTTCCATCAGCTTCCAGTTTTTTGTTTGTTTTTCCTTAACTGGGAAATCTATTTTGAGATATTCTCACTAATGGTACTCTGATGTGATGGGAAAGGAGCTTGAATGAAAGTAAAATATTAGCAGAAAGAGAGATAAAATACAGAGCTGGTACTACTGAAGGGAGACAGAAGATGCCCACTGCATTTAGGAAAAAATATAACTTTGACTTTAAGATTAGAAAGATAATTTTGACTTTGCCTTCCTAATTTCATAAATGGTATTTTTTGATTCTAAGGAACTAGCTCATAAAACACAGCTATCCTTCAAGGAATAAAAGAAAGATAGTCTTACTTTATCTCTACTTTCTAATGATTTGATGTGGTGTGACGCTTTATAACTTCATTCTTTGTACATGGAAATAAATCAAACTTAGAACTTCTATTATCAGTAATGACAGAGTCTACTCCTCACATATGTAGGGTGACTTTCATCATTGAAATGATGCAAAAGTGATTGTTTAAATTAAGTAACTCATAAGTGTGAAATTTTACTGCAGAACAGTGAGAACTACTAGGGACCTACACACTACATGTATATTTAAACGTTTGCTGCCATTGCAGAATCCTTAGAAGGAATCACAGCCACTGTTGTCATTTTAAACTTGGAATTTCAATCTACAGATAAATAAAAATATTTTTACTTTGTAGTCACATGGTTTTCTTCCTTCTTTCCTTCCCTCTATCTTCTTCCTTTCATCTTTCTTTTGACCTAAAACACTATTATCAGAAATTGGCCACTTATTTTTCATGAATAGTTCCTCTAAATGAACATTTGCTATCAATGAAATATTAACCCACTGTATGATTCATATTTGTAATGCAATGCCTTTGCCTACTCTTCAAAGCAGAGAAAAGCATTATTCTTTAAAAAGTGTACACCTACTAATGTCCAACACAACCACTAATCATTTCATGAGGATAGTTCCTTGGCTATGCAGAAGGTTCACCCCAAAACATGGCCTATTTATATTACACAAAAGTAATTTAGCGTTGAAAATACTATACCAAGTGCTTTTTTTGGGACTGGGAATTGAACTCAGGACCTTGCTCTTGCCAGGCAGGCACAGCACTGCTGAGCTACATCCCTATCCCTCATCCCAAGTGATTAGATCAGTTAATTTTCTAAATTTGGTATAAAGCTTTCACCTACGGACCTCAACTCCAAGTAACAAATGCTTCTCTCACACCACCACATAGCATCACTTACTTCGCTCAGTTCCTGTACTTAATTGATGAAGAAAATAAAATCCAGGAGTTATCGAGTTATTTTAAGGCATTTTATTCAGAGAAAAAAAATAAATTCTCATAACTGAGAAACTTGAAACATCCCCACTGCATTTTTTTCGGCGGTGCTCTCTGATCCTCGCAAGGTAGTTCGTCCAAGACACTGCTCTAGGCTCTATGTCTTCCTGATTAACTCTGTCATTTACTGGAGGGCTGCAGGCTTCTCCGTCAGCTCAGGTTTGTGTGCAGATAAGTCATGTGTTTAAAGCACACCGAATGCCACCCTAACAGATGTCCATAAAGCAGGAGCTTTGATGTCATCTTTAAAGCATCTCAGAAATGCAGTGATTTGCTGAGTCGGTCTTAAGGGCCTACTAAGCCAGTGTAAATTCTCTAAGGTAGATACAAGCTGACGGGGTTACACAGAATAGGTTTCCCACACTGTTTCAGATCTGTAAGTAGACATATCCCCGACAAGAGGACTGACCTCATAAGAGGACAGAAGCCACTCGACATAACGATTTAAGCAGATACAACTGAAAAGGCCACTAGTCCCTCAATATTACCCTTATCGACTTGTGACATAATAGTACTTTCTGCAAAAATTCTACAGGAGGTTAACAGAGAAGAGATGACTGAAGTAGGTAAAGGCACCACAAATAAGCTTCGTTTCTTCATGGTCTTATGAAGGACTCCCTTTGATAATAAATATTTAACTCTATATAGATAAAAATGTAAATAGCACTCTCACAAAATAACTTCTTCACTACTTTGGAAGCAACACGATTACTAGTTCAGATTACCTACATGGTTTGGGGAAAAACGGCATATGTAACAGCATTATGCCTTAATTTATATCTACTCATTACCCTTCACTCTATTTTTTAACTCAAAAAAATTAAGGCTTAAAAAGCAATTTAAAGGTCACCTGGGAGAATACTGGTGTCTACCTTCACACTGTTAAGATAAGGAAGTCTGCTCTCCAGCTGCTACTGTACCATTAGCACTCATCACCACTTCTAGTCCAGCTACCGACCATTCTTTCTCCTCTGAGATTTAAATTTCAGATTACCATACTTTATCAAGCAAAATGATTCCCTGAGGAGTATTAGCCAACTTCCAGGCCATTCTTCATAATTAAAACAAACAAACAAACAAACAAAAAACAATCATTCTCAACTTGCTTCCAAAACTGCGTCCTGAGTAGATTCATATCCAATTTTCTCTTTAACTTGCCCAAATTTGCCTTCCTTCCTCCTTTAATAACTTGATGATTCCTGTCTATTTTAGCTCCTCCATAAAGCCTTAAAAGATCCTCCTAGACCAGTGTTTTTCAAATGTTACTTCCAATTATTGGGTGCCCTTTTAAAATCGGCCTTCAGTAGGTCTAAGATGAGGCCTGAAACTTATGCTCTTAGATGAGAACCCTGCTGCTTGTCCTCAAACACAGTTTGAAAAAACAAGGTTCTAACCTGCCATAATACCTACCTCCTCTAAATTTATCTAGGGCAGTCATCATGCATGATTTGGTTGTGTTCATCTCTAAAGTGCCACTGAAGTCTCCATAAACTTTTTGCTGAATAAATGATTTACTGAAAGAATATGCAATATCGCTGTATTCAGAAAAGTCTACTTAAAATGGAATATTTATTTTTATATGCACTTTTCTGTTGACTGGAATTTAGTGGAGGGCAGGCATCATATTCCGTACCTCTTACTCTTCAAAAAGCTGTATATGCCCTGTGTCCACAGAAAAAAGGCACTCAATATAAATATTGTCAAAAACAACTAACCAGGCCGGGCACGTAGTTGAGGTCCACTGCCTGCCTCACAAGGTCCCGAGTTTGATCTCCTCTACCAACAAAACAAAATGACTGATTGAACAAGTGCTAGAGAAAGAAGGGCATCAGGTGTAGCCAGTACCTGAGGTGCCCAGAATTTGAGAGTCTTAACAAACCAGTCACATTTAAAGACAGAGCCTCGAGTTCAGCAAAGGCAGGAACATTTAAATGTGCAACCAGGAATGAAGGCCTTTTGTAGATACAAGACAAACTCTAATGAGAAAAATGCTGCAGTTTGTTAAAAATGCCAAGCCAGTGGTTGATATGCTTGGGAATAAAACCAAGCATTATCACAGGGGTAGGCAGATGGCACATTTTTTTCTTAATTCAAAGCTTCACTTTTGTAAATAACAATGGGAGTTTAACAACTGGCACATACCAAGTTTTACAGGCTACGTTGTTTATTGAAATGAATTTCCTCAAAAATTTCTGCTCTTAAAGCATTCAAATGTGTACTGACTTATAGTATTGTTTATTAAATACTTCACATCTGTGTGCTATCTTCTCAACCAGGCTATAGCTAGAAATGGGGACTGTATCTAGATCTATACTGTCGCTGTCTTTCTCTTCATCTTCCAGTCTCTCTCTCCCTCTCTCTCTCTCTCTCTCTCTCTCCCTCCTTCACTCATTCACTCCCTGCCTCCCTCTCTCTCCCCCCCTCACAGTATTTGTTGTTAAACAAATTATTTAGGAGAACTTGGGTGACACACAACTCTAGCTCTAGCTGTGAATCTGGTATTAAGCAGAAAAGTGCAGGAATAGGCCAGGAAATGGAACTTGAGGCATATACCTTGCGTGGATTCTCAGACCAGAGAAGGAAACCCCACAAACAATAGATACTAATTTCTTTCATTATTTTTCTTTTCTTTTTCTTCCTCTCATTCCCTTTCTCTTTTTCTTTTATGTCCCCAGAAGAGAAACTAAGCCTAGAATTCTGCCAATGTCTGGCTCTTTAAAATATCATGTCATGCAAATAGATGAGAACCATGGCGCCCCTAAAGCCTTCTGAATCACTTCACCAAACATTGACTCTGGCACCAGATTACACATAAGACATATGCAAATAATGTAGGAGTCGAAGCAGTGAGCTATTGTCTTTTTATTACATTATATTGGTCGGAAAAATAATTAAAGTGTCGATTCTTATTAAGACAGGCGTATATACACTCATATGAATACAAATATATGGGTTCAGATAACTTACACGGTTCCAAATAGAACTATGATGTTTCTGGCTTACGTTTTAATCTATTAACCATGTAGAGTATAATTACTTAGAAAATATGCTTTGATTCTATTGAGAAAACTGTTCCTTTTTTTTTTTCTTCGTTTTTGTACCAGCGATTGAACTCAGGACCTTGTGCTTGCAAGGCAGGTAGTGGAACCACTGAGCTAAATCCTGGTCCTCTCAGAAAACTGTTCTTGCAAGAATATAGAAGCTTCTTGCACATTAAGTATTTAAGATAGAATGAAGTTAGCAATCTGTAACTTAAAATTATACATATCATTTAGCCTCATTTAAAATTACAGCACTAAAAGAAGCAGACTTCCATGGCATTTTTATTATGCAGAGAGGTAAACAACAAATAAATAAGCCATACATGAATATGAAATTAACAGTATGATAATTGCTTTACTCCTACAGTGTGTGCAATATTAAATCCTCAAATAACACTTAGTTAACCTCATTCTCACATGTGCCTACTGCTTTTATCAAAAGCAACATACCTGGAACATTCACACTAAGTCAACTTCCACAATGAGAGGTGCGAAGTCCACTGTAATCACTACAGTCCCCTGGAAATTTTGGAGTGATTTCTTTACAAATTCCATTACTAGACATATATCTAAGAACCAGGGATCATAGGAGGAAATTTGCAAATGAATAAGCCATGCATTTTATGTATTATTATTTTCCATATTACATCGTGCTGGTTCTTTGAAAGCCTTATTCATTATCAACACAGCCATTCCAGGCATCACGACTACCTGCCTGCTAGGAACATGTCTACGCTCTCTCTCTAACACTGACCCTGCTCACCTGTTTTACCACATTTATGCACGAAACTGATAAACTTATTTCTGCTGAATTTTTCCTTCTCCAGCAAAAGCAGACATTGTTTTCTTTTTTTCCGGCTCTTAACAATAGCTAACTTTTGTCTTAGATTCTGGGCCAGAGTGTGCCCCAAATTTAACCCCAAGTAATAGTTTCTCTTTCTTACTCACAACCTGAAACTGACTCATTTATGAAGAGGCTGTTGGTATTACCAGAGTTCTCCAGTAGGCAAGGGTTAAAAGGTCAGTAGTAATGTCACCTCTATCTTTATGAGTATGTAACTGCTGAATTCAAAGCTATTTGGAGGTTATGTGACAAAAATGTCTGACTGCTTCCTACAACATTCTCAACAGTGAGGTTCAGAAGAGATGTACGACTTGAGAACATGTGAGACTATCTTTCCTGGCCAGGGATGTCGGACACTGCATTGAATATAGTTAAAATAAACTATAGAAATAAAATAGTTATGAAATTCAAAGGAAAGAAAACATGTCATTTCAAGTAAACACCTTAAAAATTATCAAGTTTGCTCATCCTAGTGATGAAATTAGTATATCTCTGCTGATCTAAACTTGAATTTGATTCAATGGGTAAATTTAAGCCTGAGGCTTTTATGCCATTATCAGAAGCTCTGTCAGTGAGTGCTTTAACCTAATTACATTTGATGCAGCAAATCAACAAAACCACTGCTGGTTATGACCTCTGCCAAGAGCACTAGTGAGCTAGACAAATGGAGCTTAAGATGTTATTAGTTGTTCTGTTGCAAAGTTCCAGATACAGCCCGACAGGAGGCTGTGCCTGACTTGGGTATGCACCCTCCAGATGGCATTCTGCATTGGCTTGTGGCAAGGCTCACAGGGATACTGGCACATTTTCTCCATCAAAATGAAAGTTTTCCAATTACAAGGAGATAATGTGAGGAGATGCAAACTTAATCTCTCGAACAAAAGGTTGCAAGCTGTGTAACAGCCATTTCAGGGGAGAGATTTCACTCTAGTTCAATTGATTTAAACGTTGCAGATCACAAAATGGGCTATCTTTCCTAATAAAACCAAGGAATAAAACACAGCTGATTCTATTTACTGGGACAGGGTTGTAATGGTTTCATCATCTAAGGGATGCTTCTTTTAACTGGGTGTTCGTCCGTTGAATTGAAGCCTGTGATTATGTTTTGTTCTTCCTAATTTGTAAACAGATACAAAGAAGCCATTTTCCTTTTAGTTAAACAGCAAACCCCTTAAATGAAGGCTTCAGGTGTAATGTTTTAACAGACTACTATTGGATATCAGAGTTTACAGTTTCACTGGGGAATATTAAATGGTGAAAATAAAAACTACCCTATTATCATCAAAACCCCTAAGACAATTTAGCTAAAGTGTTAGCACTCATTTTCTAACTAAGACAACCCCAGTACAAACAGTATGTAGACCTATCAATAGCTATGGAAATGAGGTATTGTCCCTGAGCACTTGTGCAAAAATAACTGACCCACCAATGCAAAGTGATCAGGTACTACGTTGTAAAGGTTACTTTTGAGGAAGATATGAATTTGTCAATTGACGTGAGCATGCTGTGACAAAACAGGGAAGACACTGTGTATCTATTTCTATAAATCCAACAGGGACAGTTGCACAAGATGAGCATGTCTATGTGCCAGCTCTAAGCAAAATATTTTGCAGAGTAACTGCAACCTGTTCTAAATGCATTAAACAGAATTTCAACAGAGTTTAAATACTGGAAGAGATCATTAAATACTGGAAGGTCTCATGTGAGCAAAGATCCTATTAACATTAATTCTAGATTCATCCTTTGGATGATCCTAAATTTGTAAACACAGATTCATAATATTACAAAAGACAGGCATACAATACTTCTAAAAGTTAATTAATGTAATTTGCATTCGGAAAAATACTTTTAGATCAAATTCCAAAACATTTAAAAAATATAATTTATCAATTGAGAGGAAGATCAATGTTGCAAGTGTGTGCAAAATAGTGAAATTGTGGTGATAGGGTAAAAACCATAGGAAACAGATGTCTTTTGTATTTCCATAGGAAGTAACAAGGAAACTGTTGCTTCTTTACTGAAAAGTCAGTCAGCTAAATCAACAAGGACTATAAATTCTAAGTAGTCTCAACTGCAACATTGTAAGATCTGTAAATCAGTCAGAAATATAAGCATACTCTTCAAGTCACTCAGAAAATGTAACAGATTTCTACTGAAGAGTTAACGTTTTCAAGCAACGAGCATTTTTAAAAAGTCTCAGCATTGACATAAAGTGGTCTGTAACAGCTGCTGTAAAGCTCAACATCAATTTTATGTTGGCTCAACTACTAAACAGCAATCACAATGACATCCCTCAGGAGATATCTGAGGGCCTGAGTGTATAGCAATTTAAAACCGAGCAGGAAATCAAAACTAATTTCTACACTGGTTATGAACATAACTTCTCCCTATGTTCTCGTACCACCACCTAGTGGTTACACAGCTCTCAATCTGACCATTATTAAAAACCAAATGGTAATAGGGAGGGAGAGAAAGGGGAGAGAAAGTAAAAAGACAAAAAATAGAAGAAAGCAAAAACTAAAAAAAAATATTCAAATAATTTTCAGATCTACATAGTAAAATGTGTAGAATATTACCTCATAAAAAGAAATGCTATTTAAAACCATTGTTTTGTGCATTTTTCAAATACATGAAAATTCTATAGGTGACATAGCAAATGACCGTTTTTTTAAGAATATGGTTGAATTTGGAGGTCGTTATCCTACACTGTAGAATGCACAGATATATTTGCCTGTGTGTAAACAGGTATGAATACAGGATGATACCATCGTTTGTAAAAGCCTCAATATTGACTAGTAAAGTTGTTTATATAAATCACTGTTCATCTATAAAAAAATGAAGTCAATTTTTATGTCTTACTATGGAAAAATCTCTAACATTTAATTAGGTGTCTAACCGTAGAAAAAGCTGAAAACTATTAGGGGATGGAAAGTAGAGAAGATGTTATGGTATAGATCTGAAATGTCCCCTCAAAATATATGAATTCAGAGAATGGGCCTTTAAAAGGTGAACATATCATTAGGGCTCTAACTTCATCAATAAATTAATCCATTGATCAGATCATAATTTGATAGTATTATTGCAAGGTGATGAAAAGAGAAGGTGAGGTCTAGTTGAAGGGAGTGGGACATGGAGGCATGACCTTAGGGACTATGTGGGGTCTGTAGCTCTTCGGTCTGGCCTCCTTCTCTGCCTTGGCTGCCATGAGATATCAGCTTCTCAGTGCCACGCCCTCCTGCCATGATGTTTCTGTCTCACCACAGATCATCTATAAGCAATGAAGCTCGCTAACCATGGATTGAAACCATGAGCCAAAATAAATCTTTAATCCTTCTACTGTTTATTAATGGCAGATATATGGCTACAGTGATGCAAAGCTGGCTAATCCAGAAGATAAAATAAGAGCTCTTCAATGGAGAAGGAATGAGATCAAGACTTCAGATCCAGCCTCGTTTTCCTAAGGGACTTCAGCCATTGTCTGTCAAAGGTGACTGCACCATAGCCACAGAGAAAGGCAGATCAGACTGGCCAAAGAAGAAAATCCAGGTAAATTTTTGTGTTAAGTTAATTATTAAATAGCAATACTCACCATATACCATTTTTTTTTTGTACTCCTGATTCAGTCCTTCTTTATCATTATTCTGGCAACATCTCTAAAAAGTCATAGAGAAGATTATGAATACACAGGGAAGCTGGTGGGTAGATTCGGAGAAGTGAACTATCTCAATAGTTTTGGCTTATGGAACCTGGAAAACTGACCTCATGGGACTGGAGAGGGCTTGTGGAAACCCAAAGGAAGGAAGCCTGAGATAAATTCCTAGGATTTAAATTGCTTGGTTATGGATAGTAATCACAGATGGAAAAAGTTTTGCTTTCTCCAGAATGTCATACATATTATATAATATGTTGCCTTTCAGATTGGCCTCTCTCACTTAGTACCACGTGTTCAAGACTTTTCAGTGTCTTCTGGTTAATAGTTCATTTGTTTCAAGGGGGGTTGGATAATATTCCATTGTGTGGATGCAACACAGTTTATTTTTCTTTTCACCTACTGAATTGACATATTGGTTGTTTCTAAGAGACAGATATTATGAATACAGTTGCTATAAACAGACATGTGAAGATTTTTGTGTGGACGTTTAAGTGTTCAGTTCCTTTGGGTAAATAAATACCAAGGAGTGTGATAGCTAGAACATATGGTAAAAGTATGGTCAGTATTTTAAGAATCCACCAAAGTGTTTTCTGGAATGGTTGTACCATTTTACATTTCTACCACCAATGTGTGAGGGATTCAGTTTCTCTGAATCCTTGCCATCACTGACAGTTACTATTTAAAAAAAAATATTTTAGCTGTTCTAATAGGTATGTAGCAATGTATCTGATCTTAATTTGCATTTCCTAACTGGTTAGACCACGAACATCCTTTCATGTACTGATTTGTGATCAATATATCCTCTTCTGTGAAATGCTTTTTCATGTTTTCTGTCCATTTTCATATAGGATTTTCTTCAATGTTGACTTTTCAGGATTCTTCATGTATTTTACAATTTCTCTGTCAAATTGTTTGCAAATATTTTCAGCGAGACTGCAGTTTGTGATTATAATTTTTCTCCTAGCTTATTAATATAGTGGACTATATTTATTGATTTTCAAATCTTGGTGTAGCCTTGTACATTTATAAAAAGGCCCATGAAGTGACTTATTTTTGTTAATGTTTTATTCCCTATTTGGGGGTTTATATTCATTGGGGATATTTGTCTGCACTGCTCTTTTTTCTACTCTGTTTTTGGTTTGGGTATCAGGTTATTACTAGCTTTTTATAAATGAACTTCCTTTCTCTTCTCTTTTCTAGAAGAGCTTATGAAAAATTGCACTTAACTCTTCTTTAAATTTTTGGTAGAATTGTGAAAATACCTAGACCTGAAGATTTCTCTCTGGGGAGTGTTTTAATTATGAATGAATTTTCTTAACAGTGATGGAGCTAGTCAACTTACCTGTTTTGCACTGAGTGAGTTGTGATAGTTTATGTTTTTGAGGAACATGTCCATTTTATCTATGTTGTCAAATTTATATACAAAATACTATTTGTAGTATTCTCTCTCTCTCTCTCTTTTTTTTTTTGGTACGGGGGATTGAACTCAGGTCCTTGCGCTTGCAAGGCAGGCCACCAAACTGCTTAGCTAAATCCCCCGGCCCTGTAGTATTCTCTTTCTATCCTTTGGAAATCTGCAGTCTGCAGTGGTAATTTGTTGATCCACTCCTGATGTGGATATTTTGCATTTTCCTTTCTTCCCCTTTGTCAGCTTTGCTAGATGTCTGTAAATGTCACAGAACATCTTAAGAAAACAGTTCTTTTTCCTTTGATTTTTCCCCTACTGTCATCTATTTTCAATATTATTATTTTCTGCTCTTTACTATTTCCTTCCTTCTACTTGCTTTAATTTTACTCTTCTTTTTCTAGTTTCTTTAAGTGGTATTACTACTTCTAGTTTCTTTAGGTGGGTTTGGATTACTGATTTGAGGTTTTCCTCCTTTTAGTAAGTTCTAAGATTAGTATGATACATTTTCCTTTTAGCATTGCTTTAGCATGTCCCCAAAATTTCATTGTTTTGTTTATATACATCTGGTTCAATGTATTTTTAAAAATGTCTGCTAAGAATTTCTCTTTGATCAATAGCTTACTTAGAAATATGGCACATTATATATTTTCCTTTCCTTTTCTTTCCTCTTGCCTGTATCACTTTATTTTAAGTGAGTTTCTTACAGGCAATAAATAGTTCAGTCATGTATTTTATCCATTCTGGAAAACTTTTGTCTTTCAAGTGATGTGTTTAGAATACTTAAATTTAGTGAATTTATTAATATATTAAAGATTGGGTATGCCATTTTATTGTTTGATTTTTCATGTTTTCCTTTTACTAACTTCATGTGAGTTACTTTAACATTTTTAAGAATTGTATTTTTTTAATTTTATTGAGTTTATTGGTACATTTTAGGGATACAGTACAGTTACATCCATTGTTGGGATCATGTACCTTTACATGGCAAGTCTTGATTCTCATTTTTTCCCCTTACCTCTGCCCTCCCTTCACCCCCTCCTCCCCTCCCCCTCTACAAACACTTTATTTTCATCTTTTCATTCTTTCACATTTTTTTCTTTTCCCTTTTTGTTCTTCCCCTATGTATCACACCTTCCCTACACCTTTAGCTCCTTTCTTCAAATTTCTAAATGTCAGTAATATTAGTCACCTTCCCTACACCTTTAGCTCCTTTCTTCAAATTTCTAAATGTCAGTAATCTTATTAGAATCTTATGCATTGTTGCAGAATATTCACACGGGGGAAAATATTTGGTATTTACACATGTGTGACTTATTTATTTCACTTAGGAGTATATCTTCAATATGTATCCATTTTCCTATGAATGAATCTATTCTCTCGCTCTTTATGGCTGAGTAATATTCCATTTTACAGAAAAACCACAACTTCTTTATCCAGTTTCCAACGGATGGGCAAATAGGCTGTTATAGCGGCACAGTTTGTAATAGCTAAATCTAAGAATTGTATTTTTGATTCATCATAGTGAACTTGAGTATACCTCTTTGTATGTCATTTTATTGGTTGCTTTAGGAGTTACATTATATATAAAGAAGTTATGAGAGCTTAGTGGCACTGCGCCTGCCTTGCCAGCACAAAGTTGAGTTCAATCCCCAGTACCACAAAAAAAGTTATCAAAGTCTCCTGGTGTTGAACTTTTTCCTGTTCAACTGAAGTACAGAAAACTTACCTTTCTTTACCTTTCTCTATTTATAATTGCCATAAATATTTCCTCTACATACACTTAGAACAAACACATCAGGCATCGTTATTTTTTGTATCAAGTGTCAAACATAATTTAGAAAAGTGTATAAGTAAATTTTATTTAGCTTTATTTTTGCCTGTGGAAAATCTCCAAAACTGGACCCATCGAGTGCCTCTGAGGGCAGAGCATGTCATAGGCACAGGCCCCTGAAAATGGGAGCAGTAAATGAAAGTTAAGTTTTTCTAATTGGCAATTAGACACCTGGTCTCCTACCTCCACCCTATACAACTTGATACAATTCTTTATGGGTGTCTCAGTGATAACAGAAGTAGATGAAGAAATGGTAAAACATACCTAGAAAATAGGGGTACTAAATAAGAATCTGCAAAATTAATAGAACATTCAACTTTTAAATTTCTCCCTTTTCCCATAACTCTGCTCTTGATTTTGTTAAATGAGTTTTTATTCTTGGGCTGACAACTGGAGGATCTTTCTTGTTCCCAAACTTGTTCTCAAAAGAATATCCCTACATATACTGGCCACTAGGTGTTTTTACCACAGAAAGTCTTTATTGTCTTATGGTGAAACCGACACAGGCCAACAAACACAATTATATATAGACAAAACGTCCAATCAGGTTTTTGAAAACTGACTGGGAAACAGCTAAGATTCATCTGGCATTTAAGGAAAGTTTCTCATTTGAGAAATGAAAGCCAAAGCAAACAAGCAGAAAACCAAAACTTTGGAAGAAACAATGCAGTAAGGTAAAGAAAAAGAACTAACCACACTCCTAAAATGAAGGAAACAAAAAAAGGAATGTTCAGTGAATATGAAAGGATTCTTGAAAACAAGAAAAAAAAAGAAATAAAAGATTAAAAGACAAATTGGGAAGCAATGCCAAGGATTTCTTAGAAATTAAAACAGAAGAATCATAGGAGGAGGAGGAGGAAACAAAGAAAAAGAAAAGCCAGGTGTATTAGAGCACACCTGTAATCCCAGCACTCTGAGAGGCTGAGACAGGAGGAGGATCACTAGTTTGAGCCCAGTCTGGGCAACTTAGTGGCTTAGGAAAATCCTGTTTTAAAATAAAAATTAAAAGTAAATAAATAAAATGAAGGGCTGGGAATGTAGCTCCGTGTGAAATTTCTGGATTCAATCCCCAGGACCACAAAATAAACAAGCAAAAAATGAGAATCAGATCAGGAGTTCCCATAGCTATTAATAAGAGTTCCATAAAGATTAAATAAATAATATGAAAAGAAGAGCTTGTTAAATAATAGGGTGTTATTCAGCGTAGCACTGGAGGATGGAGGGCCCAGAGGTGCTGATGGGGTGGGGACAAGGGGTGAAACTGACAGTTTAGCCATGTGTTCTACTCTAGCAGATAAGATGAGTTTTAAAGATCTAACAGATAGTCTGGAAGTGAGTTAACAATAAGAGAAAACCAAGTAAACAAAATAAAATTAGGCAACTTTTAGAAGGGGATGGTTTAAACAGAAATGTAATTATAATATGCTATATTGCTTTTTGGGGGAAGACTTTTGCTGTCATAGTAATGTAACACTGACAACAATTGAAACCACGTGTGACACGATTTGAGGTGAACAGAGCAAGGGAGGAAAAGTGGGAGGTTATGGGGGTGGGATTTAAAACTAAATCTTCCAGGGCACAATCTTATATCAATAAATAATGTCTCAAACTAGAAAGCAAGAAAGAAAAGCATAAATATGCTCCTGGAAATATAGAATTTAAATCAGAAAAGTAAATGCCTGTGGAGAATGGGAATCAAAGGAGGGTTGAGGAATGAATGAGTACAAGTTTATGAAACTTCACACAAGGTTAGCAGTCCTATTTAACTGTATGCTTTGTTATTTGGCTTAAAATCTAAGTAACAGTGATTGCAAGGCACTGTGAAGATATCTGAGCAATATAGAGTAGCACTACTACAACTTTAAGGTTTTCCCTGCTTCCCACAGCCCATGGTGATACCGTCTCGCTAATACAGATTCTGTAATGTATGCCTCCAGATTTCCTCTGCGCTCTGATGTGGGCATCTAAAGAGAAGCTGCTCAGCAGTAAATAGTCAACTTGGCTATGCCGCAGTACCCAGAAAATGGTCAAGTACCATGCCAGATGTTTCTATGAAGGTAATTTTCTGAATAGGATTGATATTTAAATTATTAGTCTTTGAGGAACACAGACTACCCTAATGTATGTAGATAAATCCCATGCAAGCAGTTAAAGGCCTTAAGAGATACCAAACTAAGCTTCCACCAAGGAGGAGAGAATCATGCCTTCAGACTGTCTTCAAACTTGAGCAGTAAATCCTCTCACGTCTGTAGTCTGCCAATACTTGCTGCAGATTTTAGGTGCCAGTCCACATAATCATGTAAGTCAGTTCTTTCAACTCTCCCTCCCTCCCTTCCTCCCTTTCTTCCTTTTCTACCTCCCTCCTTCCCTCACTCCCTTCCTCCTTCCTCTTTTTTCTTTTTACTTTTTTCTCTTTCCCTCCCTTTCTGCCTTCCTGCCCCAGCCCCCACCATACACTACTGTTTTTGTATTTTTACACTACTGTTTTTTTTAAGAAAAACAGAGAATGTACTTGAAATCTAAGAGAAATGAGTGTGAACTAAGTAATATAGGATATCCTCAGACCCAAATGGAAAAATCAACTGGTAGATGGTTTCCATGATGCTCACTAGGCTCATCAATATGGGGGTGTTTGTCAAAAGATTAAAATTTTAATAATAATTTGAAGGATGACATATTGTTGTTAATTTTCCCATTAATGAAGCTATAATTCTTTCAGTCAAACCAAAGTGGGGAAGAAAACTTTTGGAAACTTAAATAGCAGAAAATAATAAGAAATCAGATAAATTCTTTCAAATCCCTACAGTCAGGGTGGGTTTCAAATCCCTATCTTGAATTTGCTCCATTGTCTTGGACAGTTTCTTTCATTTCTCTGTCTTGTGTTCCCATATTTATCAAAATAGGATAATTATACCTCTCTCATACGGCTATGGTGATAATTACATAAGAAGATGTATGTGAGTATAAAACTACTATGACATTGGACAGGAACGTTAAAGAAAAATGAATATTAGCTGCTTCTAGGGACGGGGTTAAAGAACATCAGGTATTCAGGTGACTCTTCCTAACAAGAAGTTTATTATGTCTTCCATCATCATAGGAGAGGAAGAGGTAAGAAAGAAGAGAGGAGAGGGGAAAGGCACTGATCACCCAGAAAGAAAGCACTAATTACCCTGATGTAGAAAGAGACTGTAGGTGAGCATTCAAATTAGTGAGGAAGGGAGTTGCAGCTACAAGAGCAAGAAAGAAACTATTTTTGCTTGTCATTGTATGACTGACATTACATTTTTATTAGGATTTTAATAACTGCCACCAGAATTACTCTTAGGAAAAGGACTTCATTCAGGTAAACACCTTGTTGGTTACTTTTCCCCAACACAGTGCACAGCACAGATATTAGCAGTAAATACAACATTATAGAAAGGGAAAGCTGCCTTGCAGGAGAGATTTCTTGCTTGTCTTTTTGCCCCTACCTCCATAAAAGGGGCAAAATTGAGTAAAAATCAGAGAAAAAGAGAAAAGGAAGGAAATTAGCAAGATAGAGAAACACCAGAGGGGAGGTAAGAAAAAGAATCAGCAAAACTTCAGGTAGTAGGGTAGCCAAAGAATATGGTGCGTGATGCATTGAACTTTTGTAGAGTTGCGCTCAGGTGTGCTGACATGGAATCTTATCTGTACCTTAATACTTTTATTATCAAAACATATTTTGAAGTCTCTGGGATGGAGGTGTTGCTTGAGTTCCTAGTCCCGAGGAACCTATTGGTTTTCAATACTTACTTTTCCAACCTTATTTCATCTACTCAACACACGTATTCTCCTACAACTATCCTTTCTTTAAAAAATTATTTTATTTTTATTAGTATGTTTGCTGTACATAAAAACTGCATTTACCATGGGAGTTGGTACATGCACATCACACATCTTAATTCTTGCTTGATCCTTTCCCTCTTCTCCCTCCCTTCCCTTCCCCCTCCATTTATTTTCTAATAGAACTCAGGACCTTGCACTTGCCAGGCAGGCATGGCACCACTGAGCTACAACTCCGCCCCGGCCCCATTTATTGATCCCTTTCCCTTTTGCAAAAGATCTATCTCCCTGTTTCCTATTATCTTTCATTTTGTCCTATAACTTATACTTTGGGTTTAAGTATACCATCTACCAAAAGTACCTTTTTGTTACCATCAGAGGTATTACTAGTGTCTACACTCATCTTCTGCTCCTTAAACAAATCCTACACAAGTTTCATCCCAATGGCCCACTATTCCAAAATCTTGATTATTCCAGCCTAGAGACACACCTAGATTTCAATGTCTTTGGGATGAATATATGTCATTAATTTGATGACTTATCTTTTCATCTGCTTGTTTTACCTCCCAAAAGACACTCTAAACTACTTCATGGAAGAGGTAGATAAATTCAGTCAAAGTAGCTGAAAACATCAGTGTTACTGCTCACTGTTGTATACACAAATCCTAAAGAAGCTGCCCAAATTTCTCAACTTTTCTGCTATGTGCTAAGCAAAATCATTTTATTTTTCGTGATATAAAATCTGACCATCAGGTTTTGGGAACTTCATACTAATTCTGCACTGCAATGGTTAAAATTTGCAAATTAATTTTCATCATAAGCTATAAAACCTTCAGTGTTTGAAGGATAGGACTTGGCCTCCATCAGCAAGTCATGCATATCTATTATGCTTATTTATCAAGTGCTTATGAGTGTCTCTCTAAAAGGATTCTCTATAAGTTTGTTGGACCCAATATTTTTTTTTTCTTTTTTTTTTTGGTACAAGGGATTGAACTCTGGACCTGTGCTTGTGAGGCAGGCAACAGAATCACTGAGCTAAATCCCTGGCCCCCCCCAACATATTTTTGCCTGAAGGTTTCCAATCAGTCTCTCACTCCTTTAACCATGTGAGATGAATCAAATTATTTTATTGATCTCCACAAGTGAAAAAGTAACAGAATTTCGAAGCTATCAAACCATTCCTAAAAACACTTTTCTTTACTTTTTGTTGATCTCTTTTGATGTTTGTTACATATGACACTGTTTAAGAAATCAGAGAGCTGTGGCATGCTGCACTGACTACAGGACATATTTGTGATTCCAGTTTCATTGACTAAATATTTTATATTTTTATCAAGGTAACTGTGCCCCACACTATAATAGTGCATTATCTGGGAGGAATATATTCTTGGCTAAGACCATCAAAGTCATTGAAGATTTCCGCTACAGAAAATAAAACAGAATAAAGGCACACAAATTGAACACCAGTGAGCACATGAAACAGCCCTCGTCACCTTCTGACCAGCAGGAGGTAGGCTCTGTAACATAGGTATGTTAACTGCAGGAGTGATCATTCATAGAAATGATTTCTTTTTATGCCCCTCTCAAAAGAAGAAAAATGAACAGCTGGTTTTAAACTATTTCTAAGGGCCTGTTCTTGCGTATTACCCTGGGAGGAATATCTCTGCTATTGAATAGCACTGAATTGTCAACAGCAGTCTGCTTACATCTTGACCAGTTGTTTCAACCGTTATCTTGTATGAAAAGCACACTAGGCATTTTATTAAAATGCAGATTTACCGATCACTTTGTAATAATTTGTTAGAGTGGATTTGGAGTGTGTCCCAGGCACTTCCATATTAACTATCAACCAGAATGATGAGTTGCTGGGTGGGCTCTTTAGGAACCACTGCTTTGGATCTTCTGTGACACAGGCTCTATGTTCTCTATGACGGGAAAGAGAAATAATGCTATTGTTTTAGGCCTGAGCCATTGTGGGCTCTAAGGCACTTAACCATGTTTAAAGCTGCATATTGAACTAGGTTAAAAGGATTTCTAATGCAAAAACTGCCAGTAAAGAAGGTTCTATGAAAGAAGGGCTTATGTGTTGAGGGAGAGATTCTTTCTGAACGTGTAAGAGGGACTAATAGGGAAGGAAAAAGGGATGATGGGAGGGAAAGATAAAGGAGGGCAAGAGAGAATATTAGGGAGAGTTTAAAGAAAGTATACACACACACACACACATATATATATACATATATGTATTATATACATGTATATATATACATGAAAATGTCACAGGGGAACCCACTGGTCTGTACAAATGAGCTTAATAATCAATTTTTAAAAATATGAATGCACTCACAAGTTTATCATTGGCAGTCTGTTCAGTACAGAAAGGTTCGGTACTTGGTTTTAAGGCCTGCCTGTGGTCAAGTTGTTAATTACTAAAACAGCTCAACATTTTAGTGCTGTTTTTAATGTTTAAATTGTGTGCCTATTTTTCACCTTTACTATTCCGTATTTGATGGAAATGAGAACGTGATTGGGAAGGTCACCACAGACACTGAGTCTTTCTAATAATTATGATTTTAGTATAGTTCCAGTCAGCAGATCGGCTTGCAGTTTTTTTACAACTGGGACACAGTACTGGCAGCATAACGAGCCCTTTTTGTAAGAGTGTGATATATGTGACTGTTCAGCAGGATGTTGAAACAAAAAGTTTGGCTTTGCAGTTAGAGGGTCCTGAGCTCAAATTCAGGTTCCCATTTTAGCTTTGTAATTCTGGCCAAATTAATTTCAATAAGATTCCCTATGCTGGGATTTTAAAAGGAATCAAGAAACACTGGAGATGACCAAGTGCAGTACAGATTCCTGCCTTTCCACTTTTATTCCGCTCCCAGTAATACTTCCTTTCTTGACTGATACAGTGAGCCATCCCAACTAGAAAACTCATTTTAAAAAATTCAAACTCTTTATATTTCTTATGTAATCTACCACCAAGTCCATCTACTCTGTGGCTAAAAACCTCCCCTCCTGCCATGTGTTTCATCAGGCCTTGTCCTTGATGCATCCTTCAGGAGAATGCCCTAAGCTTATTCCCCTGCAGACCAGAAAGCAATGTCTCACGCTTTAAAATGACACAAAGCCTTGGATCATTCAGTGCTGCATGGTCTTCCCCAGGGCAGCTGAGTGACACACAGTGCTGGAGTCAACTCTGCCCCTGGGCTACTCGCTACCAGAGTGTTCCTGCCTGCTCTGGGCACTGCCGCAGCAGTGCAAGAGTGACCTTGGAATAGAGCTCCAAGTGGAGTCCTGAAAGGGGTCAAAATCCTTAACAGACTCAATTCCCAGCCCTGCCTCTCATGTGTCTATTAAGACCAACCCCCTGGGGGGTCTGCCATCTTTCCCCTCAAGAAAAGTACATGAATCACCCCTTTTACAGATATTCTAGGCCAGATAAATTAGTCATTATTTCAATTTGACTAAAGGAATTTAGTATTTTTTTTTAAGCCAAAGGAACCAAGACACAGCATCTGTTATTTAGAAAATGTGGGTGCCTAGAAACAAAGAAATCAAAAGACAGTTCCAGAGGAAAAAAATTTTTCTTTAAAAGCAGAAAAAATTGAATAATGTAAAGAATAACATTTCAATTTATTTTAATGAATTACTACCCTACCTTACTCTGTTCATCCAAATAATTTCTGAAAGCTAAACAAGGACTACATAGCAGGAAACCAGTAACATTCTTAGATAAATGATGTTCCAAAATCAATACATCTGTTGCAAATGAAGGACCTAGATATTAAAAAGATTAGTTATGCAAAATAGAAAGCAGCGATCAAGAAACAAGAACTCTGTTGCCAACTGAAAGAACTCAGGTGTGAAGGTCTGAGGTAGATTACTGACAGCACGATTATGCAGCTAGCAGCGTACTTCGAATTGGTGGCAAAGGAAAGGAAGCCACTGGAGGCCCAGGAACAGGTCGGGAAGGTTGTCCTCAAGAGGGTTAAGGACCCACAGTGACTAACGGGGTTATTCATACATATATGTGTCAAGCACAAGGTAGTTCCACAAGGTTATTAGAATACGTCCTGGGATGTAGGTAGAGCTGTGACCCTGCTGCCTAAAAGGTGACAAGATTTTTCATGACGTTACCAGACTGCTTCAATTCTCCATCTCCCACAGCATTTTTTAAAGTTTATCTGTGATTACAAAGCTTATGCCAAATAAATAAGCAGGAATGTGCTGAAATACTTTGAGTTAATCATTAGGGTAAAGTAAGGAAAGAACTAAACTAGTCAGACTGCCTAGGAAATAGGATTCTTTTCTAAAAGTATAGACTTTAAGGGCCTACTTGACATTAAGTATGTTTTTTACAATTGTTATCTCAGTCAATCCTTGCAACAACCCTATGAAATAAGTAATACTGCTATTTGCATTTTTCAAATTAGAAATTTAAATCACTGAGAGGTGAAGCAATTTACTCATTGTTAAATAGCTAGTTTAGGGAGGAGAGCTCAGGCTGTTACCACCATGCTCCAAGTTCGGTCTTACTACCAGCAGTTTCATCTAATCAAATGTTTGTTTGCCTCTCATGATCTGAAAAAAGAAAAAAGTCTCCTGAGGTTGAGGGTAACTATTAAATCATTCTTCTTCTCTGATGAGTGTAAAACTAAAGAAGGGATCCAGTTAAGTAGACTACATTAAAAAAAAAAAAAAAGAATAAAGGAACTAGATACAAGGAACAATGGAGAAAAACTAACAATGTGCTTTAGGTCTAACACAAAATGTCCCATTAAAAACAAAAAACTTGAAACCATACAGATGTTCAAGACAGCAAGATTATGACATGGTTAACATCTTTTTGTCTGAACTCACAAAACTAGTAATATATGTTTCCAACCCTACAGAAATAGCAACAGTACTACATACAGAAATAAACCTGATGCAAAATGCTCACTTTTCTATAGTCCAATTATCACACCACAGCGCACATTATTGATGCCTTTGTAGTAAAGTCTCCCTTCCCTCTCCCACAGGAAGAGGTGTTAGGCACCTATGTTAGGCACCAGTCGACACCTGGTTAGTTATGCAGAGGAACTAAGGCAAGTTGAGGCAGGACACAAGAGAATGCTGAGGCTCGGCTGTGGTGAGAAGAGTAAGAAACGAAACTCGCTTAGAAGCAGGATGAAGTGTGTCTTAAGTGACCACTTTGATGACAGGCTCTGAAAGGCTCAAGTTTACCAGGAGAAGAAACAAAAAGGAAAACTCCGAGGTCTTCAAACAGTAGAAAAATACTCATTAGATATGTTTGGTCAAAAGAATTTATTATGGCCACAGAAATAGGTCAGTCACTAGGTTAGATATTGAATATAGAAAAATGATAACCCTGTTTCCAATGAGTTTACTTATAGTCTAGGGTGAGACAAATTCACAACTTTCAATAGTTCCTTGCAACAGTTTCCTGCATTCACATGGAATGGACATGAAAGACATGGAGAATGACTGAACAAGAGTGTGACAGCTCCCACGTCCTTGGTCGGGTAGGCAGTCTCCATAAGAAGTGCTGGTGGCCCGGGCACAAGGATGAAGGTTCCAGGAAGCAGAAGCCTCAGCCTATAGGTCCTCAGGACTACATTGGAAAGTCTGAGACATAAAAGTCACATTGTAATGGAGGAAAGATGGCAGGCAGGAGATTCCAATCACCCTCTTTTAAATAAGAGGGACAAATTTTAAGGGATTGAGGTGCTAAACAGCTATTATTGCTCTTTCTGATTGGTCCCCTCGAATGATGACCTAGTTACATAGGAGTATAAAATTTAGATAGTAAATAAGTCATAAGCAGTTACTGAGCTACTACTATCTAGACCTATGTGGGGCCTTAGGAATGTAATGAAGTGTAGGAAGCCTTGGATCTTGTGGTCCTGTGCAGAGAAGACAAACAGTCACATAGTTGCACAGATAAAGAAATATCCCAATTACAGACATAAGTAATTTCTATTAAGAGTCTATTTATAACAAGGGTAGGAGGTGTAGGAGGAGGCTGCCCATTTAAACATCTTTTATAATGACAGAGGAGTGTACTTGTAACTGAACTGCCAATAATGAAAATTACCTAAGAAATCCATCCAGTAGAGTAACTTAGTGGCAAAAATGAAAGGAAAAGAAATGCACTTTAGATAGATCTGCTCAGAATAGTACTGCTAAGTAGACTAGCCTCTAACAAGTGGTATTTGATAAATCTCACTGTTGCAGCTTTCATATTGCACATATTCTTATGTTGTTATGAACTAATAGTTGCTTAGCTATTTCCAATTCTCTCAGCTATGGCACAGGCATATATTTTATTAAGTTCCCTCACAAATCTTCAATGAGGGAACTAATTTTCTCTAATGCATGTCCACTGAGAAAAATGTTACAAATCCCAGACTACTAGATCTTAAGTGCAATGGCTACATGTTAAAGAAAGGAATAAAACTGATTTCAAAATAGAAAATCATAATGTGTTTATATGAGGCAAATTTAATTTTGTTAAACCTTGCAAATAAGTGATTACTGTACCAGATATTGCTATGTGAAGGTCAAGCAACTATATAACCCTATTTTCTCATAACAACAATACATTTAGACATTAAAGAAGAGACTGAAATAGGGAACTGCCAGTTGAAGATAAAAATCTGAGTTAACAGTTGTGTATTCTAAGCTGTTGCAGAAAGTTTCAAAATTTCTTTCACATTTTTAGGATACTTTCCTTGGTCCCCACCTTTATCCTTTAACTTAACACGAGTGTTACAAGCTTTGCTATTAGAAGGTAACAACTTTTAAGAAGTTTCTCCTAGTTGCCTACGGGTTTTAGAAAAATACATTCCCAAGTTCTTGAAATATTTCAAGGTTTAAAAATATTGTCAGAAAAAAAAACCCTGCAAATATTTAAAATAGCATCATCTCCAACTTTTGCTGAATGTTTCTAAGCAAGTTGTGGATTTCAAACAATTCAACCCACCACAACCAGAAAACTGCAATAATTTTGAAGGTCAGTGCCTACTGCACTATCTTCCTGATGTATGCGTCATCAATATAAAATCCTAATCTTCCTGTGTGTGGCTAAGCTTGTAAATAAAGACATTTTCTAGGAAGAAGAGGGCTAAAAGTATAGGGGAAGTGGGAAAAGTAGGGGAAGGAAATAAGGGAAAAGAAAAAATATGAAAAGAGGAAAAAATGGAAACAAAGTTTTTGTAAATAGGAAAGGGTGGAGGGGATGAAGGGAGGGCAGGGGTATGGGGAAAACGAGAACCAAGACCTTTCATATAAAGTACAAGAGCCCAATGATGAATGTAACTGTATTAAAAAGTAACAATAAACTCAATGATTTAAAAAAAGACATTTTCAAAGCGTGAATGGTGAGTTCTCCTGGGTAGTATTTGTGACAAAATGAAAATGCTGGCTCAACTTTGCAGATTGTTAGGAAGCGCTCACAATTTAGAGTATGAGCAGTTGGGATTCTCGGTGCTCCACCCAGGCTGCTGATAGGGCTTGAGGATGATGTTGTCCGAAGCACTGCTATTCAAAGTTTCGACCCAGCATCAGCAGTTAGAAATCCAAGTTCATGATCTTCACCTACTGAACTGGAATGTATTAGCAAGTGCTCCAGGTAATTCTTAGTCTTGAGAGCCAAAACTCTGGGTCTACAGGTGTCTGGGTGCTGGGTATGCAACAGGCGAAGGAAATTAAGTCTGTTCCCATGCTAGCAGCATGGAAGCACTGGGAGCCTGTTAGGCTGCACACTTTACTGACCCTGGCCCCATAGTCTCAGGAAGATGCCAGGGATTTACAAGTTTAATTTGGAAGCTAGAAGGGGCTGACCTCTGTTCTCCCACCAGGTTTTCCCATGGGCAGTGCCTGTGCTCTCCAGCACTAGCACGAGTGCCTTGAGTTTCTCTTTATTCCTTCCTTCAACATCTCCACTTACCCAACAACTTACTTCAAGCAAGTGTGAATCGGGGGAGTGATGTTCTGAGCTAGTTTTTCAGTCATAGATAAAATAGCATGTTACTGATTCTTGTAATACCAACATTAAAAAGTTCTCTGGAGAAGACAATATTTGAAGTCCAATAATGAATATCTAATGTGAAATTCTAGGTACAGTGAGAAACTAGTGAACAGGCTTTGTGGAGGCCTTGTTGGAGTATTTTACAAGTCACTTAAGAGGTAAGCTAGTCTCTTCCTAGTCTTCTACCTGGATTCCTTTCCTTCAGATTTTTTTTTTTTTTTTTT
>NW_022900938.1:15605543-15671729 GCF_012274545.1 Fukomys damarensis
TTTTTTTTTTTTTTTTTTTTGGTACTGGGGATTGAACTCAGGTCCTTGCTCTTGCAAGGCAGGCCACGGAACCGCTGAGCTAAATCCCCGGTCCCTTTCCTTCAGATTTAATAAGAATTGATGAATCAAAGACTTCACCACTGTCACTTAGATATGTTTCAGGGATATAACTCTAGGTTGGTATAAGCTCAGTATAATATTCTAGATGTTCAGGCCAGTAATATTTAGTGCTGCAGGAGCTTAAAAATTAACATAAATCAAGTATACCCCTAGTGGCAGTCACCTGATAGCACCCTGAAAAGTGCTAGCATTGCATTTATCGAACTCCATCAATCCCTCCCACATCTGCAAGTTCAGGTTTCCAATTGTTACTCCAGATGGAGATGGTAACATAGGGAACATGCATGATTTGTGAAGTTTTCTAATCAGTTCTGACACACATACCCAATATCCCCGACTGATAATCACTGGTCAGTTATACATTTTATTTGCCATAAAGTTTTCATACATAATTTAACAGTAGCTACACTGTCATTACTTGAATGATATATATCCAAAAGTAAAAGTTTTCTTTTATACACAGAATAAGTGATCATTTTATACCTCAATTAGTTCCATGCAAGACTTGTCACACACAAGTTCTGTATCAAACACAAAACTTGAACTAAGCATTCAAAAGGTAATAGCTGTTTTAATTTTGACAATCATGGACACTTTGCTGGTTAACTTTTAACCTTACCCCATTTAAAGCTGCCAAAAAAAAAGGAGACCTGCATTTTAAGCCCTTTATAAGTATATTTACTAAACACAATCAATGAACCTAAATATTACAGCAAACAGATCTCCTGGATTTAAGCAATCATTTTATCTTCACTTAAAATTTACATTAAAATTTGAAAATCTAGTGCTGTACTTGTCAGTTTAATCTTGATGTTTGATTTGACTAAAACATTCATAAATAAGCCCTTTCTAAAGTTGAGATTATGACAAATTCAGACATGAAGAAAACCTTTATTATAAAAATATTACCAAAGGGGAAACTAAATTTACTCATAATTCCACCACCTTAACTTTTTCGTATATTCTTAATCTTTCTCCACAAACATAAATTTTATGTAGTTGGTAATATATATACAATACAAGGAAAATTGCTATTTAAATTCTACTCTAAAAACTACATGTAGGTTTCACTTTAAGGAAACTATAGTTTAAAACATAAATATGTAGTATGCACCATAATCTTCAAATGTCTAAGTTTCAACTTTCCATGCCAAATTACAATTTCCTTTCCTTTTCCTCTTGAGCAAATAAACTGAGACGCTCTCGTGTTAGCCTAAGTTCATCAACTAAAAAATAGCATATACATTTATATATACAGTATATGGTTACCTTCTTGGTAATTTAGCATTTTCTTTGTACAATCATTATAAAATTGAAATTTTTTGGCATAAATGTCCACATACTAATTTAACCAATCATCTCAACATTTCTTAATCTCTTTTTAAATTTGAGCTATAAAGAACATAGTGAATCCAAATGACAGACTTCTCCAAAGGAAACTGCATCTACATACGACAGACACCAGAGGAGCAGCAGCAGGATTTGGGTCATCACAGTAACGCCAGTCTGGTTCGAGTGATCTTAGCCATTGTGCACCCATACAATTCTACTTAAAATGTAAAATGAACAACATATCTTCATGCTCTCTTTAGGGATATTATAGCAAAAGGAGAGAATGTGTATTATGAAATTTGCAGATGAAAGGTAGGATATTTTAAAAATAAATTTGTTATTAATTCTCTTCAGGGCAAGTACTACTTACTACTAACCAGCACTAAAAACATTCAACATCATTCTGGTTAGAAATGATAACGAATTCACCTTTCCAATAGGTTTCAAGAATAGTTCTGTAGAGTGCTAATCTGGTTTCATTTAGTAACACACTGACATCTAGTGGAGATTTATGGCGTGCTATGGGATGGATACCCTATACCCAAAATAACCCACACACAGAGAAGCAAAAGTACCTTTTAGACTTCACTCAGAGAACAAAATACAAAGATTAAAAAAATGAAGGAACATTTTCTGCATACTTAAGTTTTACTTGTTTAATTGTAGAAACAAGTCTGGCTAATTCTCAAGACATAATCAAAGTTACAGGATAGTGGACACAGGAGTGGTGAAAAACTGTTTATAGTGATGAAACAGATGCCACAAAACTTCCCTCCAATTCATTATTTTTCCTAGTACTGGAGATTGAACCCAGTATGTCTGTACTGAACAGGATCCCCAACCCCTTATATCTTTGAAAAGTCTTGCTAAGTTGCCTTGGCTGGCCTTGAGCTCACTATCCTGCCTCAACTTCCTGAGCAGCTGGGATTATAGGCCATGTGCCACTGCACCCAGCTTCTAACAGAATTTTAAGAGACAAGTACTTGTTCATATCCTCATTTTCTTTCAATACTGAATGCAAGAAAAGTTGGAGGAAAGAAGGAGGAAGCAGAGGGGGAGAGAAAAGAAAAATGAAGGGGAGGGCAAGAGTAGGGTGGGGATCAAGAGAGGGTAAGTGAGACTTCCAGGTTTGCTATTACATTCTTTTAATTAACTTCTGTAACTCACTGTGGCTGATACTTTATTAATCCCAGAAGAAAAAGCGCCTTTAAGCAAATGATGTGTAAATTTTCAGCATGTCACTAAGCATTTTTTCTAAATTTGCTTAAACACTGCATTTACTCTAGAATAAAAATACAAAGTTTCCTACTACTCTGAACTTTCTGAAATGCCTAGCACCATCAGTAAAAGCGTAAAGGTTCCAAGAAAGAAATGCTAAGTGGACCCAAGAGGAAGTCAATTTAACAGCTACATATTTAACATGTGATTATTTAAATTAGGCAAGATTAACAAATATGAGATTATCACAATCATATCTGCTATAGCACAAATTAAATAAAAAAACACACCCCTCCACCCCTTTAGTGAAGCCGATACAGGCACAGGGTGCAGATAGTCTATTTGATCTAACACCAGCCTACTTTCTTGTTTTCTATAGAGCTTTAACCACTGGATGGAGCTTTTTTACAGCATTGGGTAATAGCTTCATTATTCCAATGGAAATGAAAGGCTGAAGCGGAGGAATCCTGGAAACTGGAATAAGAATTTTTAAAGATAAGGCTGTGTGCTTATTACCCTCTAGTTCTGGCAAACTATTTCAACATAATCTCTTCTGGAAAAGGAAGAAGAGAATAAAAAGGAGGGGAAATAAAGGGAAAGGGATGGAAAGGAACGGGGGGTGTGAAAACTGCTGGTCTGAAATATGGAACTAGATGAAATCCTCAAAAACTAGAAAAATGTGATTTTCTCTTGAAAAAAAATGTACAAGAATTTATTCCCACCACATCCAGAATGGTTTAAATTCCTTAACTCCTGCACTCTGGTTGATGTCTGGGAATCAGAAAAAAATCAACTAGAAATTATAAGAGCAGACCAATTCTCAAGTGTAAAATCCTAGAAGAATCTTAAGGAAGCCATTGCTTAATTATAAGCAAGGCATCCTGAAATAAATGCATATTTGGTGTTCATGTTATTAAGCAAGAAATATTTAAGAAATATACTCACTTATGTCCTTCTTGGCAATTAATAGTAAACTTAAATCTTCAGAGCCCAGAGACAAAAAAACAAAAAAATGCAACACAACCTATCAGCACAAACAAAAACAATAATCTAACAGTGAAGCTTCATGCTGCACTCAAATGTATAACTATTCATATAAATTTAATTGTATATTCTACTGCTTCAAGTCTTTCCAAGTATTTTACACTATCCATTGTCCTATATTTCTGTAGTGTCATTCACTGCTTTTAGTCCAAATATATAATTGAGAAAAATCAAGCCTAGAGAAGCAGAGAAAAAAAATTCCTCATTACAACAAGATGGCAAATAAAAGATACTTGAAATCTTCTATACTCTATTACAAGCTGGTGGTTAAATTAATTATGTTATTTTGGCTCTAGATTTCAATATACTAAAAACTCAGTGAGAACTGAAACATCAATTACTACTAGAGTATTTTACTAACAAAGAAACTACTGAGACAAATCAATGACCCTTAATTAAGTGAAAATACAACTGAAATTTTAAAAGCGTGATCTCCATATTCATTTCTTTCAAGAGAAAATGTCAAAATATGTAGGGCTACAACCCCTATAACTAACTTTTGCACTGGATGATAGGTTTTATTTTAGACAAGGTGATTTAAAGATTCCTGTGTAGGATCCCAATTTTAGAACTAAGGTTACTCTCCCTAGCCTTAGCTGTGCAGAATAAACAGATCATAGCGATTTTTATAGAAGTCACCAGTCTTTTTGGTGTGAGTTTTCGCGTGTATTCTACTCAATTAGTCTTCCAGTTCCATTTTCCCAGAAGATGCTATGTTGTAGACAGGAATTGAATTTTCCAGACATGCTCAAAGCTGCCAATGCTAAAGAGATCATTAAATAAATGATCAACCCCTGGTTTGTTACATGAAATGAATTTAGAGATGTGGTCTGAGGACTTGATGCACAATATATTTAATCTCAGAAAATGAAATTAGTGACATCATAGAATCAATACTAACATTTCTACCACCAGAATCCACCATCTTTTGTGATCTTGATTTCCCTGGAATGTTAAGAAAATAAAGACAGTTTCACCAATAGAATAGGAGGAAACTTTATTGATCTCTACAACCCATAGCATTATGACAGCCAGCAAGACAATATTTTTAACCCAAGTTCAGAGGAGTAAAGCTTAGATAAGGGTGATGTTTCTCCACACTATAGGACACCTCCATGACCATAACAACCCCCAACTCGAGTGCATACTAGAATTGCTTTCCAATTCTCATCAGGAGTTCCCACTGAAATATCTCCTGTTTGGGGGAGATTTTGGTGTCCTATAATATTCTATACCCAGTGTTAGATATATGATAATCAGAATTACATTAATCCTACTTTGAAAATACCTGTAGAGAAAAAAATACATTTCTAGCTAATCACTAAGAAGGATGTAATAAGGCTACAAGTCAAAAGAAACATGAAACAATTTCTAATTTTAGTCGATACAATACAGGGCTTCAAAGATAATTAAAGGTTTTAGAGATGCCATTCTCTAAATACAGATCTGTGACATTATTCATTGCAATCTTCCAGGCATGACTTAAATAAGAAAATGCTGTTTAAAACAAGGTACCTTAAAAAGAGGTACTAACCAGAATAAAATGAAACAAAAGTGACCAACAGGTGATTTTAAATCTTCTGCTCCTTTACATTTACTTCAATACCATTTGAAGACTCCCTGTTGAGCTTAATTTCAGCTAAATTAACTTTAAACGTGGTTTTCTGTTCATGTTTAAGTGTGATCAACTACCTGTTATTCTTAACAGAAACATCAGTATAGTGAAAATAATAACACGTGGTACCATAACATCAAAAGTATCTATTGATTATACAATAGCCTGTACCTTTAGTGTCACTGTATGAAGGTGCTTACATATAGTTAATATGTAAGCTAAAACACTTTCAAATACTCAACTCCAGAAAAAAAAGTTCTAAGTTGCCCACGCATCACTGAATTATTTTGGACTGAACAGAAGGCTCAATTTCAGCACTGCCAAATGCTCTTAGGCACACAAGCAATGTACCATCTGTCTTGAAGTACAGCAAGTGCATCACTTCACATTTAAAATACTAGTGTGCCTAGCAAAGTTTCTTTAGTGATGCATTTCTGATGTGTGACTGAAACTTAACATGGCCAGCAACAAGGTTACATGCATCAATATTTTGAACTGCTAGTAGTAAAATAAATTATAAAAATGCCAGAGCATCAGCAAGCTGTAGTCCTATGAGCAAAAAGCCTTGACAAAGAGTCAGTAGATTGAAGAAGTGTTCTCAATGAGTCACTACTGCTATTTCCCCGAGGAAATACTTTTAAATGATGGATGGAACTGCTGCCTTTGGCGAGTGATTTCAGTATTTCAATATAAAACAAGAACATCCAAAGCTGCTACTGACAGATACAGCTTCATCAGGAAGCACACTACAGTAAGGCAGTAACAGAAAGTTGGCTTCTAAGGAGTTAGCATTTGAATTCAGTAAACAATAGTCAACCATTAAAGTCTATGAGCAGGGACTGTCCTGATAGAGCTTATTCTAGGAAGATTAAGGTAATAGAGTTGTGAAGAATGGAGTCTTTGTATGAAAAGATTATCATTTTTAAAAGGTACTGATAAAGATGTAAACACACCTGGATACAGGTTACAGTATTACCAAAAAAACCACCACTACACCAAGGGAGCCAGCCATATGTCCACAACCTTATTCCCTCATACCCTTTGTTTCTCACAAATTGTCATTCTTCTTCACTTTACAGGTGAAAACACTGAATTTGCCATTAAATCTCCTAATGTCAATCACTAGAGTCTCCTCAACTTTCCTTCACACTTGGGCTCCTAATCATCAGGGATCCTGATGCCCAGCAAGCTCATCAAGTCTACTTCTCCACAAGTTTCCCTTTTGTTTTCAGGTAAAATGAACCGGGGAGTGGCCAATAGATAGATCTGAGTCTGCTCAGCTGACTTATGAGTGAGAGAAATGAGCTGTTGGAATTTTCTTTCTGGAATTTGGGAGCTGGTACTCAGTCACCTGCCAATTAACACCTACTGGCACAAGAATAACATGAAGCAATGGAGGGGGGAAAAAAGCTGTCAAGTGACCTCATGAAGGCAGGAGTGGAGCAACTATTTCATTTCCCTATCTAATAGAAGACAGAAGGGGGCAGTGAGCATGGGAGAGTTGGATAACACTTCAATGAACAACTTTCAAAACTCAAGGATAGTTCTGTCCATACTGATATTTAGTATACGTGTTCTTTCCCTGTAGTACTTCTCTTGAATTTCCTCAAAGGCTCTTTTCATCCTTCCTATTTCTCTAATACTATGCTGTAAGATGAGGCAGTCATGAATTGCCTAAGAGAGACATGCTCTGAGATATGTGCTTGTTAGCTGTTATCACTGTTGTACAAATATCAGGGTATACTTAAACTAAAACAGCCACATGAGACAATATAAACTATGGGACCACTGTTGTCTATGTAGTCCATTGAGCAAAACAATTACGCAGCACATGATTATACATGGACTTCTTTGTACCATTTTTCCTTTTATCAAGAAAAGGGGACTGGAGAAATATATCAGCTAAGAAGGTATTAATGGTAACAGAAAATTAAATAATTTTATATAACAGAGAACATAATGGAATAAAGACCTAAAAGTTATGGGATTAATCTGTTCTCCATTTTAAAAAAGTAGAGAGTATGCTATTGCCAACTTCCTGTATTTCAATTTAATATGAATATAAGCACTACCTACCACATACAGCACACTGAATCAATGCAATGGGAAATTAAAAACATATGCCTAATAAACTTCACATGGTCTCTGGATAGGTTTACGGAGTGGACTTACTCTCTGATATAACATTCATTCAGCAAACATAGATATTAGATAATGAAGTAGGTATTTAGACACAGAGAAAAGGAACAGAGATATTATCTTTCCAAAGCTTATTTATTTCCAGAAATAATAAAATGCTAAACTGTAGTAAAATGTCCAAATGTAAGCTAGACAGTGGGTACTAAGGGTAATTTGAAAGAGTAAAATCATCAATTAGTCTTAATATATTGATATATAATAAAATATTATATAGCTTGAGTAAACTTGCAAAACCATACTAATATTCTCAATGCTAAATGAGCAGGGAGAACTGCTCAATTTCACATTCAACAGAAAATGCATACCCATTAGCAAAGATGTATTATCTTGTGCGAGAAAAAGGGAATAGGAAAAAAATCTGTCAGGACAGGAAAGAAATTCTGCATGTGAAATGTACTTATCTCTGTATGTATTGTACTGCTCAAAAGAACTTTTAATTTGTAAGCACTTAAAATGTGTAGAACAAATCAATTCACAATAGCAAATCAGGTAAGGGGTTACACAGTATAACTGCTTTCTTCTTTCCCCCTTTTTCCCTCCAAAGAAAAAAAAAGAAAGGAAAGCAAAAGGATTACTGGTTTTAGGACAAAGTGCCAAAGCCCCAGGCTTGTTACTGGTTATTTGGAAAAACGCAGATGATGGATTTGTCCCTATTATTACTTCTGATGTTTGTGTAGATGGCATCTCAGAAAAACAGACAAACTGTAAATATGAGCAGTACAAAAGAAAGGAGATGGGCTTGAGATAAACCCGGGAGGAAAAAACTGCTTTTAGAGACCTGTTAGATAGACGTGCACAAGTGACTTTAGTCTCCTCAGATTCAACAGTTAACTGTAGATTTGGAAGCCTAAAAAGAATTTAAATTTGTCTAAATACACACTAGCGATAGTGCTTATATTTGTCATGTATACATATGTATTAATATATTGGCTACTGTCATTTAAAGTTCATCTTACGACTTCCAGTTTCATAAACTACTGGAAGTATAAGCAAGTGAGGGCACAACAGATGGCAACTGAAACAAGAGAGAGTGGGAAGTTCCAGGACACTCCCTTCAAAGAAGGGCTTAGGGGTTTAAGAAGGTCAAGAAGAAAAGAAGGAGAAAGTGAGACTAGGTGTGCATACACCTAAGAAGTTGTGTACTGTCCTAGAAGACTGCTTCTCATGTCTAGTCTAGCAAGGGTGATGCTGGCTGACAACGACTGAGGCTTTAACACTATTCATTACTGCTGGCAATAAGTTACATGAGCACTCTCAGCATTTTGAAAATGTACTGTGTAGAAACATTCCATCACACAAAGGAGAGAGATGTACTTTTTTTTTTTTTAACAGAAGTCACACTTTGTTTATTGGACACTTACATGGTTTTTTATAAACTTTTTCACCAACTAGTCTCCCAGAGAACTTTAATGTAAAAAAGCAGAGATATTAGTTTTTTTTTTTAAATCCAAGTTTCATTTCAAATAATGTATATCCACTAAAATGTAATTGTGAATTTAGGGCATGGGTATTGCTCAAAACACCTTACTAATTTTATTGCCTTGATAGGAAACAAAGGGATTTGTTTTTTATTACCTAAAATAAGACACACTACTAAATGAAGTAATTATTGTAGAATTTTCTCAGTCTCTTAAAACAATCTGCAATAGTTGAAGAAAATAACTAATGTTTCAAGTCAAGCTATCAATCTACTCAAAGACCACAATGTAAATGACATTTAAAAATGTGTCAATGCCTTGCACTAGCACTACTATGACTTAAGCTTAGTATCCAGTCACAGCACTTAAACTGACTTAAATCCTACCGTATTGTTATAATGTTATAACTTTTACGTAAGTTAGTGGGCTGAATCCAAGTTCGTTAAGTACACATCATAACACCATACCACGCAGCTCTTATTAGAAAAGACAGCACAGACATGGGGAAAACTGCAAATATCAACTGAATTTTATCTCTGTGCTTAGTTAAGACTGTGTATTTTTTAAAGGAAAGTCTAGAGAGCAAAAAAATTTTATTTTGAAAAATGCTTGATATATTTAACCTTCCTGATGTGGTTACATTAAAAAGGGTTGATTTTAAATAGCATGTGTTTTATTTTCAAATTAAAAAAGGGAAACTGATGTTAAAAGTATTTCTGGAAAGTATTAATATCTAATTTTTATTGCAAAGTATTGCTTGAGTTGGTGCACACTTCTGAGACTAAAACAGAGTATTAAAATAATGACAGACTAAAATGCAAACTGTGCCTCATCTAACAGAGTAATTTTCAGGTGTTACAATTAACGTGTAAATGTATACTTTTACAAGAAATAGTCACGACTTGTTTCAATGTATTCAACACTGACTTGTGATGTTATAAACAAAAATCTTTGGTTGAGCCTCACGGTACAGTATGGGCACTGTGCCTCTAAACTGTACTGGCTGTGTACCGTGTACTATATACTGTGTTCGTCCCAGCTCTGTCACCAAGCATATCGCTGTTTGACTGCTAAAGCTCTTTAGGGGTGTTAAATATGACAAGGTACATCAGCAACTAAATGACAACTGGCATGTGCACAGCTCAGGTCCTCTGAGGTCACGTGACCCTAATCAGAAAACCCCAGGCTCAATGAGACACCTGGTGTCTGCCATTCTCATACACTCAGGACATTACATTTACAACTCATAAAGCTTGTTTTAATGGTGAAAAAATCCCCCAAACTACGCAGTCAACTGGGATGCATTTAAATGCCACAATTTACATGTAGTGCAAAGATGGAGAAGACTCCCTAATAACAGTATACAGGGGTTAATACTTACATAACTGTGAAGACCAGTATTTCAGAAATAATGAAACCAAATTTTTAAAATGACACTTATTATTTTAAAAATATATCCTTTTTAATTATTTTCTTTCAAACTGAGAATGTGACTTTTCTGTGACAGTTATTAAAATGCCTAAATGCTATCTATTAAGCTCATGTAAAAGTGTACCCAGTTTACTGAAAGAAAAAGCAGAATACACAGAACAAAAATTTATAAGCTTACAATTACTTGAGTCTGAGGGATTAGAGAGAATAGTGAAATAATCAAATTCAATTCCAGTGTTTCATATATAAATAAAATGAAATCCAAAGAAGTGTCTTATTCAAGGTAGTTTGTGGAAGAGACACAAATATTTTAATAAACTAGTTCAATCCACTGTCCCAGGCCAAGAAAGCAAAGTAGGTTAGTAGTCTTAATTAGGCTCAGAGTAACTGAAGAAAGTTCCATCATAATATCCCCAAAACACTCTAATATTTAGCTCAATGAAAGCCTATCTAGCACCAAGAGAAAAGCTTATTACTCTGGGATATAGAATGGACAATCTTGGCAGTGAGGAAAAACTACTTTCTACAGCTCATCAACAGTTCATAAAAATATTTTTGGTTTATATGAAAGCTCCCCACTCTTATCACATTGATTTGAATTTCACTACAGATTATTAGTTTCTGCTCAAAATAATCAAAATTCAGAGGTTTTTCTAAACAAATCTTAATTTTTCAAAATAGTACCATTTTGTTTGTAACAGGATACTTTTGAGGTCTGGAGTGTTTTATTGAAAACAGATATAAAAGTTTTATTTATTTTTACTCTGATTTTAAACTTCTGAGAAATACTAATTTGTTTTTAGTAAATGTGCTACTATATGTTTTGTTTTATTATCTGAAGAAATGTATTTTATGCTAATTCAACTCTAAATTTTAAGATGGTATTACCATATTTAGTATCAGAGTAGACACGTGTAGACATGTTTGATTATATAACCAAAGAAAATTATGCCAAATGAAAAAATGCACAATTATATGTTCATAAATGCTTGAAAGAAAGCTTAATAACTGTAAGCTTAATACATTTAATAATTTCAACTAGAAAGAAACCTATGAAAACCTAAATGCCACATCTGCACATTAACATACAGTTCTTCTCTAGACTTCAGGCGGACAAGGGTTGTGGGTTCAACTCTGCCTGTGGCCGAGTATCACAGTAAAAATGGCAATGGCACCATAAACATTAAGATGAAGATTTAAAACAAGGCACCATACAATAGCTAACATACCAAAGTTATTATTTGACAATACTGTGCAATGCTGAACAGAAATCACTAATTTGGAAGTGAAATGTTCTAAAGATATTATGACTCCAGAGTGAGTCAGATTTTCTTTTTTAGCTCAAAGTAAAACTTTCAGGGTTTTTGAGATCAACAGTTTAAAATCCAGTTTTGCGTATGTCAACTCATTGTATTTTCTCAAGACTTAAAGAAAACTCTACGCATTTAATAATTCATTCATTTGTGCTAGTCCTTAATAGCCAATCTTCATATCCACATCTTTATTTCATCAACAATCATCTCAGACACACCTTCTAACAAGACTGACTTCAAACATTACGACAGGAAACTATGCCTTCAGGAGCATGTTTATTGTGTTTGAGATGATACATTAGTGCTCTCTGAGCTACAAAGGGTAAAAGGAAATCCTCTCATTACAAACTGACAAAGGTAAAACATTTTCACAACAGCATGAACCACATACTCAGAAATAGATCTGGGTTTAATACAAATGACATAATTCCTAGTCATCTACAGCTACTTTTATAACTTCATACAGATAATGAATTAGGCTAAAATGCACTATAATATTTGGTAGACTTCAGGACCAGTATCCTTAGTACATCACAAAATACATTTTGATATCCCAAAGAAGCAAGACTTGCAAGTAGGCGTTTTAAACATAACTAATCTACAGCTACAAAGTTCTACTCTTGATAGCATTTACCTTTTTGGGGAGTCTCCCAGTCTCCAAAGGATAAAAGCAGAGAGTAGAATCAGTATAACATATACACAGAAGTCCGTATTGTAAAGGCTATAAAGATTTGCAGCACAGTGGGAAGACGCCTCCTGCCCCTTCACACTGCATACACGTTGCGTGAATTATGTTGCGTATCTCTTGGTCCACTGTCTGGCTATCCTGTCATGTTCTGCTCTGTTGGTCAAATATTGAGTGGCTATGCTTCCAACCAGAGGATCCGCAGGGTTGCAGTCTGTCAAAAGGGAACAAATAGACAGCAAAGCCTTTGAAATAGTCAAAGCAGGACTCCAGTTGTCATTCCTGTCATGTTCTGCTCTGTTGGTCAAATATTGAGTGGCTATGCTTCCAACCAGAGGATCCGCTGGAAAAGTGGAAACATTACAAGATATTATGTGGTGTCTTAAATGTACAGTTATAATATTCTACTAAACAGTTTTATTTCAGCAGTACCCTGATATACCATGGTTTGACAGTCAAAAGAAACACTGTATAAGGTAATATGATTATCTATATATTTTAATATGCAAATAAAGTCTCTCATGAGAAAGAGTGAGTTAATGGATCTAAATTTTATAAAAGATGTATGCCCTTGACAAACAAAAATAATTTGTAGTCTTGGCATTTCACTCAATAGTCAAAGTATAGTAGATGATTATATCTCTGGTTTGTTATGGATATTAAAAAATATTCTTACACACAACTCTGATCTTACAATCAAACCTATTCACAATGAAATGTTTCCTTCATTCTATATACAGTAATGACCTTTTAACCATCAATCATAGTGTCATTAAAAAACTTACTTGCCATTTCATTTTAAGTAGAATTTTAAAATAAAACTTGACTCTGAGATGTGAACTATTCTAATTTTAAAATATATACACACGAAATAGTATTTGAGGTGTTCTCAATGATAACCAGTAAAAAAGTAAAAGCTCTCATCCTTCTGATTCCAGCTACTCAGAATTTTCTCTCTCTAGCAACTAATTGTTATTTTACCACAGTTGTTTCAAAAAGTTTATAGGCATTTAGATCATCATGTATGTATTTTTTCACCTAATATATCTTAAGGATATATTTGCTTTTTCACTTAATGTATCTTAAAGATCTCTTCCTATCATTCCAACGGAGCCGAGCCATTCTGCTTCACAATGTTGTTTGAGCAATTAATCATATGTATCTAAGCCAGGTATATCAACTCTATATATGCCAAGGTTAACAGTGACAGTTTTTAGTGCTAAAAGTTAAGTATTGAATATTTAGAAAAAAGCCAACTCCTTTAAAAATGAACACATAGTTAAATAACACATGGGCCATGGGGTCTAAACATCACTTTAACATGTCAGCTATTCAGGTTAAACTTTCTATGTGGTACTTAGGCATTTCTGGAAATGTTATGAGTTATATGTTAAAGACTGTTTCTGAGTTCTTATAATCATAACTGAGTTTAATTCTCTCACTGGCTATCACTTTAATATCCAAAAGTGCTACATCTAATATAACTAACTTTAATCCAAAAAGGAAGGTAGAAGCCCTTCCATAATGACTCGCTACCCTAAAGCACATGGAGGAGAGAGGAGGTACCAGTGTCACAGACACTGCTTAGCTATACAGCTACATAATTTAGAAAAAAGAAGCAATATGAATTAAAGTGAGAAAACTATAGAGGGGTGTATCATTAAGTAAATGAAGTTATTGAGAAAGTTTTGGTCTAGTTTAATTGAAATGGCATTGGTAATTTCCTCACAAAATGTTTTATTATAATTTTTCTACCAGCAGTATGTATTTCTCAATCAACATTTAAGCTAATCAAGTAAATGCACAGGTTTTTGTAGCCTTATAGCATACGTTTATAAAGATTTGCTTACCAGGGTTGCAGTCTGTCAAAAGGGAACAAATAGACAGCAAAACCTTTGAAATAGTCAAAGCAGGACTCCAGTTGTCTTTCAGGATGTCCAGACAGATGACTCCCTGACTGTTGATGTTGCAGTGATAGATTCTCGTACGGAAAGTAACCTAAGTCACATTGCAAACAGGAAAAAAAAAAAAAAAATTATGAATGCTTTACTACTGACTAAAACTCACCTGTGAAACATTACAGGTGATATCTAACCTTTAGGTGCCCAGAAGTCCATTTTTGGAATGCTTATAACAACGGAACATAATACAATTTTTTCTTTGCAAATTCTTTTTTTTTTTTGGTACCGAGGATTGAACTCGGGTCCTAGTGCTTGCAAGGCAGGCCACCAAACCGCTGAGCTAAATCCCCAGCCCCAGAAAATTCTTGTTCCTTGAATTTTTCTAGGTAGCATCTATAAATTTCATGCAAAAATTCAAAAAAACCACAATCCTTGTCATAAATGGACTGACAGCAACTAATTTAATCAGCACTAACCTGAGATTAAATTCAATTGCAAATTTAAATGGTTTTAGTTGCCAGTTAAAAGAAATACTTAATACTTAAATTCTCATGGTATAAAGATAATTACACTGGTTCTTAAACAAAGTGAGGAGTTATCAATTATATCTAAATGAACAATACAGAAATTTTATGTGTGTGCATACATGTGCACGTGAGTATGCATGCATCTACCATGACATTTCTCCACATGTATACAGTAAGAAAAAGAGCAGAGAGGAAGAACAGAAATGTTTTTGTGCCAAAAAACTAAGGAAGACTTTGTTAACATACAAGTTATATTAGCTTCTTAGCTGAAGTATCAGTATCAACTCAGCTAACTTGCTGCCAAATGTCAAAGTAATAGAGGACAGAGGGAGGTTGGTGAAATCATCTGTACTACTGCCTTTCTATTTCTCAGTCTTTTATTTCCGAGTTGGTTCACCGCCTTGTTAGACTAACATATTAAAGCAAAACTTTAAGTGACTAGATAAAAGAAACAGATATATATTCCTGATGTGTGAGAAAACATAAATTACAATAACAAATACTGGCAAGTTTCAAAATAATAACTGCTGATTAATTCATAAAGTGGAATCTTGGAAGAGAACATTTAAGCCTCTCAAGTGTTCTTCTGAAAGGAATGGGGGCATAAAAGAAAGGAGAGAAAGACAATAAACACACTCCTAGAAATCAGTGGTTAGCTGTGGTGAGGGTTTCATACACCTCTAGAACTACTCTAATACAATTTGTGGTATGGTCAACACGAAGACCTTTAGTTGACTGATTCAACAAGCAGACTCTAGAGACCTTGGAACAACTTAAAACATATTAATATACTAATTTCAACATCTCAGATTCTGATGGGACTAAAGAGTAAGGCAATCAAAAAACTGACAGCCTTTAATGGGAGTATCTTCAGGTAATAAAAACCTTAGAATCTGCAATTTGAGGTAAATACCACTACATGGAACTACTGTTGCCTTGTTCAATAACGTTTTCCTGAGAAATGTTTTTTGTTGCTGTTGTTGTTGTTGTTGTTTTGAGACAGGGTCTCACTATGTACTTGAGACTGACCTGGAACTCACTATGTAACCCAGGCTGGTCTCGAACTCACAGCAATCCTCCTGCCTCAGCCTCCCGAGTGCTGGGATTATAGGCGTGCGCCACCACGCCTGGCTAGAAATGTTCTTTTAAAAAACAAAACAAAACAAAACAAAAAAAAAACCAAAACTTTTTATGCATATACAGATATATTAAATCACTACATAAATGACAATTACTATAAGGAACATAGGACAAAAAGAAAAACACTTCATCATAGTTAAGGGCTACAGATCTGATAACACACTTTTCCCTGGCACAGTGAATATCTCTGCAACAAGAGCGCAATTATGTTCAGGTTTAACGTGTTTTTTACCTGCTGACATGACCGTTTTAGAGTAACAAAGCAGAAGAGGAAGACATTCAAACAAATATTATATTTAAGCTTTGCAAAATAAATGACAGTCATCACTAGGCACAACTGAGCCCTCCTTGAAATGAACTAAAAGTCAACTGGCTACCCTCCCCCCATTTCCATTACTAACAACATTATACCCACACAGGTCACAAAATGAATTTACTGAAGATTATTATTGATCTTCCTTCTTTGCTACATTTTCCACCTTTTGCTTCTCTGTAAAGGCAAAATTCACATTATTACACCATTACTCCTGAAAGCTGCCAAACAAGTTTACCTTTTACCCATCCTCCTTAAGGAAGGTTCATAGTAACTATCCCTTTATATCTTAAGTCCAAAATTTGTATTTTACTCGTGTACAAAATACAGCTTTATTTAAAATTCACAAGCTCGCTGATGAACATGAAGTTATCTGTTAAAAGGTGGGAGTCAATTACTTTGTTTTGAAAGCCCTGATTCTATGACTTTCCCTGTCAATTTATAAATAACCAAGAAATAAAAGTAGTTACATTAATACATACTTAAAATATAAAATAAATGATTTTTTGAGGAAAAAATATTAAAGAACGTACTTCTAGGTTCTTACCTTTGGTGGCTTAAATGGATAATCTGATGAAAATGTGATATCCAGAAAAAACACACCACCTTCATATACAGAGCCTGGTGGCCCAAGTATAGTAGATCTCCATTCATAAATGTTATCTCCTTTAGGCCCAGCACTATTTAAAAGAAATTAAAAATCAGTACGTACATTTGTAAGCTAGAAACTAATGGAGTATTACAATTAGCAACCTAGAGCAAAGATGGTAAGTATAGAAGAGATTAAGTACCAATGCATATATGTAAAATATGTTTGTAAATATTTTAAACTTACAGAAAAATTTCAAGAAAAGTACAAAGAGTAACTGTGTAACTACCCAGAATTACCTGTCAGTTAGTATTTTGTCCTAATTTGCCTCTCCTCACACTTGTTTTCAAGCCATTTGAGAATAAGCTGCATATATCATGGCCCTTTCAACATAAATATTTCATTGTGCATTTCCTAAAACTCTTCTACAAACCTCAAAAGATACATTTGTAGTAACTACATCAACACAATGATTTACATTTTGTATTATGGAGTTGTCAACTGAATTGGTAGTATCATTTGAAAAACAAATTTTTCTCCAGACATCAGATCCAGTCTTGGAATCAAGTATGTCCTAGGTCATTTGCCTCCTTTAACAAAAGTCCTTTTAGCCTATGGCTTTGTAACCTTAACATTTTTACCATCCATCATCCTCTAAAAAACAAACTCATCACTGTGAGCTTATCTGGTGTTTCCTCACAACTAGACTCAAGCAATGTAGTCTTGGCCAGAAGAGCACATAAATGGTATCTCACATTCAGAGGTGCATGGAGTCTGCCTGCTCCTCATTGGTAACTTTAAGCACCAGACAAGGTGCTGTATAATTTTCCTACTGCTTAGTTAAAAACTTTTCCCTGTAAACAAGACTCTTGGGACAAATACTTCAAAACCATGTAAATATCCTATTCATCATCAAAATTTCTCTCCTTGATTTAGCATGTGACTCTTTAAACCTTACCATTATCATAGTAGCATAATCATGATTTTTATGAACTTTAATAGTTACTTCATCTTTATTTAACAGATATCCTTTCAGCCTTTTCTCCTACTTGTATGTATGTGTGTATACAAATACGGATACGTAACTTGTATTGTATTGATTCCTAGTTTTTCCTCATGGTTTGGAAATTCACAACTGCTTCTAATTATTTTAATGTTAAAATTATTCCAGATTTGGCCAGTGGGAATTGGTGGGAAATGGCTTCTATATTCTTGTAACATGTCACCATCAGCTTTTGAGCACTCCCTTCCTTTCCATTTAACAAGATACTCCAGGCTTCCAGCCTTGGCCATTAGCCATTTCTTTGTTTTTACAATATCATTAGAAATCAAAATCTGAGTGGTGAAAAGTCACACTTCTATGGTACTTTAATGCAATGTGCTTAACGCCATAATTTCACTTATAAAATACAAATAAGAGAGTTCAAATAAAATCTAAACTGACAATTACCTCTTGTGAAGGCAAATGTCTTTAAGCCCTCTTTAAATATACCATACACACTTCCACTATTCTCTAATCTTTACATTATAAATTATCCTGCTTCCCCAAAAAATGATATACATAAGGCTTTTCTTCTTTTAAAGTGTCCATCAGATTAGAAATCATCTGTAAGTTCTATTTATATTTTTTAGCAAAACATTTGTTAGTTTATTTTAGATATACATAATAACATTTATCACAGGGAATTTGCACCAGTATATATCTTGTTGTTGTTCCCATTCCCCCTTATGTTCAAAAGCTTTTTCACTTTTTCCTTCAATTTTCTTTTTTCTTATCTTCTTTCCTTTTCCCCAGACCACTCTCCCTTGTTCCCCTTCTCATTTGAACATTTTCTTTCTGTTTCCTGACTATTGTGTATTTTAGTCCTTATTTCCACTTTCAGTTTCTCACACCAAAGAAATATTTGAACACGTGTGTTCGATTTATTTCACTTAAGAGTATCGTCTCAAGGTGCATCCATTTAGCTAGAAATGTCTTGAGCTTATCCTTCTTTATGGCAGAGTTGTATTCCATTGTGTAATAAAAAACATCTTTATCCACTTGGTGGTTGATAGGCAACTGGGCTGTTTCCAAGATTTAGCTATTATAAACTGTTGCACTATAAACATGGGTGTGCATTTATCACTGTAGTATAATGCTTTTAATTCTTTTGGGAAGATACCAAGAAGGGGAATAGCTGGGTCAAATGGAACCTTCAGTTTCAGTTCTTTGAGGAATTTCCCACACTGATTTCCATAGCTGTCATATCAGTTTATACTTTGACCAACAGTGGAGAAGGATTCCTTTTTTCCCACAGCCCCATCAGTATTTGTTATTGTTTGATTTCTTTATAACAGCCATACTTTCTGGAATGGGATAGAATCTCAGCATTGTTTAAATTTGCATCTATTCAATGACCAGTGATGTTGAACATTTTTCATCTACTTGCTATGTCTACTTTTTCATTTGAGAAGTGTCTTACTTATTTCAGATGCCCATTTTTGGATTGGGTCTTTAAATTTGAGGGGTCTGATTTTTTTTGATTCTCCAAATATTCTGATATTAGTCTTTTGTCTGAGGAACAGCTGGGGAAAATTTTTTCCCACACTGTGGGTTGTCTTTGCACTGTTTGTGGTTTCTCTTGCTATGCAAAAGCTTTTTAATGAGATCCCAGTTGTTCATTCTTTGTGATAGTTCCTGTGTGACTGAGATTTTATTCATAAAGTCTTTGCCTACATCAATGTCTTCAGAAGTTTTACCTAGTCTATCTCCCAGCAGATTGTTTCAGTTTTAATATTTAGATCTTTGATCCATTTCAGGTTTAGTTTAGTGCATGGTGAAAGATATGGGTCTAGCTTTAATCTTCAGCAAGGAGAAAGCTAGTTTTTCCAGCATCATTTATTAAAGAGACTATCCTTCAGTGAAGGTGTATGGCTCCTCTGTCAAAGACAGGTTGCTGAGTATGTCTAGAGTTCTCATCTTCTACTCTGTTCCACTGATCCTCAGGTCTGTTTTTGCACTAGTGCCATGCTGTTTTTATCACAGTAGCTTTGTAGTATAATTTCAAGTCACAGATTGTGATGCCCCTTGCCTTGCCTTTGTTGATCAGAATTGCCTGTGCAATTCTAGGTCTCTTCTGGTTCCAAATGAGTTTTAGGATTGTTTTTCTAATTCTGAGATATGCTATTGGAACACTGATAGGGATTGCACTAAAGCTGTATAACAATTTTGGAAGTATGGCCATTTTCAATGTATTTTTTCTTCCTAACCAAGAACAAAGGAAATCTTTCCATTTTCTGGTATCTTCTTTGATCCCCTTTTTCACAATACTGTAGTTTTCAATGTAGAGGTTTTTTACTGCCTTTGATTGATTCCTAGGTATTTCAATTTTTTTGGATGCTATTTTGAAAGGTGTTTTCTCCGCTAATTTCTCTCTCAGTGAGTTTGTTATTCATGTACAGGAAGGCTGTTGATTTTGAGTGTTGACTTTGTATCCTGCTATGCTACTAAACTTGGTTATTAAATCTTGAAGTCTTTTCGTGGAGCTTTTGGCATCTTTTATGTAGTGTATCATGTCATCTGCATATAAGGATAATTTAACTTCTTTTTCTACCCTTATTCCTTTTATTTCTTTCTGCTGTCTAACTGCTAATGTTTCTACAACTATATGGAACAAGAGTGATGACAGTGGATATCCTTGTCTTGTTCCCGATTTTAAAGTGCAAGCTTTCAATTTTTGTCCCTTTAGGATAATACTGGGTGTTGGTTTGTCATAGATAGCGTCTATCAGATTGAGATAAAGTCTATCCTAATTTTCTGAAGGGTTTTTAATCACGAGTGGGTGCTGACCTTGTCAAATGTTTTTTCTGCATCTATTGAGAGGATCACATGGCTTTTGTCTTTGGCTCTGTTAATATAGTATATCACATTTATTGATTTGCATATATTGAACCATCCATGCATCCCTGGAATAAATCCTACTTGGTCATGTGTATTACATTTATTGATTTGTGCATGTTGAACCATCCCTGTATTCCTGGAATAAATCCTTCTTGGTAATGGTGTATAAATTTCATGATGACTTGCTGCATTGCTTGCTAATATCTTCTGGAGGACTTCTGCATGTATGCTTATTAGGGATATAGGCATGTGGCTCTCTTTTTTGGTTGTGTCCTTCTCTGGCTTTGTTATCAGGGTAATGCTTGCTTCCAGGAATGAATCTGGGAATATTACTTCCCTTTAATTTTCATTAAAAAGTCCGAGAAATACTGGCATTAGGTCTCCTCTAAATTTCTTATAGATTCAACAGTGAATTCATCAGGGCCTCAGCTTTTTCTTGTTGTTGAGCTTTTAATTGCACCTTTAAGTTCATTGACTGATACTGGTTTATTTAGAATTTTTATATCTTCTTGATTCAATTTTGGTAATACAGGTGTATGCAGGAATCTGTCCATTTCTTTGGCCCATTATCAGGAAAACAAAACACGCTCAAGTAAACAACTTAATGATGAACCTCAAGCTCCTACATAAAGAATAAGTAAAGCCCAAAGCTCCTAAGAGGGAGCAAATTATAAAGACCAGAGCAAAAATTAATGCAATCAAGACTAAGAAAACAATAGAAAGAACTAATGAATCCAAGAGTTAGTTCTTTGAAAGATTAAATAAAATTGGCAAACCCTTAGCCAACCTTATATAAAGAAAGAAAGACTCAAATCCATGCAATCAATTAGGGATCAAAAGGGTGAAATCACAACAGCTCCTGCAGAAATCCAGAAGATCATCAATATCTACACTTCAAGAACCTGTATTCTAATAAGATAGCAGCTCTATTTAAAATAAGTGCAAATTAATAAAATCAACCCATAAAATAGGATATAAGTTTAAGTAAATACATATTAATTTAAGTACATATTAATTCTGTAAAACACACTGTAAATTATAAAACTTCAGATGAGTGACTAGCAATAATCAAATGTGTACACTGAGAAACGGTTCATTCAAAATAGGGAGATGGCATAATAAAGTAGTTACAGGTTGCTTCAATAATCCATCTCTGAAGCAGGTGTGTATGTACAATAAAATATCACTCTTTTGACCTTAGGGGAAAATGTCTTTGAAAATAAGTAAACCACTCTAAGCGTTACACACAGTAACTGAACTAATCTTGTCATGGCTCATTTTTTTGGTCATGATTTGAGTATCAGGTATGTTGTATAAGTGAATAGTTGCTAAAAGATAAAAACCACAAAAACTGAGTACACCAAAAATATAAAAACCAAAAATTCAACCTGACTCAATGGCATTTCTTTCCAAAGTTAATTTTTCACTCAGTGACTCAAGATAATTATAAAATTACATACATTGTAAGTAATTACAATGTCAGAGTTACAGCACTTCCAGTAAAACACTGCAAAACTATACACCTTACATACTAGTAATGATGATAATCTGTTAGCCACTGTTTACTTCATCCTTTGTATAAACCAGGCATTGCTTGAAGCACCACAGTGCTTTCTCTTACCAAACCTTTAGACAGAGTAATAGTGTTATATTCCTATTTTTAGATAAGATAAGCATGTTTTCACTTAAATCCATTCCAAATAAGCTTTTCTTCTATCCCTCCACTGAAACAGCTCTTATCAATGACCTCATTACTAAAGCCAATGATTACTTCTCAACTTTAATATTATTTGGTCCAGCAATATTTTACAGTCAAACAGGTTCTCCTTGATACAAGTTTTCTATTTTGTTGCTAGAATAAAATATTAGTTTTCCTCTAAGCTTTCTTGACTCCTCCTCTTCCATCTCTATTGCCATTTCTTGTTTCTCTAACCTCCAAATACTTCTGTTCCTCCAGATCTCAAACCCCAAGACCTTGGAGCTCTTCTCTTTTCTACCTAAATATATCTTTCAATGATTCCATGCGTTTTACTCCTTGTAAAGCACAAATACATTCTTAACTCTCAAATTTATGTCTATAGTATAGATTCCTATTCTGAATTCAGAGAGGGGCATCTAAATGCTAAGCCTTGATTTTGAAAACTAATATTTGAATCAAGTAATTCTGCAGAGTATCTCAAATCTGAGACATTCCAAAAATACCTAATATAGTGGTACATTAGGAACTTGATTCTTTCCACAATTCTGGTCACAAACTGAACTGGATGAAAACCAAATAAAATTCAATGGTTAGGTTCTATGTTGACCTTGTAAGGAAATTTGATTCAGATCTCATCCAATTTGGTTTCTGACCAGAATTTTGAAAGAATTAAGTTTGTGAACCAAGGTACCACTGTATTCCAATTACAATCTTTCCTATTTCAGCTAGTGGTTAATTCCATATATACTAGTCCCTCAAGGCAAAAGTCTAGATCTCATCTTTGACCTCTTTCTTTCTAACCCACGCAGTATAGCAGCAAATTTTACTGGTTTTGACTTCAAGCCACATCCCAAAATTATACTATTTCTGTCCAACTCCACTAGCCCAACCTTAATTAAAACTCCAGCATCTATACCTGGATAACTGTAATAGTTTCCTACGTGGACTTCTGACCTACTTCCACACAATACTAGTCTATTCTCAATCAGACAGAATGACAACTAAAAAGCAATTGTGATCATATAATCTGGGGGGGTGGTGTCTGAAGGCTTAACTTCTAGTTTTGTGTTGAAGTCAAAAGAAAGCCTTGTAATCTAAAACATGTAATTTGCTGCTGCCACAATCCTCCTTATGTGTTAACTCTCTTCCTTGTTCAGTTGGTTGAAGCAATGATGTTTCTCCAATGCACAACATACACAGCCACCTCTGGGTCTCCAAGCAGTATGTCGCCACTGTGAAGGCTCGCTCACCTTCACATACCCACTTGTTTGCTCTGTCTGCTGTTTCAACTCAAAAGTCACCTTCTCAGCAGGCTTTTCTCTGCCATTCTCTCTAAAACATCAAGTGATCGCCACACAATTCTTAGTCTCCTCTCCATTTTTCTCTGTATTTATCATTCTCTAACATATTACATGTTTGTGTTACTGTCCGTCTCCCCACTAGAATGCAAGCTAAATGAGGATACAAGATTGGGGGGACCTGCCCAAGGGGACAGAAAAAGAAGGTCTTAAAAAATAAGTGTATTAGCAGTGGTGACAAAAATAAATGCATACTAAAGGCTTTCTTACATTATTTTCATAAAGAAGGGTTAATTTACTTAATTTTTTTCAAGGATGCTCCAAAAGTAAAATTCATACCAGTTCTGGATCAAATTATGAAAACACATATACAAATTAACAGATTTATTGCAATCTAAGTACAACCCCTCAAGGGGGAAAAAATCAATCACTAAAGTGTATAATTAGGGACTAAAAATATTTTTGTTTAAACCTGTTTAATAAATAAGAAATATTTTTTATTTTACTATTTTCCCTTTGTAAACCTCCATTTTCCCTTTTTAAAGCCATGTTTTGTGTAAGCTATTATATCAAAACAAGTAACATTAAAAAATGCCATTACAGTGGCACATTGGCATCTGGAAATATTCTGTTATTAGCTCCTCTGTTAAAAAATAACATCATTTTAAATATCAGCAACATCAAGACTGGTATATTAACAAAATCCAGCTTCTCACTGCTGGAATATTAATTCTGCAATTACTTTTATGGCTAGGGTCATCATGAGCACTATCTTTCTGCAGCACAGTAGTGATTTCCTGCAGGAACTTTCAAATATTTAATGGGTTCATTTTATAAACATACTTTTCCCTCACTTTAATACTTCTATAAATCAAAACTTTCAATATTATAACTAAGCCATACACAGAGGTCTATACTAATTACATGTATGCTTTTTTATCCCTAAGGCAAAAACAAACAAAAAAACTCTTAAAATGAGCTCAACTAAATAATAAAAGAATATATAAGACAACACAACTATGAAGAAAACTGTGTAATGGTGAACACCTGAGTTTAAACGTTATGTTGTTAAAATAAATATTGCTGTAAGATGTATCTGAAATAAAAATTCTAGTTATACATTATTAAAAGAATGCTTATATGACTACAAAAATTAACATCAATCTCAATCTACTTTTAAAGTGCTCAGGCTACTGAAAAAAAAAAAACCTACATAGATAGTCTCCATATTTATGCACAAGAAGACTAAATATGTCAAAATTTATCTTTCAACAAAATCCTAGCAAATTATTTTGTGGTTCTCAACAAAATAATTCTAAAGTTTATGAGGAGAAAATCAAAGCCACCCAGAATAACTCAGAAAGGAGAGAATAAAAACAGAGGATTACCAAACATCAAGACTTATTATAAAGCTGGTGAAATCAAGACACTGTGGTTCTGGTGAAAAGAAAGACATAACAAGGGGAAAAGAGTAAAGAGACCAGAAATAAACAGATATATATAAATATAGTCAACTAACCTTTGACAAAGTGGCCAGAGCAAAGACAGCCTTTTCCATTAAAACTGAGGGAACTGAACTTCTGTCTGAAAACAAATGAATCTAAACATCAACGTTACACTCTTCCTCAAAATTAACTCAGATTAACTAAAAAATTAAGTCAGTGTGGGTCACGAACATGAGAATGAAAAACTATAAAACTCCTAGAAAATAGTACACGAGAAAACCAAGCACATTACCTTTTATAAATAGCACTAAACAACACACAACACATTAAAAAAAATTAAGTTGGATTTCATTAGAATTTAAAACTACTACTCTGAAAAACAATGTCAAGAGGACAAGAAGACATATGACTAGAATATGCAAAGAAAAGCAAGTATTTGCAAAAGATACATCTGATAATGAAATATTATCCAAAATATGCAAAAGAACTCTGAGAAGGCCACAATAAATGAAACCAATTGGAAAAACAAGCAAAAGATCTGCACGCTTCACCAAGAAGAAATACAGATGGCAAATAAGCATGACAAGATGTTCAACCTCATGCCATTAGGAAATACAAATTAAAACAATGACATAACACTATATATCTACTGTATTGGGATGACTAAAATCCAAAATACCGACCATACTAAATACTACTAGATGTAAAGCAACAAGAACTATTATTATCCTGTTTTCAGTGAGAATGCAAAATGTCTAGATTTTACATGTGATATCCTCTGCAAGACAGTTTGGCAATTTCTTATAAAACTTAACATATCTTACCACAGGAGCCAGCATTTGTTGGTATTTACCAAGGAACTGGAAACATGTCCATACAAAAAAATCTGCACATGGATATTTACAGCAGTTTTAGTCATAAGTGCTAAAATTGTAAAGTAATCAAGATATTCTTCAGTACATGAATGGATGCAAAAACTGGTAAATCTGGATGAGAAATACTATTCATTCCTAAAAAGAAAGTAGCTGTCAGGACATGAAAAGACATGAACCTTAAATGTGTATTACTAAATGGAAGACACCTATCTGAAAAGGGTACAAATTGTACAACTCCAAGTACATGACATCCAGGAAGAGAAAAAACTATGGAGACAGTAAAAAGATAAGTGGTTGTCAGACACTGTGGGTTTGACAGTGCAAAGGGATAAATATAGCACAGAGCATCTTTAAGACTGGTGGATATTCATGTGGCATTATATATTTCTCAAATCACACAAAATGTACAGCACTAAGAGTAAAGCCTAATGTAAACAAGAGTCATTAGATGATAATGACATATCATAGTAGATTCACACCATAATATACCACAGTGGTGTGGGATACTAATGGGGGAGACTGTATGTGTCATGGGCCTAGAGGTATACAGGATCTCAGTACTCTCCACTCAGCTAAACCTAAAAGGGCTTTTAAAAAGGACTTGTTAATTTAAAAACCAAATATGAAATTTAGAACAAGTTAATGTTCATATATTAAGACCAGAAAAAGTAAGCATTTCTTTCAAGTACTGGCTTATAAAAAGAGTTTCTAATTTATCAAAGGATGTATCCGAAAATCTGCCTTTAAATCAGATATTCTCGACTTGGACATATTCTGACCACAATAGTAAATGGTGATAAATGCTGGCCCACAAAAGTTATATAAAACCATTTATGGTATCCTATAGCATCAAATGAGTTAAATGAATGAGTATAGTGTAGTGAAAAGCACTATTATATTTTATTCATCGTTGTTAACAGGATAAGCATTTGAAAATACATAATCTCAAGGGCACTTGGCTCAATAATCTGGCCCAAGGCTGTGAAGTGGGGTGGTATTCAATCTAGCCTCTGATCTTGTCCTATTCTTTCAATTACAACTTTGTAACCAAATGAAAAAGGGACAAGAGTAAGATTCTGGTCACAAAGAATGACAGGCAAAAAGAAATTATTTTTGGAGAATTCTAGTGATGAAATGATTGAAAAACGGAGGACAAGGGGAACAGGACTGCAAAAGTGATGGATGGATGTGCTATGTTCAGGAAGGCAAATGGACAGCCCATCAATCAGCCTAAAACGAGAGCGAAGTAAGGAGACAAGGGGAAGGAAGGAAAGAAAGTGGCTAGGAATCACGTAACAGCAAGTATGAAATGGAAAAAAGATTCTCCTGGGACTGCAAAGCACAAAAATGCAGGGCAAAGAAAGTAAGGTAAGCAATCAACCCAGGTTGAACAGTGGGTGTTCCCTTCAGCAACAATGATGAGGACTAGGTCTTGATAAGGTTGGAAACAGAACTGGGAGATAATCAGAAGGGGGTTTCCCTGTGAGAAGACAAAAAGCACTGGTCAGTACTACGCTGGTGTTAAGATGATATGTGCAACTAAAGTGTTCTTACTCATGACTCCTTTTGGCATTCAGGCCATTTCCAGGTATTTTTAAACTTCAAAAGTTTCTGAAAAGTAGTTAGTGTATTTCCTAACTGTTTAAGTTGGTGGAAACATTTCTAAAGCTACACAGATTCTAAAGTATTGTACTTATTATTGACATCATCAAAGTCCTGATTAGTGCTATATTAAAAAAAAAACAATTTTTGGCAAGGTATTTCAATTTGAGAATTAGTTACCTTAACGATTATTTTGTAGGCAGAGCACCCACCACGCCGCCCAGCCGCGATCATCAACTCCAAGCTGGCTCTATGTTTTGCTTCCCCTTGACAGGCAGCAGAAGTGCGAATTAACCGAGTGACTTGACTGTGGACAAGTACACTGCTTAGGGAGAGAAGGTAAGCCAGAAAGGTCAGAAGACCCAGGGAGAAAGTATGGACATAGCCAGCAGCTTCAGGGATTCCAGTGCCATGCTCCCAAAGTGACTGAGTTAAAACATTGCCACTAGAGACTACCAGAGAGAAAGTGCAGGCTGGGCATAGGATAAGACCCCCACCCTGACCCCCTGAAGCTTAAACTCAGGCTGAGAAGGACACACCCTGTGGAAGGAGACCAGATGGCTGACTGCTTTTTCCAAAAAACCAATGTGAACAAGGTTACAGGAGTGGGATGAATGGACAGAGGGGCCTCTGGTGTGGGGAGTATATCGCACAAACCCAAAGGCCCTGAAGATAGGCAGAGAAAATCATGACTTGCTGGATTTCAAGACTATAGATACAAGACAGACTCTTTCAAAAATACAAAGGAATTTTTGTCTCAATTTTTAAATTTTTCTTTCCTTCATCAGATTTTTGGGGACGTGGGACTTTTCTCTCCTTTTCATTTTAATTTTTTTTTCTTTTCTCCATTTTTTAAAAATTTTTTTCCTTCATTTGCCTTTTTTTTCTTGTTCATTATTTTCTATGACAGCTTTCTAATATTATCTGTTTCTTTTTACTCATCAAAGGCTCCCCTACCTCACTTTTCACTCCTTAACTTCCATTAATATTTCGAATTGTACTTTTCTCATTCTCCAGTTTTGCTCCCTCTCTACTTGTACTACTATAAACTATTAAGCTTTCTGAAATTTTTAGACATTTAGTAAAGTCTAGGCTATCACTATTGAATATCGTTCTGTTGTTAGTGAAGATGGTAAATTTGACCCATTTAGGAGATACTTACTATAGTATTTGATTTGTGTTAGTAGTTATACTATAATTAAATCTCTCTTCTATGGTTAAGGGTGGTACATTATCGGTGCTTAGGGTATGCTGATATCTGGTTTACTTTTGATGCTATGATTGTTACTGTTTTTATTACTATAGACATGATAGCACAGTTGTTTTCTCTGTATGTAAATATCTGGATTGCTTTTGTGTCATTAACAACCCAGGGGCCAATTCTTGAAGAACTGGGTACTGCAGTCTCCACTCCCAAATGAAATCAAATGATTGGACGCTGGGACAGAGGCAAAAAGTTTACAAGTAGCCACACACACTCAGAGGTCATTGCTGAAAAGCAGACATTAACTAAAGTAGCCTCCACACTAGCAACAGAGTCATCCACTATAATCAGGGCAGCAGCCTCAGCACAAACAAACCAGCAAACAGAAAATTAAAAAACATGAGAAAACAAGGCAACAAAATACCTCCAAAAACTCTCAACTCCCCCAAAAGCTGATCCATAGGGCACTGAAGGGGAAAAAAATCAAAGCCTCAAAACTATTTGAAAAGAATACAGGAGACAAGGATCAGTAAGGAATTTGGTGAGCTTAAAGAAGATATGAATAAATAAATAATAGGCTTAATAAAACAATCAATACACTAATACAAAGCTACACAAAATACAGAACTAAACAAAATGATACAAAACATTAATGACTAGCATAAAAAAATTAAGAGTGATAAAAAGATTCCAAACAAATTCAGGAGATGAAAAATTCTATCAAAACTATGGACAGAGTATCAGAACTGAACAACAGGTCTCTTGTCAGCGACCAATTAATGAGAAGTACTTAAGAACAACAATAACAACAAAAAAAAAACCCCACAAAAGTGGATCCAACAGCTGCTAAAAGACACAAACACTAATCTAAGATCACAGTGGACTCTTGATTCACTAACTCAATTCGTTCACAAGGGCTGCTTCTAACTCAGGTTGGTCAATGAAGGCTCAGGCTGGTCCATATACAGCCTTCAAAGTCTCTGTCCTGTAATCAGGCAGATCTCAATGTCCTTGAAGAGAGAATGGCCAAGGATTTCTCGGTTAACCCCGCACTCAAGAAAGGATGTTGTAAAGTTCCTTCAGAATTCCTTAAAGGTTAAATCTGTATCTGAGGACATCCGGAAGACATGGCTGATATTTAAGTCATAACTCAAGACTTGGTTTGCAAATTAAAACTAAAATTCCGGTCAAAAGCCAAGTTGTTCATTTGCCAGGCTGGTCATAACTCGAGGGTCGTCCACTGTAATTGGAATCAGTGAAAAAGCAGAAAACACAAACGACATTAAAAAACCTCTTTACTGAAATAACAGCCAGAAAGTTTCCAAACATGGGAAAAGAATTTAACATACAGACAAGTAAGGCATATAGAACCCCAAATAGCCATGGCCAGAAAAGAACCACAAAGTCCAACATGAGAACAGAATCTTAAAAATCTGTGAGAGAAAAGCAAATCACTAACAATGATAAACCTACTAAAATTGTAGCAGATTTCTCAACATAAATCTTAATGGCCTTGATAGCTCAGAGTGAAAAGTAATTCAGGCCCTAAAAGAAAACAACTTTCAACCCAGACTGATACAGTTGATACTTTCATTTGTGAACTTATTTCATTCCATGACTTTGGAAAAGATGGCCATGTTCATGTTTATGCGGTAAAGACAGCCATGGTCGTGTTCATCATGTGATTCAGGGTTTACAAACAAAAACAAAAACAAAATTTTGCCAAATGCTTCTGTTTGCGAACCAAATTGCTCATCAACCAAGGTACTGCTATATATCCTGCAAAATGTTCATTTAAAATTGATGGAGAAATAAGATATTTCTATGATAATTTAAAAAATCATGACAACCAAACCAGCACTTACACAGTTTTAAAAATATCTCACAAATAGACAATTAAACTAACAATGACAAAAAGCCTTAAAAAACCCGAATACACCAGGCAAGGTGAGCAGTTAAGCAGAAAGGAAATCAGCAACAGGAAAATAATGCAATGACAAGAGTAAGTCAAAATCATTCAGTAATAACTCTCAATGTGAATGGGTCTCAATTCCCCAATCAAAAGACAGACTGGCAAATAGATTATTTAACAAAATCCAGCCTTATACTGTATGCAAGAACACATTTAATCCAAAAAGAAACTATTTAGTTAAAAAAAGATAACAGGCTAAAAATCAAAGGATGAAAACATTATTTCATGGAAGGGGAACCAGAAAAGAAGCAGCAACAGTTATTTCATATTGGGACAAAATGAACTTCAAGGTAGAACTGATTAGGAGAGGCAAAAAAAGTCAATTATATATTGGTTATGGTAACAACTCAACAGAAAGGGATGATGATTATTAACATATATGCATTGAACAACAAGTTTACCCAACTTCATAAAACAAATACTACTGGATATAAAAGATGCTGTTACAAACAAGACAAATCAGTAAGAATAAAAAATCAACAAGAAATATCACAGTTGAACAAAACTTTTGAAAAAATGAACTTAATAGGGTATCTATAGTTTTCCAGCAAACAAGAAAATACATTCTTCTCAGTAGCATATGGAATACTCTCTAAATAGACTATGTACTAGTGAATAAAGGATGCTTAATACAAGAGAATCAAAATTACAACATGCATATTATCAGATCAGAGCACAATGAAGCTAGCAATCAATGGCAAAGAAATCACAAAAATTATGCAAACCCACAGAAGTTAAACAATGTCCTCTTGAACAATCAATAGTTTTCAGAACAAATCAAGGAAGAACTAAGACAATTCCTAGAATTAAACCATAATGCTAGTACAACATACCAGAACCTATGAGACACAATGTAGGCAGTCATAGTAAGGTAGGTCACAGCTGTGAATGCTCACATTAAAAAAAACAAAAAATGTGAGTCCAAATAAATTACCTAATGATGTGCATCAAAGTCCTAGAAAAACAAGAACAATCCAAATCTAAAGCCAGGACGTTACAAAAGTATGAAGATCAGAGCAGAAATCAATGAACTGAGACAAAAGAGGGGGAGGGGGAGAGGGAGAATATCAAAGACCTGGTCCTTTGAAAGAATAATGGACAAACCCTTAGCCAATCTTACCAAAGGCCTGGGGGGGGGGGGATGAAGATGCAAATCAATCCAATTAGCCCTGAAATCAGGGACACTGCCCAAATCCAGAAGGTTACTAGTTACTACTTTGCAAACCTGGAGGCCAATAAAATGAAGAACTAGAAGAAATGGACACCTGGATACATATAAATTACCAATACTGAATGAAAAAGAATATAAAAACCCTGAATAATCCAGTAACAGGCAATGAAACTGAAGCAGTAATTTTAAAAACCTACTAAGAAAAAGCCCAGGTCTGGACAGATTCACTGCTAAATTCTACAAGGACTTCAGGGAAGATCTAACACCAATATTTTTCCAACTCTGTTGGGGGTCTCAAGGGGAGAGGGACTTATTTAGAAAACAAAGACACAAAACAGGGGGAGGGGTGTTGTCAGAGCTTTAAGGAGCTAAGACAAACTTTTTTTTTAAACCAGCTTTTAAGCACTTAGAAATAGGGAGTATGTGTATTTGTCTCTATGTCAGAACAGTGTATTTTTAAAATAGGGAGTATGTGTATTTGTCTCTATGTCAGAACAGTGTATTTTTAAACTATTAACAGAGTTTTTATAGGAACAGCAAGAAATCATCTATCAAGGACAGTAAACATTACGGATTCTGTACGTGTGAATCTGGGAGGTTATCTTTAACCTCATGTTATCAGGCATTTTTAATAACAGCGGGTAAGACACATGCACGGGTTTAACCAGAGTTTACAACATGTCCGGAGACAACTCCTTCAAAACTCTTTAATGAAATTAAAAGGGAAGAATACAGTACTTCCAAAGTCATTCCTGGAAGCTAGCATTACCATATTCTAAAATCATACACAGATGCTACCAAAAAAAGAACTATATGCCAATCTCTTTAAGGAACACAGATGCAAAAATCACTCTCAACAAGATACTGACAAATAGAATGCAGCAAATCATCAAAACACAGATACAAGGATGATTCAACATACACATATTACCTATCACATAAACAAAAACAAGGGCAAAAATCACAATCATTTCCAAAGATACAGAAAAAGTACTGACAAACTCCAACATGCATTCTTAATAAAAACACAAAGGAAAATACATATAGAAAGGATTTAGCTTAATCTGATCAAAGCTATTCATGACAAAACCACTGGCAATATCATATTAAATGGAGAAAACTGAAAGCTTTCCCTCTAAAATTAGAAATAAAACAAGGATATCCACTATCACCAGTCTCGTTCCACATATTACCACAATGCTAGAAAGAGCTATTAGTCAAGAAAAAGAGATAAAAGAAACATGTATAGGCAAGAAAGGAGTCGAATTATCATTTGCAAATGACATGCCTTCTACACCAAAGACCCAAAATATTTCTTCTAAAGACTCCTTGAATTAATAAATTCAGCAATGTAGCCTGATAAAAACCAACACACAAAAATTAGTCGTATTCCTGTACACTAATAATGAACTAAATGAGAAAAAATTAGGGAAAAAATCTTTCACAACAGCATCAAGAAAAATTGAATATTTAGGAATTAATCTAACCGATGAAATGGAAGACCTCTACAATGAAAACCACAGAACTGTGGAGAAGGAAATCGAAATGGGTATCAGAAAATAATGATACCCTGTATCTTCACCAGCGGAAACAACATAGTCAAAATAGCCATACTTCCAAAAGTGATACAAAGATTTAACAAAATCCCAATCAAACTACCAACAGCATTCCTCACAGAAACAGAGAAAGAAATCCTAAAATTTACACATAAGCAGAAGACACCCAGAATAGCAAAAGTAATGTAGAGTAACAAGAGCAAAGCAGGAAGCAACACAATCCTGAATGACAAAGCTAAGGTGACAAAACCAGCATGGTAGAAAAACAGATACACAGACCAAAGGAACAAAACAGAGGATGCAGAAATAACCCCAGGCACATTCATGTATCTGATCTTTGAAAAGAGGGCCAAAAACAAACACTGGAAGACAGACAGTCTCTGGGAAATTTGGCAATTCATATAGAGAAAGGTGTGTCTAGACCAGAGTTGCTGAACCTTTTAGAGCTTCCAGTGTTACAAACCGCTAGTGAGAGCACACGTGCCATAGGTTCGCCACCAGTAGTAGACACTAGACTCCAATTAACTAAAGTTTTGCCATGTACTCATCTAAATGAAAATGGATCAAAGATCTAAATGTTAAAAACAAAAAACCTGCTGGGAAATAAAATACATAAAACTCTTAAATGACACAGACATAGGCAAGACTTACCAAATTAAAAAGTTTCTGCACGCGAGCATGCGCGCACACACACACACACACACACACACACACACAGACACACACAAATCAACATAGTGAAAAGACAACCTGTAGGATGGGAAAAAATTTTCCCAGAAATTCTTTAGGCAAAGGACTAATAATTAAAATATATAAAGAATTAAAAGAAAAATCAGGCCCCTCCAAAGAAATGACCCAATTAAAAAAAAATAGGTAAGTGAAATGAATAGACACTTCTCAGAAGTACAAATAGCCAATACATGAAAAAAAATGTTCAGTATCACTGGCCATTAAAGAAATGCAAATTAAAACAATACTGAAATTCCATCTTACTCCAGAAAGGATGGCTATCATCAAGAAATAAATAACAACAAATGCTGGCAAACCTACAAGGAAAAAGGAACCCTTCTACATTGTTGGTGGAAATTATACTGGTACAACTACTATGAAAAATCAATGTGGAGATTCCTCAAAATATTAAAATTAGAAATTCCATTTGACTCAGCTATTCCCCTTCCAGGGGACTAAAGACCTCATATTGCAGTACTACGTATGTACCTATGTTTATAGTGGCACAATTTATAATAGCTAAATCTTAGAAGCGACCTATGTGTCCAGTAACAGATGAATAAATAAAGAAAATGTGATATTTACATTCAGTGGAGTAATAGTCTGCTATAAAAGGATAAACTTCAGTCATTTGCAGGAAAATGGATGCGCCTTGAGACCACAGCGTTAAGTGAAATAAATCAGACATGAAAGCTTAAATATTGTATGGTTTGTCTTCAATGAGAAACCCAAAAGAGAAATAAAGAGCAAAATAGGCAGAAAATAAGAAGTAGGGAGATAGATCTTTCTCATATGGGAAGAGGGATTAAAAGATAAGTGGGAAGGGGAAAGAGTAAGGAAAGGGCTGAAAAAAAGAATTAAGATGTGTTGGATATATACTAACACCCCAAAACAATGCAATCATTATGTACTGCAAACATTGTGTATGGATAAAAATATATAAAAATTTTTAATTAAAGGAGTAGTTCATAGTTTATACATTACATTTATCTTCTTACAAGATGTGTCTGTGCTGGCTACCATCTCTTTTACATCATCTTAATAATACATTCAAGTTAGTAAAACTAGTAGAAGAGCTGAAGAATGAGACATTTAAGTAACAATGAACCAGCCACAATTAGGCAAAATCAAATAATTTTACACTACACCAAACTGTATGGAAATACCTTAGTACTTCAGAAGTATTATCTAGTGTCTTCAGATTCTATACGAAATTATTACATTTAGAAAATGTATTTTTAATTGGACAAGGAAATTCCACATCTTAAGATATCATTTCACTAAAAAAGTAGCAGTCTAAAACACAGAGCAACATATATAAAGCTAGCTCATCTATTCATTATAAATGTATATTTAAAAATACATATAATGCTGCTTTTTTAGGTTTAAGTAACTTAAAATAGTTATCAGAATTTATAAACGTCTCTTGCATACCCTTCAGAGCTGGTTCATTTAAAAATGCTTAATATTAGAAATTAAAATCAATCACTATTAAAATCACTAAAATAAGCACTAACCGCCCTAATACTTATGTTGCTATTCTTAATAGTGCTATCATTTTAGTGTCTTGGTATGAACACTATTGAAGTAAGGGAAGAGAAAGTTCACTATAACTTTTTTAGGCCAACAGTGTACAATTCAGGGTAGGTCCCAATAAATATTCTCCTGAGTTTTAAAACTGGTATTTTAAAACTAAAGATATTCAATCTAGTATTAAGATAGTGGAAAACTGCAAAAATCCAAAGTGTCTATCAATAAATGATAAATATATTTTATCGCAATTAAAATAAATGTCCAAACTGTACATGGTGGCACATGTCTGTAACCCCAGCACTCTGGGACACTGGGGCATGAGGGCTGATTACAAGTTTCAGCTCAGCCTGAAAAACTGAACCACTTGGCAAGTCTATCTCAAAAAAGAAGGGGAATGGAGATTGAGAATGTAGCTCAGGGCAATGTCTGTCAGTTCCATTCCCAACAATGGAGGAAAGAAAAGGTGTTCCAGCTGGCTTAGATGTGAGAATTAACACAGGTTATATTTATTATTTTAAACAAAAAAAAGTTTCAAAGTGCACTGAACTTTAGTTTACTATTGGTGTAAATAAAGAGGAAACATTTTATAGAGTAGCAGCTCTATGCCAGACACATTAAATGTTATCTATCTTGATCTTCAGTAATCTATGGAGAACTTTTAATCACACTTTCACAGATATAAACAGGAAGGACCAAGGTTAAGTGGCTGAACTATGTTCACATATAGGTAAGATTCTCTTTTAAAATATCTTCTTCACAAATTTTAAAGCAGTAAATCCAAAAAATATCCTCTTCAATAATTTTCTAGAAATTGTGATCAGAGTATGTCCTGTAGAGAGCAGTGGGCTCTTTTCATAAAATTTGTTTCCACCAGATTCTAAATCCTTTATTAAAAAGTTGATTTAACCACTGGAAATGGTGGTGCATCTCTATGTCATCCTGACACTCAAGAAGCTGAATCAGAAGAATCTCCAAGAGTTGAAGGCCAACCTAGGCTACAAAAGCGAGTAAAGGAAAAGCGTGAAATACACAGCAAGACCTTGATACAGAAAAAAAAAAAATTACCAGTTTAACATCTTTTACATAAATTACAGCAAAATGCTTCTATAACTTCCTAGTCCTTTATAATTTACTATGATAGTGAAAGTGGAATTTTTGAGACCTAGTCTTTTTCACATACTGAGAATGTGGCATACAAATGGATTTTCTTTTTCTGCCCAGCCAGCCCTGACATTACCACATAGTTTACAAAGAAAGCAGTATTTATTTTCATGGTCTTTCATTTAAAGATGCTTGACTGAACATAATCCTAAAAAGGCAGTATGTCCATATGATATAGATATATAGCACTCATAAATAAATCTGAAGTTTTTAAAACCATGTATATGAAAGAGTTAATATTTCTACCAGTTAAATGTATATATATATTTGATTAACTAAAAAGTATCTAAAGCACCTGCCTACAGATTTCCATCTGTACCAGATAATATAAGGCTTTCTTGATCTAGTAATTAATTACCAGAGTCCTTCTTCAAAACTACTACTGTACTGTATTGTACTATAAAGCTTTACAGCCTATTATGACATCCATCATCCAAATGCAGCCAGGCCTATTGCATATAATCATGAGAAACACTTTATAACAGAGTAAGAATGCTAGCCCAGATTCATCCACTGCAAAGTACACTTGTATAAATGTAAGTGAAAGCATTTCTAAAAATACAATCATACACAAGATGAAGTATTTATTTAAACATCCAAGCTCAGTCAGTTCAACAGTGAGTGTGTGTGTGTGTGTGTGTGTGTGTGTGTGTGTGTGTGTGTGTGTGTGTGTGTGTTTTGGTACCAGGTATCAGACTCAGGCCCTTGTGCTTGCGAGGTGGGTGGTGGAACCACTGAGCCAAATCCCAGGCTCTTAGTTCAACAATAGTTTAATCACCTAGTACTCAGTAGGCCCTAGTGCTGGAAGGATAAATTTTAAGGACAGTGAAATTCAACATCAATGTAAGTACACTGTATTTCACTAATACTGTGGTCACAATCTTACAATTTAAATCTCTCTCTTTTTCTAGTCACATTCACTGTGGAGCATGATACTAGACTGAACTAAAATACTTATAATCACAAGGCTGCTATCAGGAGATATTTGACTTTTGTTACTGGAGACATCAAGAATATCCTTTTCAGGCTATCCAGTTGGAACCCTCTGAAAAATCCAGGAGCTGCTCTTCTTATTCCCAATTAAACCCCCTTAACCTCCTCTTTGGGTTTGTGATTCATTCCTGTAGTTTGCAGAACCATGAGCTCGGTACATATGGTAACATCTGGGGGTTTTAAAAAAACAACAACAAAAAAGCATACCACAGCAATGTATGTGCACCTATGTTCATAGCGGCACAATTTGTAATAGCTAAAACATGGAAACAGTTCAAGTGACCATCAACTGAAGACTGATTAAAGAACATGTGTTTTTTTTTAATAGAATGGTCTACTACTCACCCATAAAGAATGAGAAACTAGAGACATTTATAGCTAAATGGATGCACACTGAGGCCACACTCTCAAGTGCAGGACACACATGTAAATACAAACAGTTTCTCTGGTGTGAGAAACAAAGTGTAAATAAGGGTTAAAATGTGTAACAGATAATGTGAAATAGAAGAAATGGTGTAAAGGGGAAGTGGGAAGGGTAGGGAAAAGGAAAGAAGGGAAAGGAATATGAGAAAAGAAAGAAATGGAAACAAAGTCTTTGTAAATAGGGAGAGGTGGAAGGGTTGAAAGGACAGGGGAATGGGATAAAAAAGTAAGAACCAAGATATATTATGTAAAGGTACAAATTCCCAATAATGAATGTCAGCATAGTGTATACCTAAAATGTACCAAGAAAATTAATGAATTTTAACAAAAAAGCCAAAAAGACATGAAAAAAAATCCTCCTCGTCCCAGTCTCTTCTCTTTCAATCTCTTAGCTAAAGCTTATATAGAGTTCTACATCTCTAATGGAAGAGAGGAAGAGGAAGAAATAATCTCAGCTACCAATGAGGTGCTTATTTTAACATACGTTATCAAAGTACCTGGAGTTTTGGAATATCCCTAGCATGGAGAAAAGATTTAATCACATTAAGTACATCAAATGCTAAATGGACATGTGCGAACTACAACAGAAACCTAAGCATAGTTCCTAACATATTCCTAGAGGAAAACCATACCTCAGTATTTCTTCCCATACTTCAAGCAATTGCTTTATAAATGAACAGCCACTAAGTGTTTTAGGAAACATTTTATTTCTCTGGCTGAAAGTAAATTAAGAGTTCACAATTTACTAGGAAGAGATACACAGGCAACTTAGGGGACGAAGCTGGCTAGGAAAACAATACAGAGAAGTGATTCTAAATGAAAAGGTAAAACCAGTTATTTTGCAGTAGTTTCCCATTATTTTATACTCTACTCCCTTCCCAAAGAATGGTGCATTTCAGAATTTCCCCCAGAATGACCTTTTACAAATTTATGAATTTGGCCGAAGAGAGAAATTATTCAACCAACTAGGGAATGCTCTAGTTTATTAATTCATACTGTGTCTTAGGAACATGAATTCACCTTGAATCAAAAAGATGTAGCTGAGCTTTTACAATGTACAAAATACAATACTTGTCAGATGCAATGAAGAAACAAATCACCAATTTATTACAGATTTGTTGAGTATCTACTACCTAAGCTAGAAATTATTGATGCAATGGTCATTGCCTTCAAGATTATCATGTGAAGACACAGATATTAATTAAACTAAAAAAACATGAAAAAGAAAATGTGACAAAAGTTATAAAGGAATGATATGAGAACCTGTGACCTAGTAATCCTAGCAATCTGGGCAGCTGAGGCAGAGGATCTCAAGTTGGAGCTCAGCCTAAGCAATGTAGCAACTTAGAAAGACCCCATCTCAAAACAAACAAAAAGTGGACTGGAGATAATGTAGCTCACTGAAAATGCTCTGGGATCAATCTCCAGCATGGGGGAGGGGAGGGATGTAGATATAAACTTGAGACAGGTACACCTGTGGTGGTGATTAAAGTCCTGCAGGTAGGATGGGCCAGGCTAAGAATATAGCATGAGAGGAGGAGATGATGCTCAAAATGAGAAAACCACACCTAAGCCACACTAATACAGTGCAAACTAACACATATATGTTGGACTCCCCCCGACCAAGCAAGACAAGGACAGCAAAGTAGAGATAGCAAAGAGTAGAAGAAGCCGGTCTAATACAGTGTTACAGACTAAAGAAAACTTCAGCTGGAGTCTTGGGGTTCATGCCAGCTCACAACGAGGAAAATAAGAAACCTGGAATCTGGAACAGTCTCCAACACATAATGTTAAGTGCAAAGAGGAAAAATAAAAGAAATGGATATAAATGAATGTTCCTATTGTTTTATGTATGAACTACAAAACCATAGAGAATATTACGTAAGTCTCTACATGCTTTTATCCCTAATCCTAGAACTGGAGAACTCTAGGCTGATTCTGAAATAATATAGATTAATAGTCATTTTTAGAGATCTTGGCTAGATCTACTAATTCTTTTTTTTTTTTTTTTTTTTTTTTTTGGTACCGGGGATCAAACTTGGGTCCTTGCGCTTGCAAGGCAGGCCACCGAACCACTAAGCTAAATCCCCAGCCCCAACTTACACATTCTTAGGTTATTCCCTTCTCCTCAATGATTGTACACTGAAGTTTAAGTGCTATCCAAACTGTTAGCATTTTACCAAAATACTGTAAATCTGTATATCAAATCAATCATATTTGATAGTTACTTCAGTTCATTTTCCACTCTTTAAGACAAGCTATGTTGGGTAAGATACAACAAACAGCTGAATAATGTGTTACGCTCTCTAGTTCAGTTTATCATAAACAAACTCTTAAAGTATTCACCAGTCCAGTACTTTTGTATGTTTTGTTTTAGAGTTTGATACTTGAGGACCAGTATGGAAGTCTCTAACAGGAATTGTGTTGTGTGCTAATTGTTTTTCAAAATAATGCCCATGGAGAAACCCTAGCCTGCAATTCAATGAATCTATTTCCTATTTATTTTCTTATTTATGGAAGATCTTTTTCCTTGGTAAACAATGTAATTATAAAATTTCATAAAGGTGGCAGGCACACACAGGCAACAGTGAAGTGGTCCTAAACTTCACTCTAGAAAGAAACATTTACTGAGTATATACCATGTGCCAGGCACTGCTGACTACTGAAAATACAGTGATGAATAGAACAGATACAGTTCCAGACCTTATAGGTTATATAAATATACTAAGATCGCAAAATTATCAACATAAAAAAATAATGAATAAGCAAATCTACTTAAATAAACTACATATCCCCTCAAAAAGAGTGCAAGAAAATTAGCATTTAACAAACTAATCCTGTATATTTTTTGTCCGAGCATATCCAGGGCAAGAATATACTGCTACCAATTAACATTGGTTCAACTCAAGTAACAAGGTGAGAGTGAAGAAAGAAACATGATAAAACATCCCAGCTGATGCTAATAAGCAACTTCTTTAATTACTACTAAGTTAAGTGATGGTGTTGCTACATCTGAGATCAAGGTCCCTACCTTGGCTATCAAGTAAAATCATCTGAAAGAGTCAGTCTGGGGTTTTATAGAGGTTTGAAAGATCATCAGATGATATAATGTGTAGCCATGGTCCAAAGCTACTGAGGAAAGGAGATCTGATATGCACAAAAAAATGGAACCATAAAGCATCCCCAACCCTTAAGTATGACATGATTACTTAGGCTCTGTAATTATTTCCTATTGTGCAAATGGATATAACAAGCTATGATAACTTTTTCCCAAAACTCATTATTACCCTTGCATTGCAGTGAATTCATCAAGGTAGTGCTGCTGTTGGTCTTAACCAGGAACATGCTCGCCTTCTTAGAAAACTTTGCTATCATCACCTCACAAAATTACAATAACTAGCCTAACTAGTTTTTTAAAAAACTTCATCAAATGAGAAAATGTCTCAACATTCTTACTCCTATAGTGCACGTAATTTCACATATACATTTGTCTTTAAAAAGTAGAATTATTGTAAGGTTCTAATTTTTCCTGCTTTATGCTTTCTTGCCATTTCTTTCCCTCTGCTTATAAAGCAGAGAAACTTAAAAGCATAAACATGAATTAGTGAAAAGTAAACATTAGAGACAGGTAAAACCTTAAAACTTACATTCTTAATTAAACATCTGACTTTAAATTTTAATATTCAGAAATTTTTACATAATGGAGAATTATAAAATACATTATTGTATATAATTAAAACATTAACCAGTACACATCACTAGGCATAAGTATTATGCCAGGAAATCTGTAAACTTAGGAACAATCCAATAATTTCAGAAACTAGTAGGCAATTAACAATTTTAACATACACTGGACCCTTGAGTTATGACGTTTCAAATAACAACAAACTGGGTTACAGCCAGAGTTTTAGTCTTAACTTACAACCGAAGGCTTGGGTTACAACCCAAATGCAGGACTTTGCTGTGTGGGGTTAATTGAGAAATTGTGGGCCAATATCTAAGGTCCCTGAGATCTGCCTGGAAGAAAGCGTGGCCTGAAACTATACAGGCAAGAGACACTGAAGGGTATGTAAAAGAGCCTGCACCTTCAGTTGACCTATGGGTGATGACACTGTCACTATAGCATAGTCCATGGGCTTGTAGGTACGCAGTGGTGATGATGAGGAACTGGTGGAGGAACACTCAAAGGAACTGTCTACAGAGGAACTTCAGCAACTTCTGGCTGAGCAACAGAGAGAGTGAAAGCTAAGGAGCCAATGGTCTCACTCACTTGACTAGAAAAAATCAATATGACTACAAAACAGTGTTAAAGAAAAGACAGAAACAGACAACCTTAGACCATTTCTTCTGAAAAGTTTGAGACTCAATGAGCCAGGAGCGGGTCCTTGGGGGCCACAGACTCCTTGGACACCAAAGAGCCAGATTCCTGAGGTTCTTAAGGAAAGGGACTCTCCTTCCAAACAACAACCACCTTCCATCTCATCCTTCCTTTCTGGCAAGCCAAAGATGTCATCTTTTTTTGTTTGTTTGTTTGTTTTTGTGGTACTGGGGATCGAACTCAGGTCCTTGCGCTTGCGAGGCAGGCCACCGAACCGCTGAGCTAAATCCCCGGCCAAAGATGTCTTCTTGAATGGTGAGTACAGTGTGGAATTGCTGTTTCTGGTAAACTAGGTTCATTTTATAACTTTTTGTTAAATATACTAGGAAAATCACTGATGTTTCTGGTAAATTACATACATTACACAACTTTTTTGTTATGAAAAGGTTAGTTAAGGGGTGCTTTGGGAGATCAGAACGCATTATAAGTGTTTCCATTATTTCTTATGGGAAAAATAGTCTTGACTTACAACAAGCTCTCGTGAACAAATTGTGTCCTTTAAAAATGATTTAAAGGACTTCAATTCTACAAGTTTATAAGTGAAGTAGCAAATGGCTAAGAAGAGCAACAACACATCAATCTATGCAATATAGAACTACTGGCAAACACAAAAAACTACTGACACAATAGAGAAATGATGCCTGAAAATTTTGAAATTTACACAGTTGATTACTATAATACACTTGAGCTGAAGAGCACTTAGAATAAGGCCTGACACCATCACTTATTAATATAAATCTGCATCCTCTATCACCTGCAGTATTGTCTAGCTGCACAGAAGATCTTCTTTCCCACTTCTACCCCATATGTTCTAGGTTGTCTTGCTATGTATGCCACAGATACCATCACACACACACACTATAAAGAGATACTGCTGAAATATTTCATCCCATTTCCTATGAACATACTGACACTCCTTAAATTTTTAATTGTATAGTGTGTATTCTGCACTATTCATTCTGATTCAAGTGTTTGCTGAACATACTTGGAGGTCTGTCCAAATGTCACCTAAACTCAACAAAATCAAAATATTCTTTAAAATAAAACCAAGCACTACTAACAACCAAAAACTTAGTACTTAATGGCAAAAGTGTGGCAGGATAGTAATACTACAATACTATAGGTGGGAGGAAAAAGTAATATAATTTCTTAAAAGTTCAAAAGCAATTTGTTAAGTCAATTTCCAAGAAGCTCCCCAAGAGAATAAACAGATTACAATAAAGGATTTTGTGCTAAGGGGCTCAAAACAAAATAGCAATAGTGAAATGCAACAAAACATAAATGTCCAGTAAAAGTTAAGCCATGGTTTTCAATCAACTGTGACATGGACATTCAAGAGTTTGAATAGTATCTAATGATATGGGAAAATGTTCATGATAGATCAAGGAGAAAAAGCAAGTAACAAAATTCTGTATGTACATTAGCAATTCAGTTTCACAGATACATATATACATATTTTTATGTCAGGTGGAAATATTAACAGTAGTCATGTCTACACTGATTTTATATTACCAAAACATATATTTATCACTCCCCCCAAAAAAACCTTTAAAATGGTACTTTCATTTGCTTCAGCTGAAATCACAAAACAAGTTTTAAGCCCTTACCAGCCCCTGCATCTAATCACTGTGTAAGACTTTTTAAATAATCTTTCTTAGAAGGAGAAAAGAAATAAACTGTAGGCTTGGAAATCACAGGAGACCTAAATCATGGTTAGGTTCACAGGGATGTGACAAGCACACTGTCCCCCTGTGTGTGTGAGATGATGCTCACTTGGGTCACGATCACAAAAGCAACTCCATTTCTACCCAGACATCTGACCTGGGGTTGAGTTATGGATGTTTAAAAGTGAAAGATCATTACACATTATTTAGTGCAGGTCCTTTGTTTTATAAATGAGAAAACTGTCAGAGACTTGCTCAAAGCCACAAACTAATATATGACAGTACCTGAATTCTAAACTTGTGATCCCATGTTCAGTTCTATTTCAACAGCATCTTTGGAAAATACCTTGGATCTTTGCCCACACCATTTTCCTACTTCCCTGATAACCTTTCGTCTCTTTCACTATTTATCTGGGTTCCAGTAATAAACAGAAAGCCCTCCCTAATGGCAAAAGTAACCTCTCCCTCCTCTCAAACTTATCTAGTACACTCCGCTGTTGGACTTTCAGTTAGGTCACACTGATGGAGGGCCAGCTAGAAGAGCACAACAACGTGAGGTAAAGCACAAAACATGAAACGCGTAAATAACTACTGAAGCATAATTCAAGTTTCACCTTAAATCTGGCATTTCAAGAAAAGACTGAGTGATGTTCAGTACGCAGCTTGCTTCCCAAGAGGGACAAATAAATTAATATGTAAACACCTACAAGCTCAGAATATGACTGCAAGGTGATGTGTTACTAAAAAGATGTGACAACTAACTGCAATGTGGCTTCTTATAAGGAATCCTGTAATAATAATAATTAAAAAAAGATTAGTGAAGAAACCTGATGACCCTCCACTTTGTGATGATGATCAAGTTCTTCTGACTAATACCCTAATGCTACTCCAGACTACTGTCCCTTGGGTCATCAATGTAATTCTATTTGACAAAACCTTACTGCAGTTTGTCATAACAAGAGTCCACATGTTCTTTATGTTAAAACCTCCAAAAAATGACATTAATTTTAACAATTAAGAAATTTAGTGACCATCTATATAAAAATACTGTCAAAAATTTTTTATCATTCAATGGATCTATGAAGAGATAAAGACTTGCTTCAAGTGATACTTATACTCCATATGAGGACTAACAATGAGTTTAAAAGAAAAGAAAGCCATTGAATCTTTGAATCATTACTCTTTATTGTATTTTTAGAGAAAAAAAAAATGTGCTGAAGAAACTTCTTTGAGCTCCCTTATGAAAATTCAGTCTTCTGCTCTTCCATGGTAAAAAAGCACTTCACTCATTGTAGTTTAAATCTTCTGGTCAACTTAATAATGTGACTGTGAGGGGGATGACTATTTAAAAACATCAGGAATTGTCTTAAGCAACATTTAAAGATATAATTTTTTAACATCATACCTACTGAAAAGTGTCATCTAACTAAACCGTGTTCTCAATATTTTAAATCTACGATCTATGTAAAAACTGATTACCCACTCTTCCTTTGTATTACACTAAATAAAAATTAATTTTATTCTAATCTAAAGGCTTATATGTTGCAGTATTTTTATATGTCCCAAAGCAGCTAGCATAATACCACGTAACAAGTTACTCAATAAATGCTTGTTGAATAAATGTCAAGTTTGATAAAATGCATGATGACATAAAATTGATTTTTTTATTTAGAAATGGGAAGAAAGGAGCTAAAGGTGTAGGGAAGGTGGGATGGGTAGGGGAAGAGTAAAAAGGGAAAAGAAAAAATAAAAAATGAGAATCAAGACTTGTCATGTAGAGGTACATGATCCCAACAATGAATGTAACTGTACTGTATCCCTAAAATGTACCAATAAACTCAATTAAAGCTGAAAAAAATAAAAATAAAAAAAAATGTTTCCTATCCATTAATATTTATTGTATATACAACATAAACCAAACACTGTAGCTGTGGCAGGGATAAGAGGAATAAATAAGATGCCACCTAATTAAATTCACAGATATGAAAATGCTTAGTATAACACAAAGAACTAGAACAGCTCAATATGCCACGGAAAGATGAAAACAAACATATCAAAACAGAGTATACCAAAAAGTTCTATGAAAGCTCTATTGTAGAACAACCCTCCATTTTCATCACTAGGATCACATAAAAATTACCCCTCCCCATTTTGGAATGTAAATTTTTAAAGACGCCAAAGTAACACATGGATAAATCCAAAAGCATTATGGTAAATAAACCCAATTACAAAGTCTACACACTGTATTCTTTGCTTCAAATGACAGGACATCGGAGAAATGGCAAAATGATAGTGCCAGAAAGCAGATCATTTAGCAGCTGCTGTGGGAAGGAGGACAGAGAACGTAGACTACATAGCCAAATAAAATGTTTATTAGCTTAAGTACAGATATGTAAAAATCACTCAAAATAACATATGCAACCAATGATTTTCCATATGTTCATTTTTCGCAAAAATTCTACTTAATTCTTTTACATTATCATTACTAAGATGCAACATTTATTTTGCAACTGACCCTATTTTTAGAAATTGTATCACAGTCTACACTGCAACTTTTATGTTAAAACATGATTTTTCACTTGACTTAAAAGTATATTTTTACCATCATTGTAAGCATTTACTGTATTGTTCCCAGAATGTTTTAATCAGCTTCCTCATAATTCATAACGTTCACAACTTTTAAATGAGAAATTTGATGTTTTTACAAGTGTAGAGTCCTGTAATATCACCACAATCATAATATAGCACCATTTCTACTACCTCGGGACAGATTCCTCATGGTCTATTACAGGCAGTCTTCTCTTCCTATCAGTTATCCCTAGCAAGCACTCTCTAATCTTCCTCCTGGCACTATAGCTTTTCCTTTTTTCTAAGGACATCCCATCTTTGAAGCATGTGGTTTGTAGCTTTTTGTGACTGTATCTGCAATGACTGGATTTCTGAATAAGGTCATATTCTGGGGGCTGGGGGCTAGATTCACCAGAGGACATAGTTCAACTGGTAACACTGCGGCACATGTAAATGTATGTTTACAACAAACTGTCATACTGTCCAATGTGGCTGCACCATCTCTATCTGTTCTGTATCCTTCCCAACACTTAGTATGTTCTGCTTTTGTTTTTCTTTTAAATTTGAATCATTCTAGTTAATGTATAATATATTGTGGTTTTAAAACACATTTCCCTAATGACTAGTGATCCTAAGCGTCCTTGTCATTCATTTATCTTTACCAGAAACATGTCTATTTAAACTTTTTAACCACTTTGAATTGGTCTGTTTTTCTCATAAGATGTAAAAGTTCTTGTATGTTCTGGATACAAGTCACCTTATCAAATGTAGGTTTTGCAAATATTTTCTCCAGTCTGTTTGCTTCTCTCAATAATGTCTTTTATTTTAATAAAGTTTAATTTATCAATTTTTCTTATACAGTATTTCACACTTTTTTGTTTAATCCAAGAGCACAAAATCTTGCTTTTATGGTCTTATGTTTTATTCTAGAATTTCTACAACATTAGCTCCATGATTTAGATCTGGGCCCACACTAGGTAATTTTGGTACATGATGTGTGATTAAGGTTCAGAATTTTGCAAAGTGAGCCAGAGATAGAGTTCAGCACTGCAGTGCCTGCCTGGCAAGCACAAGGCCCTGAGTCTGATTCCCAATACCAAAACAAACAGAATTTTGCACACTGACATTGTTTTTCCAGTATCTTTTGTTGAAATACTTTCCTTACTGAATTACACTGGCACTTCTGCTGAAAATCAATTCATCATTTGTGTGTGGATTTATTTCTGAGTTCTCTATTCTGTTCCACTGGTCTATATATCCATCCTTATGCCAATGCCACACTATCTTGAATCAGGTTCTGGGGGTCTTCCAACATTATTCTTCATTTTCAAAACCTATAACATTAATGCTGGGTGTGTATACATGTAATCCCAGCACTTGAGAGGCTGAGGTAGGAAGATCACCACAAGTTCGAGGCCAACCTAGGATACACAGTGAGTTCAAGGCAAGCATGATCTACATAGTGAGACCCCATCTCAAAAAATACAAACAATTATATTCAAGATGTTGCCTGCAGTGATCCAGTTTCTCCATCTTGTCCATTTCAATTAGAAATTTGGTATTTTTTAAATACTATCCAAGAAAATCAGTGCATCTCTATTGTTATGTTAGAGACACTACATAAATCTTGGACTCTAAAATGGCTAGCTACTGAAGGATTAAAACAAACTGATTTTAAGTTTACATACCTATTATGCAACATTTTCTGTTCCGATGGCAAAATCATAGAGTATTATTATAGGCAGCTAAGGTAGATAGAAATTAATATACAGTCAGAGTATAAATAATATACAGTCAGAGAGTATGAATGATTCACTGGGCTCTCAAAGAAATCAGTAGAAAGAGAAGACATCAGAATTGTGGCTGGAGGAGCGTCTGAAGATGACCAGGGCTGCCAGCCTCCTTAAGAGATAAGCAATACTTGGAATTATACTGTAATTAGCACCACCTGGTCCACAGGAAGTCCGGATAGACCTAGGTGGGTGACCAGAGCTTCAAGACCTAACCCTTCCTAAAAATGCCCTTATTCTTGCCATGTACCCTTGCTATACTTATAATCCTGTAAGTTAATTACAGTTTGACCCATGCTGTACCCATGTTGTGACTTTGCTGTATAAATTATCCCTGACAAAAGGCCTCTGTGGAAAACCACTTCCAGGTCTCTTCCTGCCTCCCAGGAGCTATCTCTCAATAAATCTTCCCTACTATTAACCTCTATGTTCCTTGGAATTTATTCTTTGATTTCAGGGCACATGAATTCTGCAAATCTGACACCTAGCAAGTTGGGAGTTGTACTGTCTCTCATATCAATATGATGACATCTTATTACTAGGAAGAGTAACGTGTTATCAGGTGTTAACATATTATTACATATAATGTATTAGTATACAACATGAGTAATGGATTTTAAAAGAAACAGCATTAGCCCTAATTATTTAAAAATTAACTCATTTTAACACATTTTAATCAATAAAATGATAGTTATTTCCATAACAAAGATAAAAGCTGTGTTTAGTTTAAACAGAGAAATCAGTAACTGGAACACTGCACCCACCAAAATGATACCTCAAGAAAAGGAATATATATTTATGCTAGCATGAGACAAATTAGAAAGTAATAGTCATCTAGGAAATTTTTATTTGCAGGCTTCACCACTGAAAATGTCCCTTAAGCAGAACACATACAAATGCTGAAAGTTATTCGGTTATAATGTAAATGAATTTTCAATTATAAATACTAACCACAAAGCACTTAAGTAATGTGGCTAGCTTATACATGATTTGTACATTATACATATTTTATGAAGCTTTGACAAAGGGGATTGTCATTTATCTACATAAAATTTTCTAATACCAGTTGTTTTTGCCTTTCCCCTTTCTCTGTTTCCTAAATTACAAGTTAAAAACCAATTCTTCCTCCAAAGATGTGACTATTACACTTTTAAATACATTAACTTTAGGTTTTTCAATGACAAAAACTATGTAATTTTTTCTATTACTGGAACCTTCTTACCTATTGAAAGTTACATTTGTCCTCTTAGTATCTGTAACTTTTAATATAAATAAAAATTAACTACAACTCAATGTACATATTGAAGTTGGGCATAAATAGTATTGGAGTATGCTAGGTCCAAGAAATTTCAGAGTGCAAGACAACCTTAAAATTAAATCAATCAACCGGCTGTGGTGGAGCTTGCCTATAATCCCAGCATTCAGGAGGCTGAAGTAGAAGGACCACTGCAGTTTGAGACCAGCCTGAGATACACAGAGTGTTAAGGATGTCCTGAACTGCCTAGTGAAACCCTGTATCAAAAATCATCAAGCAATCAAGCACTTATTCATGAATTTCAGTGGTTCTCAATCAGTTAGGAATTAAGTGTTTAAAAGTGGTATTTAAAAGTGATTATTTTGTTCAACTTTATTTTATCTTTATGTCCAAACTATGGCGATAAACTTAAAATCTCTTATTTTTAAAGAAACTGTATATTTTTCCTATCTAGCAAGAAACTATTATTAGTTGAGGTAACAAAAAAATAAGAAAGACTTAAGACTCAAAGAATATATTCAAAATGACTAGTTGATTCACACCATTTCTCTTAAACTCATAATCTTATCCACACTATCTTCTACAGAGCTCCCTTCAATACGGGTTATGAGTAGGTCAAATGATTTTTCTGTAGTCCATATATATGAAAAGATAATATACATTTTTATCAGATAGCAGAGCTGACTCTTCAAATAAAAATGTCACCAATTAAAACACAATTGCCACCCAATAAGTAAGATCAAATTCTATTTTTTTCTTCTGAAGTATCAGTATAGCTTTCAGAAGGTATTATTTAACAAAAAGTCCATTTTGTCAGATTTTTCCCAAAGGAAGCTGAATACAGAACCTGCTCAAAGGGACATTAGAAATTTCTACCTTTTCTAAAAATAAATGCCTCAAAGAGTGATAACCAGAAATTTCTGGATACTGGATTTTGCTAACAGGGTAACGCTGGTTTCACACTGCAGAACACAACTATTGGATGGTAAGAACAGGTTATATGGCATTTGCGAGAGCCTACCAATTTTTAGTTAGATAAAAATAATGACATTTAAACAGTCACTAGCCTGGAAACAGTTAGATCAGAAAAAAAAAGGAGTTAAGTTAAATTGTTCCACACACCTTGAGTTATGTGAGAGAGTTAAGATGTCTATAAACAGGCACAGTAAAATTTCAAGTGAATCACTGAGAAAACAATGTATAGTGTGGAAAACCAGACATCTACGAAAAGAAGTGAAAATCAAATACACCAAAAATAATAAACATGCCAATCAATGAAAAACATGAGAAAAAAGGGGGACAGATCTGGGGTTAACTAAAATGCCAGCCCTAACACAATGAATACAAATTGATTCTTCAGACTGTCGAAATGAATAAACACACATAGTAATACATTATTATTTCTAAAAGACAAGACCCTTTGCATTTGAATTTACTGAAAATTAATTTAAAACTTGCTTTATACAATAACCTTAAGATATACTGCTACAGCAAAAATAAGAAAAAGTACACATTTCATCCTTATTTTATTTTTAGTAAGTACATGAAAGGAAAAAATGAACACAGAACATTTGTTCTTGAACCACAGAATTAATAAACTTGACGGAGAGTGCTGAACCTTAAATAGAGCAGTCGGAAAAGACACTTTTGTCAAGCACATTGGAGATATTTATAAAACCTTAGCAATATACTAGATTAAAAAAAAGGCATGTCGGAACAAACTTTTTGAAAATCAGTCTCCGAGGAATCACAAGAACAGCATTTACAAGGTAAAACTTACAGCTGAAACAAAAACTAAAGTAAGCCAAACCAAAAAAAGTAAATCATAAGAACAAGTAAGCTCAAACAAATAAGAAAGGAATAACAAAGGTGAGAGTATAAATAAGAGAAATAAAATACAAATGCAGAGCAGAGAACAAAGATTCAAAGTCTAGATTTTGGGATCAGGACTAACAAAATACATCATCCTAATGATTAAGAAAAGGCATAAAAATCAACACACATTAATACACAACACCACACACACACATTGGTTCAAACTCTAGAAACTTACCCAAAGTAAGAGACTAAGTATATAATCCTACAAGTGACAAGGAAATGGGTTGATACTTGATTCCACCTTTCCCCACCTGACACAAAACAAAACATTTTACAGTACAGTTCCATCAAATTCAAGGAAAACTTCGCACTCTCCCAAGAACAAAACAAACAAACAAATCTGAAATCAATATAACCTCAAAATACAGGTTAAATACAAGAAAAAATAAGTTAAAAATCAATTTCTCAAACAGAACCAAAACTCTTAATAACACACCACAGCCAAAAGTGATCATATCAAAAAGGAAAATATACCACCACTAAATTGGAAATATAGCCTGACTTCGTGGAAGTACACAAATGTAAGCTATGATCATATAAGAGATTAAAGCAAAACCTGTATTTCCTTAGTAGATAAAGTATGTGTTAAAATCTTTACCCAATGAAGATTTTCATAAGAATATCAATGACAAAACAACTAAAACACCTTATTAGAAAACAAAAAAATAAATCTTGGACAAAACAGGAAATCCATTTCAAGACCTGGTGAACTACAGTTAGAATCACAGAACCAAAAAAAAGAGAGAGAACTCTTTCTTCTTCCTCTTCTTCTTCCTGATGACTGTTTTTTAGAGATACAATTGTCTACATATAAAACTAAAAAAATATGTAAGCAAATTACTAGAATACAAGCATTTAAGCAAGGTTACTAAATTCAAAACAAAAAGTCAATTTAATTTTTATATAGCAAGAATAAACTAAAATTTCTAGATGATGCCATTTATAATACCATCAAAAAATACTAAATATTTCAATCCCAGGTACAAAACTAAATAAATAAATAGATAGATAGGAAGAGGCCTAACAAAAAGTATGCAGAACTTACATAGTGAAACTTATGTCACTAAAAATACAAGGATGATATTCATGGACAGGAAAATGAAGCATTTTACTAATGATTGTCTCTCAGAGATATGAAATATTTTTAAGAATTTTATTTCTCTATAATTTCACAAGCAAATTCAGTAAAGTTCTAATCAGTAACTACAAGAATAGCATTCTAAATCTTTGGATAAGCTGGTTCTCAACGTATATGGGTAGTTCAAATAGCTCCTGATGGAAATATAGTATACTTGTCTTTCCAGATAATGTAACTCATCAGAATTACAAAAATTAAAACCATACCCATACATTTGTATGGGGGTAGACAACCAGTAGAAGAGAAAATTCCAGCATAGAAGCAAGGCAAAAGCAGTCATACAGTCATGAAATGCCCTCCCCAGCCACTGGAGGGAAAAATTCAACGGCACTAATTCGGTTATCCACATGGGACAAAAAGGCAATTGGACCACTAACTCACACAGGTCCAAGAACTAATTCCAAACCGATTTCAAGTAAATATGAGAGAAAAACTTAACAACAACAACAAAAAAAAAACCTTTCCAGAAGACCTTGGACAATGGAAGTGCTAATTATTCAAGAAAATAAATTTCAGTGTATTACATTTCTATTCTCTTCACTAAAGTGATACCAAAAAAAAAAAAAAAAAAAAAAAAAAAAAAAAAAAAAAGCCAAGCCATTAAAAGAGAGAAAATATTTACAAGTACCTGTATCCAGAGCATACTAGAGAACTCCTAAGAATTAGTAAGAAAACAAAAAAAAAGCTAAACTTTAGTATGGAGGTCATAAAAACAGAAAAATCACAGAAATGAAAATAGAAGTTAAATATGCTCAACCTGACAGTTAGAAAAGTGCAAACCAGGGGAATAAAAAACGCTTCATGAAAGACAGCAGGTGTCTCTTAAGGAAATTGAAGTGAAGATATTATCTAGTGTTTACATGTTGTCTTTTCTTTTTTTTAAGTTTTTTTGAGACAGGCTCTCTCACTTTATACTTCAGGCTGGACTTAAACTCATGGCAATCCTCCTGCCTCAACCTCCCAAAAGCTGGAATTATAGGTATGCGTCACCATGCCCAGCTTACATATTACTTTCTCAAATTTCAAAAGCTTTGGCAGATTAAAAGAAAATGTAAAAATAATCTATAAAATCTGTAATCTATACTTCTTACAATAAGCCTTTTTTTTCTATTTCTGAGAACACCTTATTATTAGTTTCAATCATTATTTTCAAAGTTTTTACTAAATCTGAAGGGTTTCAATGTTGTTTCTCAATTTTTCCTGGTCTTTTCATTAAAATTATGTATAGTATTCATTAACCCAATACATTTGATCCTATATCAAAAACCTCTTCGGCTCTATCATTTATTAATTACTCTGCTGACCCTGTAAATGAAATAAATTATTCTAATTTTAACAAATTTTTGAACAAAAGTAGAAAAAAATTACATATTTTAAATAAAATACGATTACGTGTTTATACACACATTTCTGCAGATCTACTTCTGCATTTCAGAAAAATATATCCATATACAGTTAGCTTGAAAAAAAAGATGTACACACCAACATTAGAACTATGCTTACAAAAGGATAAGTATGATCTCAAAGTTTCTTCTATGCTTTAAATCCATCAGATTGTCACTAAAATGATCCTTCACCACTAATAAATTTGTGACTCTATCAGATTATTCATAACCAAAAACAATATTAGAACACAGAATTAACTTAATGCAGTATCCTAGATTTCTCCTCATATTTCAGACATAGTTTAGTGACATAACATGTTGATCACTTGGCATTTAACAACTATGAGTTATTAAATTACTGTCCTGAAAGAATATCTTTAAATGATATACATCCCAGGCAATTTTACCTGTTTCTGCAACAAATTCAAAAGGAAAGTATCAAAGTTATCTTGCCTAACAAGACTAAATATATTTTAACATCAAATGTCAGACAAAAAGTGGATAATACCCTCAAAGATAAAAGTCAACATTATGACACTCTGAAAATTATATTTACTTGCAAGTAAAACACTTAGGAAAAGGAATGCATTTCTAGAAAGCAAGCCTCCTGTGCTACTAACAGATTATTAATAGCAGGGTTTCTGGTCTGTTTAAGAGAATTTCTATAGTCTAGTGAATACCTTTAGGAATTTAAGTATTTCAGTATTTGTTGTGTTTTTTTTTTTTTTTAACTCTCTGAAAATACAGGCTGAATATCTTATACCCATGCTGCTTGGAACCAAAAGTGTTTCAGATTCTGAATTTTTCCAGCCTTTAGAGTATATGCATTGGATGAGACACAAGTATAAAAATGAAATTAATTTATGGTATATACACATTTTGTCCACATAGTCGAAAGGTAATTTTACAACCCATTACATGAGGTTAAATATGGAAATTTCTACTTGTGGCAACTTACCAGTTTGAAGTATTTGGGATTTTGGATCTCCAGATGGAGAATCTACACTTCCAAATTTGGTTTGTGAACTTACCAACAAAGGACTAAAATCACATGAAAGGCTGTGCTGGATTCTAAAATCTCTTATTAACAATTTTTTCTTCTAATTGGCCAATCTGCCAATGAGGTAATGAAAATTATTTTGGTATTGTTCTAATGTTTTACTAATAGACTTGATATTAGGCAATACTGAATCAGAAAAGCCTCTGAAATTATCATAATTACAAGAAATAACACAAAACACAAGTTTTTCAAATCATTATCACCAATGACAGTAAAGGATAAGCAGAAATAAAACGGGTCCACTTGAGAATAAGAATAGCTAACATTTTTTTTTATTAATTTTATTGAGTTTATTGGTGCATTTTAGGGATACAGTACAGTTACATTCATTGTTGGGATCATGTACCTTTACATGGCAAGTCTTGATTCTCATTTTTTCCCCTTACCTCTGCCCTCCCTTCACCCCCTCCTCCCCTCCCCATCTACAAACACTTTATTTTCATCTTTTCATTCTCTCACATTTTTTTCTTTTCCCTTTTTGTTCTTCCCCTACGCATCACACCTTCCCTACACCTTTAGCTCCTTTCTTCAAATTTCTAAATGTCAGTAATCTTATTAGAATCTTATGCATTGTTGCAGATTATTCACACCAGGGAGACTATTTGGTATTTACACGTGTGACTTATTTATTTCACTTAGAAGTATATCTTCAATATGTATCCATTTTCCTATGAATGAATATAATTTCTCATTCTTTATGGCTGAGTAATATTCCATTTTATAGAAAAACCACAACTTCTTTATCCAGTTTCCAACGGATGGGCAAATAGGCTGTTTCCAAGATTTAGCTAAGAATAGCTAACATTTTTTTGAGCACTAAGTGAAGGACACAATTGTAAACACTGTCTTAGTCACCTTCTTAGTCACTGAGACACAATAAAAGACTTAAAAGATTTTTATTCTGGCTCATGGTTAGTTCATGGTCACCCAGTTCCTAGTCAGAGGTGCAGGCCAAAAGAGAGCTGCTCGCATCCAGGCAGCCAGAAAGTAGAGAATCAAGGGAGGAGCTAGAGAAGAAGCTATGTATACCCTTCCAAGTCCTGCCCTGCAGCCACCCTGCTCTGGCCAAGCCCTACCGCCTAACAACACCTTCAGCTACTGATCTCAGTGTACAGAAGAGGACAGTGCTTCACATTCCAATCACCTTACAAGAGCCCCACTTGTGCACATGAGGCTTTGGGGAGACGCTCCAGATCCAAACCATAACAAGCACTTCCCACTTCACTTAATTTTCATACCAAAACCACGAGGTAGATATCACTATTGTCACTGTTCAAAAAAAACTGAAGCACAAAGAGCTTCAGTAATGAACCCGAAATCACACCCCTACAAAGCAATGACACCAAGACAGATTTCATGCTCTCAACCCTTTCACTGTATTAATGTCCCTGATTTTTATGCTCACCAATACCTGAAGGCTGTCACAGCAAAGTTAAAACACATAGCTTACTGCTCAATCTGGAAACCGTACTAAAAAAGGTGCGTGATGCTGTGTATCAGCCAAAGACCTCTATTTCCTGGTGCCACAAAGCAATTCATGATTCCTTTATGTAGCAGACTCCTTACTATCCAATACATAAAAACATTACATTAATTTTAGTTATTTTCAACCAATAACGATAATGGAGATTTTGCACCAATATATACTGTTTGAAAAATCAGAAAAAAAAAGTTGACGATATACTACTCTGAAACATTAAGATTTTTAAGAAAAAAAGGTATCTAAATCTAACAATTTAATTCATTTTCATTGGTCAGCAGACACACAATCCTCACTTCATGTTTGTGAATTCACTTACTTCTTAAAATGTATTTGTAAAAACACCAAAATCAATACTAGTGGGGCTTTTGCAAGTCATTTGTAGATATGTGCACAGTGGAGAAAAATCTGAGTTCCAGTTGAGGTTCCACTTTCATTCTGTAAATAAATGTTCTGCTTGTGGTCTATTTAGCATGATTTTTGCATATCACTTAGTGCTGCTGATTTAAACTAGTCACCAAGCAAAGTTCCCCAGTGTTACCTAGTATCTGCAAGTTCAGGAAGGCTGTGATGTTCCTTACTGGAAAAACATGCTTGTTAGATAAGCTTGGTTAGGGCTGTTGGCTATGCGTTCATGTTAATGGATCTGCAATATGTATAGTAAATAAGATTCCTTTAAGTGAAACATAAACAAAACTATATATAAATATTGTGACTAGAGATGCAAAAGAACATAACTTTGTATTTCATTTAGAAATAATGGTTCAATATTTATTAATTCATTATGGCAACTTTATGGAACATAGCATCATTGAGAATAGTAAGAATCAACTGTATTTTTCTGCTATCTGATAATCAACCTGAAATGGGGAGAGCTAACAATATTAATCCTATTTTCAAGTCACTATTAAACGTTTGCAGAAAAAGTTCCTAAAATTACACTGTATTTAGCATACAGAGAACAACTGATTTTAATGTTCCATTTAAATTCTAAGATTACTATTAATAAATGGTATCTTATTCCATCTGTCCTTCATTTTACAATTTCCAAAATGACATACTTTATTATCTCCACGCAAGTGAGTAAAGTAGCAGTTTTTTTACTCAATAATAAAAAGCTAATCAAAAGGGGAAATTGGTGGTTTCTTGTAATGAAGACTAAGATCACTAATTCTCAGAACTTTTAAGACCTCCAGGTGCACTTAAAAATCATTTACCCTGAAGACAGCAAAACCAAGACACATTTCCAACCTACATTATCATTCTTAAAGAAGATGAAATAAACACTAATAGAAACAGACAGCTAGTCTCCAAGTACTTTAAGAAATTCACTGGACTGGCCGGGGATTCAACTCAGTGGTTACACTGCCTGCCTCGCAAGCACAATGATCCGAAGATATTCAGTGGACAAATACAACCACCAAATTGTTTTACTTGGTTCCAGGACCACAGACATTAACAGATACAGTAAATTTCAAAGAAAAGTTGTAACTAGAAGATAGGGGAAGTTTATAACTGTTTAGATAATTAATTGTTAAAATACAACAACAGGAAAATTTAAATGTATACTTTTTCAACTAATTAATATCTTGTTTACCAGAAAAATCATATCATCCTAACTAGTCTCACTTTTAGTTGCAAATGTCATAGATTTAAGTTCACAAAACTTGTAATTGTTATAGCAATTATTTCTATTACTTCTGTAAACCACCTTTCCTGAAATAATTGTTTTGTATGTATATTAAATTTATATTACCAACAGAGTGTACAATGATTCTTCATTTTTTATTTTAAATACAAATATAAAATGAAATTTTAAAAATAGTATGAAGAATAAAATTTCCTCTTTTTTTAACCTTCTATTACTCCCTAATCTAAAAATGTAATTTTTAAAAAAATTAATCTACCCAGGCAGCTATAACCTTATCACTAGGTCATATACTCCTCTCAGCTAACTGCAGACATTTCAAGGTAGATTCAAAGTTACCTACTTCCCACGGTAACCTAATATATTTTCTAATGTGTTACAGTTAACAGTCACTTTAACTGCTCACCTTCTTTCTTAGCTCCACAAGAAGACAAATTTGAGCATTCCCTCTGGATCTATAAAAAGGAATTTATCTGATCTCAGGCACAAGGAACAATGAAGAGTTGGATAATATTTGTTCAGCAGATGGGAAAAGGATAGTGGCGGTGCTGAAATGACTATGAAGTAAGGAGGAAGAAGGCAATAACTCTGGTGTTAGTATATGGCCATGTAAAATCAAAATCTTTTCATCGGTTGTCTCAAGTTAAATTATATCCTTCTAAAAGATTAAAGTTTGAATCTCCAGTATCTCAAAATGTGACTATATTTGAAAACAGGGTTACCGCATGTCTAATCAATTAAAATGAGGTTACTCTGGTACAGTATAGGTCTTTAATCTTTGTCTTAGCCACTTTCCACTCACTGGAGACAATACCTTATACAAACAAAAGGGAAGAGGTTTATTCTGGATGACAACTAGAGTCCATGGACTGTTGGTTCCAAGGCAGAAATGAGATGACACAAAGTCATGGCAGAAAAAAAAGATACTCAATTCATAGCAACCAGGAAGCAGAGAGCAAAGGAAGGAACCAGAAACAAAAATGTAGCCTTCCAGAGCATGTCCCCAGTGAACCACTTCCAACCAGGCGCACCACCTAAAGGCACATTTAGCTACCAAACTTATCAACTGATAAAATCCACTGATGGGCATAGCATCCCCATGATCCAATCACCTGCTATACACATGAGAATTTTACATCTAAACTGTAACTTTTCAATCTCTTCCCTCTAAAAGACTCGTGTCCATTTCTTTATACTAAATTAATTTAATTCATTTCTAAGAGTTCCATCTCTAAGAGTCACCAATGTCTTAATGCCAGCATTGCTGGAAAGTCCGAGCTCAAAGTCTCCCCTGAGACTCAAGGCAAACGCTTAGTGGTAAGCCCTATAAAAATGAAAAGGGAAAGTTAAACCCAAGTTAAATATTCAAATTCCACAAAAATAGGGGGATAGAAAGGAATAGGAAAAGCAAGACTAAAATCCAGCAGGGCAAACATTAAATCCTGTAACTCTATGCCCAGCACCTGGGATAAAATGTGAAGAGATGTGAGCTCTAAAGGCCTTGGGCAGCCCCACCTGTATAACACTGCTAGCTGCAGTCCTCATGGCTTCTGTCTTGGGCTAGCTTTGCTCATTTCCTGCAGCTTTCCTCAGCAGATGATCCAAATTCCTGGATTCTCCAACTTTTTGGGATCTCTACTGTGCTTTCAGTCTCACAATCACAGCTTCATGCAGTCCTTTCAGGGGTACACTGCCTGACTTCTGAAATCTAATGGAAGCCACCATGATTCCGTAAGTCTTGCATTCTGCATGCCCACAGTACCAGCACCATACAGATGATGCCAAGGTCTGCCTCTAGTTCAAGCAGTAGCCAAGTCCTCTGGATCACAGCTGCACAGTCTTGTGAGAACACGAATGCCTGAATTACAGGAAACATTTTCCTCTATGCCCCTAAGCAGAACACTCTGGCCCTCTCTTCAAAGGAAAGGTTTATACCTTTGCATTTTCAAGCTTGTGAAAAGTGGGGTCTAGTCAATTCCTGGGATGCCTTTAAACCCTCTTTCCTACCATCTTCATGGAAAGTATTTGGCTTTTGTTTAATCATTAATCTTTTAGCACACTCTCCTTTGTTCCGCGTTTACAGGTGCTTCCTTTCTAGTCAACCTTCACATCATTCAGCTCTGCTTTTTACTCCTGATTTTCACTACAAATGTGGCTAAAATCCACCAGCAGAAACCATGCTATAGCCTGAACACTAGGCTGCCTTGAAATTTCCTCCACCACATTAATGAGTTTGCTGACCTTAATCTCAACCTCTGGCAGAGTCTCAAGACATGGGCAAAATGTAGACTGCCAATGGAGTCCTTGTTCCCAACTGAGACCTCCTAAGTCTGGCCTTATACTGTCACATTCCTATCAGCATTCAGGTCTTCTGAGTTCCAACCAGTACCATCCATCAAGTACTACTCACAACACTCTTTACTTCTTCAGCAAGCATCTCCAAACTCCTCCTGAAGACAAGTACCAAAGACTTCTAATCAGTATAGTCAAGTACTGTCACATTAATGACACTGCTTCTCTGGTACCAAAATCTGTCTTGGTCACTTTCCCATCAAGAGACACATAACTAACAGAAATAACTCAAAAGAAGGGACGTTTATTTTGGTTAATAGTTTCAGTCCGTGGCTGGGTGGCTCTAAACCAAAGATGGAATGGCAGAGGTATGGTGGAGAAGATGCTCAACCAATGTCAACCAGAAAACAGAGAGCAAAGGGAGGAGCCACGGACAAGAACACAGCCTTTTTCTAGGTCCAGTCCCTGTTACCCACCTGCTAACAGCAAATTTAGCCATTAAACTTATCAATGGATAAATTCACTGATGAATATAGTGCTCCATGATCCAATTACCTTTCACACACGAGGATCTGGGGACACTTAACTGTACATCTTAACCATAACAGTCATATATGGTTTTTGTCTCTTTAAGAAGGGACAAAAAACCCAAAAAGACTTAGAAAAAAAAGTCCAATGACAATGGAGACAGGATAGCATGATGTATATACACATCAAGAAATGCCAAAGATTGCCTGCAAAAACCACAAGCCAGAAGAAGCAAGGATTGTTTCCTACAGGTGTTAGAGGATGCCTTTGCCCACACCTTACAATGAAAAATAGCTTGTCTGTGATTCCATGTGACAATAAATCTAAGTTTAAAGCCACTAACTTGTGGTACTTTGTTATAGTAGTACCAGGAATGAATACGTATCAACGTTTCCACAAAAAGTAACAAGGCCAGGCATAGGAATGCACACCTATAATCCCAGCACTTTGAACACTAAGGAAGGAGGACTGCTGCGAGTTCCAGGCCAGCCTGGACTATACTGTGAGACCCTGTCTCAAAAAGAATGAATGAATGAATGAATGAATGAATAAATAAATAAATAAATAAATGTAGATCTTTGGTATAACTATAGATGATGCTTTAGTTTGTATTATTTCTTCAAAATGTAAAATTTTAAAAATCCACTCTGTACTTTTGAAGTAACAACCTCAAATCATAGCAAATTTAAAATGCCACTAACACTGTATCCTGCAAGTTTGAAAGCTTAAAAGTATAGAGGGAAACAGATTCATGCTAAACTAATATGCTTTTGAATGGCATTTATGTGTAGAAAATTTTAAGCAGTGGCTCAACATGTTCCAATGATTTAATGCTGTCAACAAAGAACTTCATGTTCTCCTCAATTTTAGAGCTAAAAGGGAACTAACAGTTTTAGTATTTTTAACTTCCTTATTTTATTATGGAAAATCTGAGACCAGAGACTCTAGATCTCTCTTGACTCTCATCTGAGATAAATAAATGCTCACCACAAAAACAGTTCTCTAATTTAAAAAAAAAAAGTATGAACTTTCCTGAACATAGAAAATAATCACATATGTTTAATGCTACACTAGATTCATTGACATGTAACAACTGTCCCAAATCAAAGATGAAGAGTCTGGTAGACTGGAAAACTACAATGAAACTCTAACGAACTCCTGTAACTAGAAAGACTTCCATCTTCAAGTTTTCAGAATTTATTTATCAGAAAGTCTAGTAAAAGAACAAACGTTAGATATTAAAACAAATTGCAGGAGTCAGTAAATAAGTGCACAATTTACCTACATTCCTGAGTTTGTTGGCAGAAAAGCTAATATGAATCATCTGCACTGAAACATGTTTGTGCAACACCCTTTTGTTTTACAATATACGTTCTCACATTTGAGTTCCTATGTCAGATATATGTATAAATACCCAGAGGAAAACATTAACCTCATGTATAACAAAAAAATTTTAAGTCACCAATTTAGTTTACAACAAAAATATGTAATCTGTATAATAAACATAAAGTCTGCATTTATAAATGCCTGAATGTGATTACACATAGCATTAGTTTAACGTATTGGATTATAAATGCCCTGTTTCAGTTTTTAAATAAATGTGCTTCTGCATATACTGACTTTACACTAAAATGAAAACACGCAGAGTTCTGACCTTACTGTGCTCTCTTCTGATCTTTAAGCACACATTTAAAGGTGCTGTGAAAGGGGAAATTTTTTAAACCGACAACATCTCTTTTTAGAGAAAGTCTTGCTATTTTGCCCAGACTGATCTTGAAATCCTGGGCTCGAGGGATCCTTCTGTCTCAGTTTCCAGAGAAGCTGGAAATACAGATGCACACCATTATACAAAACAAGTAACTACTTCAAATTCCTTTGCAGCTACTGATCTTACTCTCCTTTCCCCTTCTTGAGCAAACATCTGCCTTACCAAGCACCTCTTCCTTCCCACTCACTTTTTTACACCACTTCGACTTGTCTCCATGTCCACTTCTCTTCAAAAACAACACTGCTGAAGTCAGCTCCATCATGCCAAATCCAGTAAAAGTAAGCAGTCCTCTGTTTACCTGATTTTGATATACCCTTAAAATACTGCTATTTCGCATTTCCATGACATGTAACCTCTTGGTTTTCCTTCCATGCTCTTAGGCCAGTCCTTCTCAGTCTTGTTTGCTGCTGACTCCTCTAATCAATGCTTCTAATCAAAGTGTCCTGACACCTCTTTACATCTTCTCAAGTTACCTACACATAAGTGAACTTTATTACACATTCCCATCTATAAACCTAAGATTTTCAACTAATATTTTACTTAGACTAGTACTTAGCAATATTTCGTTTCCATGTCCTTCAAGTAACATACTTTTTTTTTTGGTACCAGGGATCAAACTCTGGCCCTTGCACTTGCTAGGCAGGCAGCAAAACCAATGAGCTAAATCTCCAGCCCTAAAATGTACTGATTTGTTTGTTTTTGGTACTGGGGTCAAACCTGGGTCCTCGCACTTGCAAGGCAGGTAGAGGAACCAATGAGCTAAATCCCCAGCAGTAATGTACTCATTTTGTTCAGAAATGTACTCATTTTGTTCAGAAATGTACTCAAAAATCATTTCCTCCTGAACTCACCAAAATAATGACCACTAAAACAAAAACTTTCATTCCCACTTTCTCTAGAATTTCCTGTCTCAAAGTATGACACCCTACTCACTCATGAGTCATCCCCAATACCTCTATCTCCTTTATCATCCACATCTTTAAATCAATAAACTATCCCTCTTTTGATATATTGTATTTCTCGTGTTTATCTACATCTTCCCATCCCCACTTCTACTACCATCTCTTCCCTAGAATACGAATGCATTTTAACTAACCTCCCAACATTCCCTCTAGGTCTCCCTTCTGCACGATACTGTATTTTTTCAAAAATGATCACATCAATACTTACAGCCCAAAGGCTCTTCCAGAACCTTGCTGTGCTCTATTAACAAGCAGGAGTTACTTCTTTTGAATCTGAGCAGGACTTTGTGACTCTCTGAATGAAAAGAATGCAGCAGAAGTGATGATATATGACTTCCAACACTGGGTCAGAAATGGAAATGTGGCTTCCATCTGATGTATGCTGATGCCCGCTCCTTCCCTTCCCCATCATTCCTTTGGCAGAATGCTTACTCTTGAAACCCAGATACCAAGTTTAAAGAATACTAGACCACATGGAAATGTCAACACCCACAATCACTTATTCTGGAGGAACTTAACTGCTATGTCATAAGAAAATTTAAGGCTCACATGCCAATAATCTCAGGCTTCCTGCCAATAGCCAGTAAGGAACAGAGACCTCCTGCCAATAAATATGCTAAGGTGCCATCTTGAAAATGGATCTTTCAATATACATAGTCAGGTCTTCAGATAACTAGCCTGTAATTTCATACTCAACCCTAAACCAGCTAATCCTGTTCTAAATTATCAAGTCATAGAAAATAGGAGACATTTGTTACTTTAGTAACACAATTCCATTGTATACTAGCATAATATGTTTCCACTGTTGTACTAACCCGTTTGAAATTCTAAAAAAAGGATTTTTTCATTTATATTTTTGCCCTAACTTGATTCAGAGGTACATGGGCCTGGACAAAGTTTGACTTGTTCACTATTATATTCTCAATACCAGGTTATGTTGGTTCACACTAAGTAAGGGCTCTAGAAATAGTATGAGAAACACCAACATCTGTCAATATCTCTAAATTCATTTATAAGAATGTCAGGTAATAATAAAACTTCAGCCTAATGTACAATGCCATCACATGGTTTAATATCTCAATTTGAAAACTTTTTGTCATAAATAAGTGTGTATTGGGCCAGTGATTTGGCTCAGCGATTCTGTTTCCTGCCTCACAAGTGCAAAGGCCCAAGCTCAATCCCTGGTACAAAAAATGAATAAATAAAAGACAAATAAATGCATATGTGTGTATCTCAAACTATTAGCATATATAGTGTGCTCATTTTACTAGTCAGACCTTCCAAACTGACTTCAAGCAAAAAAGAGATTACTTTGCATCAGTTCATATTAAACCTCTTCAGTACGTACCTGACAATTTGTAGTTTTCATAGGAACATACCTGAATTCATGTCAGCACTCACATACATGTGTGTACACCTATCTACTCACACCACGTTCACTTTTTATTTAAAAAGCTATTAAAGTACCTAAATCTTTAGTGAAATTACCAAATAAATAATACAAATAAGATAGACAACATTGAGTCAAATAACAAGTGTAATTAACAAATAATACACCATGACTGTCAATTGAATACAAAACACTTATTCTGAATTAGAGAATTTACAGTATATGTCATAACATATTTATTAAAACTAATATAACCAGTATAGTTAATAGTATTACTAATCTAGTTACTGCTATAAGAAGAGCATGCATACTATTTAAAAGTGCCATTCTCACAAGGAACAAAAATATGGGGCTACTGGGCTGGGAATTTGGCTCAGTGGTTCCACTGCATGCCTTGCAAGTGCAAGGTACTGAGTTCGAACCCCAGTACACCCCCAAAATGGAGCTACCCATCAATGCTTTCTCTCCAACAAGACAAGTTTTCCCTTCCCACCTAGTAACCAAGTCTTATACTTTGTAGTTGAGAAAAGCAGATATTCCCATCCACAGAAAGTAACTTGAAGCAGGGTGTGGTGGTACATGCCTGTAATCCCAGCACTTGGGAGGGAGGCACAGG
>NW_022900938.1:15671801-15707328 GCF_012274545.1 Fukomys damarensis
AAAAAAAAAAAAAAAAAAAAAAAAAAAAAAAGAAAGAAAGAAAGGAAGTAACTTGAACACTAGAGTGAGAAAAACGTGATATATTCTATAGAATCCATTTTGCCTAATAACCTCACTGAAGGAATTTGAAATCAAATAAATAAAAATCATTCTTCATAATATGAAAGCAAGTAACTGCAAAAGTTATACTTAATCCTCAGTATTTGCTCGTCGTAAAAGCAGTTCAAGTGAGGACATATGGTTCTTTCATTTTATAAGTCCAGATATAAACAATAATAGTGTAATTCAGTTTTATACTACTGTCCAGAAAAATCTCAGTGATTAAACTGGTATGCCTCACATAAGACTAGCATTATGATGAAAGCTGAAGAATGGAAGACTATTACCTAACAACTATACCTCCTGACTTATCTTTCTAAAAGAAAACTTTGCTTTTGACAGAGCTATCCTAGAAAGTACTGGACTTGCGATGGTTTCAAAGTTTGTCCTGCCAAGATTCATGCTGATATTTAATTGCATTGTGACACTATTAGGAAATGGAACTTTTGACAGATGACTGGGCTTTGAGGACTCTACCCTCAAGAACGGATTAATGAAGCTATCATGGAAGAGGGTTGTTATAAAAGGATAATCTCTGCCCTTTTGATCTGCCTGTACTTTCTCTCTCTTCCTTCTTTCCTCCTCCTTCCTCTTGTCAACCTGTCACCAGATCCTAGCACCTTGACATTAGAATGTCCAGCCTCCAGAACAAGGAACCAATAAATACCATTCATTGTAAATTACCCAATCTCAGGTATTCTATTACAGCAGTACAAAATGGACTAAGACAGAACCAGAGCCTAGAGAGCTGGACTTCTGGATTATTTAAAAGAAAAAAAGGCAATGACCAAGTACCCATATCATTAAATTTCTCCTGAATTTTACTGAGGGGTTTATATTAGGTAAGTCTATGAAGGTCCTGTGTGTTATATAATTATAATGTGAATAATGCCCATCAAGTCATCACTAGTGAGTTTTATTTCAAGGTACTACTAATAGAAAAATTATCAAGTTCACTTTTGCAAAGAGGTATTAAACACACACACACAAACAGTCCTACGTAATTTGAATGCTGTCAATGCGTATGATCCATGGAAATGTAAAATGGGAGGAAAAGGAAGAGGACATCCCAAAAACAATCAATAAGAAATAAATGCATTCTGTCCTTTGTAACACCACACCATTATACCAAAATTTAAAAAGGTTTTTCCCCTAAATTGGTTTTATCAACTAACGGCTTAGTTATTCTTAAACCCCACTAAATATACTGTAAATACAAATGCAGAAATTGCAAAGAATAAAATACTTGGAAAAACAATGTAGTCCTGTTTTCACTTTAAATCTAACTATAAAACCAAATTCATTTGTAACTTCTGAATTCATTTTCAGAAGCCACAGACAATTACCAAAATCTACCTACAACAGTGCCAATCCTTCTAGAATTTTTACATCACAGTAAGGATTTTTGCTCTGATGTAAAACATTAAAATCCTGCAGCCCATATCATTGTACCACACACCAACACAAGAGGGATGGTAAGGAAACCAGAAATACATAAATATCCCTTTGATTTCTACAGGTAAGAATATCAACTACTACTCAAGGAAGGACAGAAGGAAGAAGTAACTACGTCAAAAAATAAGTCTTCAAAATGGTATAGAACAAACAAGGAATAATATGACATTAATACATTACTATCCCTGTAATCAGTACTGACACATTAGAAATTAAGCCTTATACTAACCAGACATGGTGGTGTATGCCTGTAATACAATTACGCAGGAAACAAAGACAAGAGGATTGTGAGTTCAAGGCCAGCTTATGATACACTTAATTCTAGGATAGTTTGGATTACACAGTCAGATCCTGTCTCAAAAAACAAAAAAAAACAAAACTTCTACTGATTTCTCTGAATGATAATGAGAACATATAGAAGAACAATTAATAAAAGAAAATAACCCATTATCAACACATATTTTCTAAATTATACCACTGTTATGGTTTGGATCTTGAGTGTATCCCAAAGGACTATGTATTACAGGCTTGGTAACAACCCATGGCATGTGGGAGATGACGGAAACTTCAGAAGGTAGAGAAGGATTAGGAATGTTGCATCACTGGGGTATGGTGCTGAAGGGGACCTTGGGGCCTCAGCCCCTTGCTCCCTCTTTGCCTCTCATATACAGTATCATGAGGCAATCAGCTTTACTCCATCGCACACTCACTCCCCATTATGATGTTCTACCTCGCTAAAGGCTCCAAAACAAGAGGTCCAGGCAGCCATGGGCTGAAACCTGTGAAACCATGAGAGAAAATAAATCTTTTCACCTGATAAGTTAATTATGTTGTCACAGTCATTAACACAATCAATATCATAAGATAAGTTAACAATATGGTGGATTTTCATTTACTGTTTCTAGTTGGTAAACATTACTATAATTCAGAATATGTCAAAAAAATAGATAAGACTAGAATATGATTACACTTGCTACCATCAATTCAGCTAGAATAGGGTAGAAAGACAAGCACTACTCATGATATCAAAATATAAACATATCTGAGAGTGATCAATGAAAGAATTGAATTGGTAAGCTAACACTGAAAAAGCTACTTTACCAAGAAAAATAACAGTGATTACACGTTAATGAATTTTTAAAAAATCACTCAGTAAAAACAGAGAATGGGATGATATATTCAAAAAGCCTAAAAGAAAAAAAAGACAACCAAGAATACTATGTCCAACAAAGACATCATTCAGAAATGACGAAGAAATAATGTTTCATGACAAATTAAAAATAGGAATCACCATCAAGCTGGCTGCACAATACATGCTTAAAGGAGACTTAAACTTGATGCAAAATAATCACAAAACACACAAAACATCAAACTCCAAAAAAGAAAATACACGAAAGACAAAGAAGTCTAATCCTATTGTTAGAGGAAACCATAAAGATGAACAAGAGAAAAAGAAAGGAATAACGAACATATAAACCAGAAAAAAGTAAACAGAATGACAAAGAATATGTCTTTACTTACCAATAAAAACTCCTGAATATAAATAGATAAAAATCTCCCAATTTAAAAGATACAGCTTGGCTGAATGGATTAAAAAAAATGAGATACTGTAATATGCTATCCTATAATCCTATCTTACCCTATATACTATCCTATAATATGAAGTGAGAAACACACTTCACCAGTAAAGAGAGACAGAACAAACATAAAGAGATGGAATAAGATACACCATGCAAACAAAATCCAAAAGTGAGCACAGGTAGCTTTACTTACATAAAATAAAATAGATTTGAACTCAAAAACTGTAAAAGCAAATCAAAGAAGGTCACTAAATGGTAAAGGGAAAAATTAAACAAGAGGAAGCAGCTATAAATAGTTATGCATCCAATACCAAAGCACTCAATTATATAAAGCAAGTGCAATTAAATCAAAGACATAAAGACTTTAATACCATAATGGGTGGAGACTTTAAAATGCCACTTTTATCAATGGACAGATCATCCAGATCAATAAACAAATACACACACACACACACACACACACACACACACACACACACACAGAGACAAAATCAGCAAATAAATACTAGCATCAGATGACAATTTTAGGGCAAATGGACCTAACAGACAATCACAAAATAATCAGCAACTTCTGCAAAGTACACATTGTTATCAACAAATAGAATAGTCTGTTAAGGATATTCTGTATGTGTGGCACCCCCCCAAAAAAAATTAAATCAGAGTAGGTATCATCTTTGACCACAATGGAACATAATTAGAAACCAACAAGCAGAATGTTAGAAATTATATAAACACATGGAAACAAAGAATATAGATTACTGAAGAAATAAAAAGGGAACTCAAAAAAGGTCTTGGAAAAAAATGAAAATGAATATAACAATACACAACAAGGTGGGTACAGTGGTACAAGGGGTGTACCCTCCTCCCCACTGCTGAAGCAGAAAGATCTCAACTTCTGAGAAAGCCTGGACAATTTAGCAAAACCCTGACTCAAAATAAAATATAGGGCAGGGATGTAGCTCAGTGGCACTGAACCTGCCTGGCAACTGCAAGGTCCTCAGTTCGATCCCCAGTACTGGGGGAAAAATTAAAAAATAAAAAAGAATAAAATATAACAAAGCCAGGCCTGAAGTTCAGTAGTAAAGCACTTGACTTGCTTGCATGAGGCCATGGGTTCAATTTCAAAATCAATGGGATAAAGCAAAAGTCAAGACTAAAAAAAAAAAAGTTTACAGGAATAAGCACCTACATTGAAAAAGGAGATTTCAAATAAACAACCTAATGATGCAAGGCAAGGAACTAGGAAAGCAAGAATAAGCCAAAGATCAAGTCAAAGATAGGAGTGAGGATCTATCTCAGTGGCACCAACCTGCCTTGCAAACACATCAGGGATGCAAGGATGTTTCAATATACGTAAGTCAAAAAAAAAAAAAAAAAAAAAAAAAAAAAAAAAGGACCAAGATAAATAATAAAATGATACAGGCTTTAAAAAAATTTCAACAAGGGCCAGGGAGTTAGCTCAGTGGTTCCGTCGCCTGCCTTGTAAGCGCAAGGACCCGAGTTTGATCCCCGGTACCAAAACCAAAACAAAACCAAAACAAAAAGCCCTCAATATAACAGTTGGATTTTTTGAAAAGATAAACAAACCTTAAAAAGCTTCAGCTAGAACAGCCAAAAAGGAGAAAATTCAAATAAATAAAAGCAGGGATGAAAAAGGAAATATTACAAATGATACCACATAAGAGATCATTAGGAACTATAACTATATGCCACCAAGTTGGAAGACACAGAGGATATGGCTAAATTTCCAGATTCATATAACCTATCAAAATCAAACCATGAAGAAAGACACAGAAAACTAGTGCACACCCACTGGTAACAAGACTTAGTCATAAAATTCTCCTCACAAAGAAAAGCCCAACACTGGGAGGCTCCACTGCTCAATTTAACTTTACCAGCCCTTTAAGAAAGTAAAATCATTCATCTCAAAGGACACTGAAGTACTGAAAGGGAGTTTTCAACTCATTTTATGAGGCCAGCAAAACCCTAATACCAAACCAGACAGACACACATGAGCACACACACATTCAAACTACAGACCAATGTCCATGATGAACACAAAATACCAGCAAATCAAGTCCAACAGCATTTAAAAAGGATTATATCCCATGATCAAAGAAAATCTACCCTAGAGACATAGAATGGTTCAATATAGAAAATAAATAAACAATATAACGTATCAACCAAATGAAGAATAAAAACCATATGGTTATCTCAAAAGACAGAAATATTCAATAAAATTCAACACTCATGACAAAAACTCAAAAAAATAGGGACACTCAACACAGTACAGTAAGGACTATCTATGATAAACTTATAGCCAACTGCATAATGAATGAATGGAGAAAAGGTGAAACTGATTTGTCTAAGATTAGGATGTTTACTACTGTTTCACTACTCTTATTCAATATAGGACTGCAAGTCTTACCCAGAGCAATAAAGAGAAAGTGAAAAAAGGCATCTAAATAGAAAGAGGTCAAATTATCCATTTGTATACAGTAGATCTTATACATGGAATGTAAAGGTGTAACAAAAAAAATCTGTTAGTTAGAACTGATAAATGAATTCAGTAAGACTGCAGTACACAAAAAGCAGTAGCTGTTTATATATCACTAATGAAACTGCTGAAAAAGTCATCAAGAAAGCAAGCTCAAAAATATATTTATGAATTATAAACCCTAGAATATATTTATCCAAGGAAATGAGTGACTTCTATATTAAAAATTACAAAACTGATGAAAAAAGCTAGAGGACACACCAAAAAAAGACATTTCATATTCATGGATTAGAAGAATTAATGTTATAAAATTTTCCATACTACTCAACATAAATTTACAGATTCAATATAACTCCTGTCAAAATATCTGTAACTTGCTATATAGGAATAGGAAAATCAATCACAAAATTTGTATCACACTGAAAATAGAACTTCAATAGCCAAAGAAATCCTGAGTAAAAAGAACCAAGCTGAAGCCATTACAACATCTGACTTCAAAACAACCTATGTAGCGACAGTAACCAAAGCAGCATGGTACTAGCATAAAACAAACACATGGGCCAAGGAAAAAAATAGAACACACAAAAAATAAATCCATGTATTTGTAGCAAACTGATTTTTGAAAAAAATAAATGAATAAACTTCTTCCATAAGTGGAGCAGAGAAACTAGATATTCATATGCCTTAGAAAAACTAAACCCCTATCTCTTTCTCCATACACAAAAAATCAACTCAAAATGGATCAAATACTTAAAAGATCAGAAACTAAATATGAAAACAGTAGTATAAAATATAGGAGAAATGTTCTGGTCATTCGTCTGGGCAAAGATTTTTTTTATATGACCTCAAAAACACCAGTAACAAAAGCAAAAATTGAAAAATGGGATTTTATCAAAGTAAAGGTTCTGTAAAGCAAAGGAAACAATCAACAGAGTGAAGAGACAACAGAATTAAGAATGAGAGAAAATATCTTCAAACTATTCACTGAACAAGGGATTAATATCCAAAATACCATATATAAGGGATTCAAACAACTCACACACACAAATAATCTAATTAAAAATTCAACCAAAAGTGGATAAATAACATGAACAGACTTTTTCAAAATAGTATTTATAAACAGCCAACAAATGTATGAAAAATGCTAGCTATAACTAATCACTAGAGAAGTGCAAATCAGAATCATAATGACGTATTAATACACTGCAACAAGAACGCTATTATCAAGAAAAAACAAAATAACGAATACTGCTGAGGATGCAGAGAAAGAATTTTCATGCACTGTTAGTGAGAGTATAATTTAGGGCAGATATTATAGAAAACATAATGGAGGTTCCTATTTTTAAAAAACTACAAGGAGGGCTAGGGATTTGGCTCAGTGGTTCCACTGCCTGCCTTGCAAGTGGCAACGGCCTGAATTCAATCCCTGGTACAAAAAAAAAAAAAGAAAAGAAAAGAAAAAAAAAAGGAGAACTAGCATATGATACAACAAACCTACTAATGGGTCTGTATCTAAAGAAACTGAAATCAGTAAATTCAGAGCCATCTTGTTAACAACAGCCAAGATATGGAATCAACCTATATGTCCATCTACAGATGAACAGATAAAGGAATATGTGGTATACATGCACAATGAAATATTATTAAGCCATGAAAGGAATGAAATTCTGTCACTTGCAGCAATATGGAGATGAAGGACATTATGTCAGCTTAAGTAAGTCAGGCACAGAAAGAAAATACTCCATGTTCTTACTTTATAGAAGCTAAAAAGTTGATATCAAAAAAGCAGAGAATAGAACACTCATTATCAGAGCCTGGGGAAGGTATAGGAAGCCAGAGACAGGATGATTAATGAGTGCCAGAGTGAAGCCTGATATGAGAAATAACTTCTAATGTTCTACAACACAGTAGAATAACTACAGTTGACAACAATTATTTAAATACTTCAAAACAGCCACAACAGAGGATTCTGAACATTCACAACACAAAGAAATGATGTATGTTGGAGATGACAAGGTGTTATCCTGATCTGATGATTATACACTGTATACTTGTATTAAAATATCACATTGTACTCATAAATACATACAATTACTATGTATCAATTAAATTAAGATATAATTTTTTAAATTATATAATTTAGCTAAAAATGTCAATGTATTTTAACAAATGCTTGTAATTCTAGGTTTCAATGAACCTTGAAATAGATTTTTTGAGGTCACATTTGCTAAAAGAATTAGTCTTAGCATATACTTTAGAACATAGTAGTCACAAAAAATGTTCATAAAGCTTTAGTATTTATTATACTGCAAAGAAAGTCTTATTTGTTCACTGATTTCAAGCTGTTGTACCCCCTACAAAAATAATACAATTCAAAGTTGATTTTATAGATAGTAAAAAAGTCATTTTCAGTTGTCCTGAAATGTGCCCAATCTCTTAACATCAAAAATATTACATGCCTAGGAAAAACACCATACTAGCTTTACATTAACAATTATTACAGAGGAATTCAATTCATAGTTTGATTGAATAGAACAGTCTAAAGAAGCAAGGCAGGTGAAAAATGTACAAGAGCTGGCTGAAAGAAGTAACTACTTCCTTCACTTTTAACTATTTTAAAATAAATAACATGTTCATGCTGTTTTACTATAATCATTTTTAGCACTGCTAAAATACTTAATACATCGCAATCCAAAGGTGTTTCACTTAAGGGATGTTTATTTTAGTTCTTCTTGAAAAAGAAAAACTGATGAGGAAAAAGTTGAGACTGGCTACATGGAAGAATCACGGCCAGAATCTACAGCAATGATGGCACATCTTTTAATTTTCAATGATCAGCCCATTGCACCACCACTGATCTGTAGAATTATTTCAAACTTATTTCTCAAGAAATTAGACCACTATCTTTCAAAAACTCTTTTAACATCTACTTGTAGAAAATGGATCTGGTTGGCCAATGCTCTCTTCACCTGGCTGAAGCATGCCCACCGATACGCCTCATTCCCAAGAAAAGTCACTAGGGCATTTCTCCATCCTTCTCACAATTAGATATGACGTTCCACTGTGGCTAGAGCTGATTCCTCATTTTGCTGAAGTTGGACCTGCCAGTGGTGTGAAAAGCAAAAACCTTCCCTTACACAGAATTAGGGTTGTAGTACACATCCAACAAAACCTCAGCTGGAACCAAGACTGCATTATTTCCCCCAGTACTCACCTTCTACACATGCAAATGAAATGTCAGATCATTTTAGAACAACCTGCAAAACCAGTACAACACAGTAGTTAAGAGCATGAACTCTGGAACCAAAATAACTGATAACTTTTGGTTCTACCTTTTACCAACCATATGTCCCTAGGCAAATACTTAAGTCTTTCTGTACCTCAATTTTCTCACCTTAAAAGTTAGGATAACATTCTTAAAACTGCTTTGAGACTCAGTATAATGCCTGGCACACAGTAATCACTCAACAAATATCAGAATTATTTGCAAAGCTTCCAGGCAAAGCATATATGGAACACATGAGTACATGTGTACACAGAGTTTACAAAGTAACTACCTGATTAGTATACAAATTATGGCTGCCTGTTCTGCAGAGACCCCCATGATGTCACAACGGATAATTTAATCATCAACGCCAAAGTTTAAACTAATTTAAGTCTCAACTATCATCAAGTTCTACTTCTAAAAGCCAGACCGTATAGATGATTCAGAAAACAAAATATTGTATTTCTTGGTTTTAATTTCAGTGGGTGCTCTGAGAACAAGGATAAACTAGTTACTGCAGAGACCTCAATAAAGATTCAAGACTCCATCCAATACCAGCCACTAGCCACACGAACCTATTAAAATTTATAATTAAGTTATAAATTCAGTTCCTTATTCACACTAGTCATATATGAAGTTCTTGATTTCCACATATGGTAGATATCAAATACTTCTACTGTAGAAAACTCTTTTGGATAGTAACAATGTAGACAGAACCCTGCATCTCTACTACTCTACTGGCCTCCAACACAGTTCTACTTCCCAGGGAGTGCTGGCAAAATGAATATGCAGGTACAGTGCTCTCTGGAAGTGATAAACTTAGCAGGAGACCAAATCTCATTCACTGAAAGGACAAATAGGCTAATTAATTCCAGCTCCAATGTGCATCTCCTTCATTAGAGAACAATACTCTATAGTACAAGCATAAAAAAGCAGAAATGATCTGTTTACCTTAGTTCCATTTTCCTTAGGTTCCACACTTGTCCTTCTCTCCCTCAGTCCAGTCTACTCTCTTTATAAGGCAATAAAACTATTAATATGGTTTGATTACCAAGAGAGAGCAAAAGCTAAGTTTGACTAGCTGCATAGCAAACAAACAGGCCAAATTTCTTCCCATACTGTATCACCTTCCATCTAGATGAGGGAAAGGAGAAGGAAGCAAGCTATTCAAATTAGACTCAAGAACTTTGAAAACATGACAGGTCACTTTTCTTTTTTTCATCTTATCCAAAGGGTTGGTAGGCATATAGGATCTGATTTACCCAGACTGTAAATTCACAGATATGAAATCACTAATGAAGTCACCACAAACCATGAGAAGAGAGAAGATTATGAGCCTCTTGCTAAATCTAGGACAAGGTGGTTGGAAGAACTCTGAGGGACAGAGGAATGAAATAGACGTGAGACTGCCTGGCTCAAAATGCTGCTCACTCAAAGATGCCTCAAGCTAAATTAAACAATTGTTTCCTAAAATTTTCAATGTAGTATTTTCCTAGAAAGAACATTAGATTATTAATGACTACAAATTTTACTTTGTTTTTACAGTAATTTTACTCTGAAATTTTGAAAACATTGAAATAATTCTAGCAGTGTCTTATCTCAAAGATTATTTGTTCAAAACTCAGTCTCTTCTAAGTATTAGCTCCAGCAGTTTACATTCTTTACACAGCACCAATGTCTGGGGACATTTGTCATAGATTCAGAGAGGATTACCAAATTTAGCAAAGAAAAGTACTGAAAAGTCTCTGTAAATAATTTTTTAACAGCTGTTTATTAGTCTATAATGACCTGAGAAAATTTAATTGAAGAGAAACACTAAATGAATTTTGAATTTGAGATACCCAAGAAATATGTAGCACAGTATGTCCTTAATATTTACTATACTTATAAATATGCATCTATGTAAACCTGGAACAGATTTAGATTATCAAGTTACTCGATGATTCTAAATTCAATTTTAATTAGAAATCCTGCATCTTATCTTGTCACCCTAGACCCAGAAGTATTAGCCTTCATGGAATTTAGGGGAGGCAAGAAAATCTAAAATCACAAATCACGTAGACAAATGTATGTACACTGGCTCTCAAGGGGGACCTGTAAAACAAGTGAAGGCATGCCTATGTAAGTATAACCTTAGCCTTTGAATCAAATGTCTGTGCAAGATAATAGTTAGGGAATTTTTTCCATATTACAGCTCAATTTTAGCACTCACCCTCTCTACTCCATGGATATCAGCCTCCTACCCCTCAGCTAGCTTTAGGTTTAGAGCTTTAATCTTAGGTTAGCCTTTCTAACGCTGTTCAAAACTTCCAGTTTAGCAAGAAAATTGTTTTGGTAAAGTCATTTGAAAAAAAACTCAATCTTTTTTACACATCTTTGTCATTTCATAATTTAAACAAATAGAATTTGGTATTCATAAAAATACTGAGGACACAGATATCCAAAAAGTTATACAAGGTGCTCTTCAGCAACTCACATACTATAATTGGAACAAAGCACAAGTAGGTCTGTTAAATGGAATAGAAAAATAAAAACATCATTGTATAACCATAACAAAATCTTTAAGGAAGTTATAAACCAGGGAATTATCAAAATGTCTGTAATGTATAAAGCAGGTAATGTACGTTAATCAAGTCATTATAGTAAGGACAAGTGATCACTATATTGAAACAAAGAATGGCTGGCACTACAAAAGAAATATTGTATGTATTATTTTGCTGTTCAGCTTCATTCACTTGTAGTAACATTTATTGCTTCCAGAAGAATTAATGCCACCTCAGTCTCAGGGACAGAGCAATGGGTTAGGCATGAAAGTTATACAGAACATTTTGCAATCATTGCCCTTGCCCCACTGTGATTCCAACAATGATGAACTCAATAAAATTAGACTCCCAATGAAAAAAGTGTGACCAAGATTCACACTACTTCACAATGCATCACAATATGAAGGATGTAGATGGGAGGTGTTAACAGTTATGACTATAAGGAGAAAGAGTAAAAATGGAGCCAAATAACAGGAAAGAGAGATAGTGAAAGAAAAGGTAAGTGTGATACTGATGGCATGCTGAAGGCCAAATATACCTTGAATTTTTTAATTATGTGAGCCAGTGTCTGGTTTGAATTTCCTATCTCTTCCCAAAGAGTTCTGATACAGGCATGCAGTCAATTTTTCAAAATAACACAATGCTAAATTTGTCTTACTGGCTGCCAATATGGAATTACACTGTATACAAATATAAAGTCTTAGGTCTTATTTAAAATCCTTTCAAAACATTTTCTTTGTAAGACATTCAGCCTTAAGGTTTAAAATATAAATACTAACCTTCAAAAGAGCATTTGTTAAAAGGCCAGAAAGCAACAAAAGCCTTGGTTGTCACTTACTATATAATATATATACACCATTTTTTGATAGTACAGTATGGAGGACTATACTGACTTGGGACTCAAAAAAAAAAAAAAAAAGCAATCCTTAAGCATGTGCATACATCAGACACAAACTAGTAAGTATTCCTGATATTAAACTATTAAGCCATAAGCCAAGTTACTTAATTGAACTGTTTCTTTAGCCACAGCTAATTATGTAGTTAAGTTTTTGTAAAAACAAGAGATTTTAAAATACTGACATATTATCAAGTTTTACAACTAAAACTATTACATACTACCACTGCTTTCAACATTGTCTTTAAAATGATTATAAATTCTTGAAAGCTGTTTTATCATGTTCCAGCCAGCTTGTACCACTGATAGTACATACATGACTATCCCACTGGGTGGTATGGGAGAGTCCAGTGGGTGGAACAAGCCACTTGATGGGACAGTCATGCATATGTCACCAGTGGTTCAGAGTCGCCTGGCAGCAAAACACACCAATTATGGCTCTGTTGTGACTGTATTAAGCCAATTAATCTTAAACTCCTAACATATAAAAGAAAGTAAAAGGAAATGCCAACTACTGTGCTAAATTGACTTACTTCATAATATCAGGTTTTCCTTAACTCTCCACCTCAACCTCACATACACATTCTCTCACATAAACATCTGAACTTAATGCTGTCAGAATATCTCAGGCAGTTTGATGACTCTTTGGAGTGAGACCTGAGTACAAATCTTGCTTCCATCATTTATCAGTAAGTCTTCAGTTACATCATTTCTCAAGAACTTATTTTTATATTTCTAAAATGATAGTATTTTCTGGGAGAATTGAAAAATCAGATAATACATGTAAATTTCCTACAGTAGTGCTTAGCATGCTCAACAAGTAATGAACTTGAAATTGCATTCAAATGAGCACACATAACTGCAATTAAGTGACACTTGTCAAATTTCATCACATCAGGAAAAAGCAAGTGGAAATAAAAATGTACAAGACTACAAGTCTTGGGAAATCCAGGCTGGTTCATGCATACAAGTGTCCAAACACATTTCATTTTATGGATATTCTAATAATCAAAAACAGTGTCCAAAAATACCAAACTGACTTGCAATGTTAAAGTAGTGAATAAAATCTAAAAAACCAGAAACTAATTATGTCTCAAAGTTTATATCAAGTAAAGTCCAACTGTAATTAGATGACTACCTTGCTATTCTGAGGCAGTAATATACCCCTAGAAACAAGTTCTTACACATAAATAATTTGATTTAACGTTATCTGAAAGGGCTTCTAGAAATGATCACAATAAGAACACACATCTGCTCATTAGCAGTTGCCTGAAACACACGTACTGCTAATGGCTAGATTACTTACAAAAGAACTGCAAATCTATTGGCTCATGTTTGCTTGAAAAGTGTTAATATAAAAAATTAAATGGACAATAAATGACATTTCAGCCCTCAACACCAAGGAAAATATACTTAAGACCAGTACAGATTCTTTACTAAATTAACCCCATCTAGGATCCTATTTTTAAGCCAAATATACTTCTTCCTATAACAAAAATGATGCTTAAGATATACTCTCCATTCTCAAAAAGAGAATTCTCTCAAAACAAACTATGCATATACAGTATTACAGAAGATACCAATAATAAAAAGGACATAGCAATTCATGTTTCAAAATAAAATCCTTTGGAAGCAAAATGCATTTCTTAACTGGACACAGAACTTTCTTTTGAGACTTTCACATCACATTACCACCAAGAAGGGCTAGTAATCTTCCTTTTACAAATTAATGTGTTTCCCAGTTCTTGAAATATATACCCAACAAAAAGAATTAAGAAGGACCAAAAGACAAACCATTATAGGTGGAAGAACATTAGGGCAAATATTTTACTGCAGTAGTCACTGGTTATGTATGGCTATTTTCTTTTCTTTTGTACCTGAGATCGAACTCAGGACCTAGCGCTTGCAAGGCAGGCAGCAGAACCAGAGCTAAATACCCAGCCCACTTCTAAATTAAGTTTTAAAAAAATAAAAAAAGGGGTCCTATGAATTGTAAGTACTGCTCAGTGTAAACATTGCATTTCCTGTCACTCTTCCATACATATTCATACAATTTCTTAGGAAGCTTTACTAACTTTACAATACAGCAAGTTAATATAAAATAAACTAACAAATATACATTATACTTGAAAACAGACACCAAGATAGTTATATTGTTACAAAACGTCCTTTTGCTTTCATTATGCAGCCAACAAATAATTTATTTCCATTAAAACATAATAATGTATTTCCATTAAAACAAATTCATTCCAACAGGTGATTGGTAGTTATAGTTCAGATCTGCACCCAGTCTCATGTGTTCAAAGGATAGGCTTTTGGAAAGTGACTGGATTAAAGGGACACTATTCTCAACACTGGATCCATCCACTAATGAGTTCAGCAGAGGAGAGTGTTGTTAGGAAGTGTGGCCTGTTTAGACGTGGGTTATAGACAGCAGGACCTAGAAGGTATATCTCCCTCTCCAGCTCCCCCTTTCTCTCTCTTCTTCCAGAATGCCATAATGTAAGCAGCTTTCCTCTGCAACAGGCCCTTCTATCAAGAAATTCCTGCATTTGAGCCTGCCAACCATGGGCTAAAACTTCAGAATCTGAACCAAAATAAATCCTTCCTCCTTTAAGTTATAAGTGCCAGATATTTTATCCCAACAAAGAGAAAATGACTAAGACAGATTTTAGTACTGAAGTGGGACTGCTGCTGTGACTATACATGACCATATGGTTCAGAAGCCTTTGGAATTGATCTGCAAAAAGTTTGGAAAGGTCTGGAGATAGCGGTTACAGAAGCACTACCATGCTGTAAACCAAACTTGACAGGAACTCAGAAGACCAAAATGAATTTAGAAATTCAGGCAGTAATGATCAGGTTTAGGAGGGTTCAGCTGGGAGGAAGGACTACACTGGCAAGTGGGCTATGTGTTGTGCTCTGACAGAAAATGTCTGTATTTTTAATTCACAAGTCTGAGATTAAGTTCAGCAAGCTATGTGGTGGAGGAAACTTCAAGAGAGCCAAATGTTCAACCTCTGGCATGGGTAACTGCTAGTAGCTTTTGGCCAGATTTAGACTAAAAATCAAGAGTAAAAACTCCACTTAAAAAGGTTTTTTTTTTTTGCCAAAAGGGAAACTCCTGAAAAGTTGGAGCAAAGGAGAACATGGTTGCTGAAAAGATTAGCTGAACAATAGGAAAGGTGACTTGAGAGAATCTCAACAAATACACCTCACTCACCCCCTTCACTGTCTCAAGAGTGTAAAAGGGTTAAGGTGAACTCCTTTGAAAGGCTTTGCTTTGAGAAGACACCACAGGATGACCTACTCAGAAGAGTTGCCGAGGGAATTGGTTCTTCAGGATTCTATTCCCAGAGTTCAGCCCTTCAGGTATACAGAGGCCTGCCTCTGCAGCCATGATACAAAGGGCCCTGGCTGCTTGAGCTGGTGGCAGACCTTAACCTCATCCAGGTGTTGCTTTATGAGCATGCAGATTCAAGTGTTATGGGGTCATGGATGCGTACATTCACATTTTACAAAAGACTCAAGAGGCCAGGCAGTGTCTCCAAAAGGGCAGTCAGTGAGCACAGTTTTGAGAGTGAAGCCAAAAGTGCAGTAGAAACCTAGCAAGTTGGAAAAGCCAGGAATGTGGATTGCCTGCTGAGGAAAACAATAGAGTGAGCAAAGCCACCCCAAGAAAGGCTGGAGGGTGGCAACCAGCAATGCCCAGGGGAAGGGCTGCCCAAGCCTTTTGGAAGCTCATATCTAGCCACCATATGTCTCAGATATTGGACATGGAACAACAGGATTTAATGTTTGATCTGCTGGATTTCAGTCTTGCTTTCATTCTATTTCTATCGCCCTATTTCACCCTTTTGAAATGAGACTATGCTGTGCTGTCATATGTCAGCAGTGTTTAATTTTCTTTATTTTCACAAGTTATAGTTTGCTTTGGGTTTCAGAGGAGATTGTGGACCTCTCAGATTGTGGAACTTTTAAGAATGGGCAACTCTTAGACATGGACTAAAGGCATTTAGCATAAAGATATACATGAGTCTTGGAGGCCAGGGGGAAAATGTGTTTAAACTGTGACTAGATCATGGGGACACTATACTGAATATGCTATATGCGCTGTTAGTAAGTAGGATGTGTTTTTGAAGCAGGTTACTGGGGGCATGACCTGAAAGGGTTTATCTGCCTTCTGGGCTTCTTCCTCACCAGAATATCCCTTCTTTTTCTCTCTGCTTCCTAAACACCATGATATGGGCAGCTTTCCTCCATAGCAGGCACTTCCACTATGCCACTTTTATATTTGATTCTGCCAACAATGGACTGAAATTACGGGCCGAAATAAATCTCTCATTTAAGTTGAGGATGTCAGTATTTTAGTCCCAACAAAGAGGAAAGTGACTAAGAGAGCAGACCAAACATAAGGCAACCTAAGACTTCTAGAACTTCACTCGCCAACAAATCCTAGTTATGAAAGGCCACATGCATTTCTAACTAATACCAAGAAAAATAATGCCTGGAAGAGGAGACATGAAAGCTTTTGAATTCATGTGTAACAGCTGGAAAAGTACAGCCTCTTTGCAAACTTCCACTGTTAAAGAACAAAGAGGGGATAAATATGTTTTGTAGTCACCAAATATCTAATAGTGAGGATGGCACTATCTTATTAGAGGATCAATAAAAATTTAAATCCTGTCATCCATACCTGAAAACAGCATAACAAATTTGAAAGGTGACTTGCATCCAAATTGTCATCCTGCCCCAATCATCTATTTGACAGTTATCAATGTCTCTTTAACCACCACAGCTCAAGTCACAGGTAATTTGTTACCTTCTAAATTCCAATTCCTCTTTCCAATACCCTAACAGACTTCCTATACTCATTACATGACAGAATCCTTATCTTCACCTTTAAGAGGGCTCACTGGGACATTCAGACTTTTAATCTTTTTTTTGTTGTTTTCTCTACTTTTCCACATATTCCTTCCTTACGCTTGAGCAAATCTTCTCACGGATACTATCAACCCACCCTTTCTCTAAATTAGTTCCTTTTGTTTTAGTTACACTTCTTATTCCTTCACTCTATACTTTCACAGTAGGGAGAAGAGGGAGATGTTAAGACTCCAGGAGTAAAGACAAATACAATGTTTCTTTCCCCAGCCATTTAAGTTTTTTAAATTGTACTATCAAAATGTAAGCTCTCAAATTTTTGGAAGCTATGCTGGTATTTGTTTTCTGTCTTTCTTGAATACATGATTTTTTTTTTCATTTCCTCATACTAATTTACGTTCAATAATTTACAGTTACACAACTCTATAACTTGCATGGAACTGGGGTCTCCAAGGTAAAAAATTCTGAAGGGTTTTTCTTAAAAGTTGTTTCATAATTTTCAACAGGTTTTTGAAGCAGTCCAAGAAATACAAAACTTTTGTTTTTAATTACTTGTAAGAGCTTGTGTAAACTTATATTCTTCATCCAACCATAGTGAATATTATCAACTTATTTCTTTATGTATAATATATAGTCTTTAGAAAGTTGATATACTTTTTCTATATATAAAAATTTTGTTCTTTACAAAGCACAAGAGTTCTTACACTACAGGCTGCAATTTGAATCATTTCCTTTATGATTTGCTTATGAATTAAAAATTAGTTATTCTTCAAGGGTCTATCATGGCCACCACATTGCCCAGTGCCAAAAGGTGTCACACACACTGCACTCTGCAGAATATATAACACCCCCTGGAGCTGTACAGTTAGAACCACCCTGTAACACATATGCTCATTTTCCAACGGATTAACTTTTGGTGTTTAATTATAAAAGTTACAATTAAAATTTTTCTTAAATCACCTACCTCAGTTTCATTTAATAAACAATCTTACCTCTGTTTTAAAAAGGATACATATATTGTTTGTTTTGTTTTGTTTTGTTTTTGGTACCGGTGATCAAACTCAGGCCCTTGCACTTGCAAAGCAGGCAGGGGAACCACTGAGGCAAATCCCCGAGCCTATTTTAATATATTTTTAAAAGATGCTTTGTCACTAATATACTGAGTGAGTCTTAATTTGAACATTCAGTCAACTATACTTTCTTTAGGCCATATTAGGCCATGGATGTGACTTAAATTCTGAGAATGAGGAGTGCCAAAGGCAGCTGCTGAACACAAAGGTCTCATACTGGAGAAACAATTATTGTATAGTATTTTTTATTCTGTTCCACTGATCTTTGTTATTTGTACAACAGAATTGTTTTAAATATAATTCCATATAATTCTTTTAAATTTTATTGTTCAAAGTTTCTTCATAAAAATGACCTTTTCCATAACATAACTGCTATTTACCATGTATATACTGCATCAGGTATGCAATATCTAATACAATGGAGAATAAATGAAATAGGACTATTATGCACATTTCTGAGAGAAGAGATCAGTAATGTGAACAAGCTTTCACAGATGCTTGATTGTGAGGTTGAAAGTTGAACTCGTATTTGTCTAACTCCACAACCTTTATCTGGAAGTTCTGGATATACAGTCAAGAAGATTCTTTGTTCTTTGGGGGGCAAGAGGGACATGCTTTAATCTGTTTCTTTCTTTATATCTTTTCTTTTCACACACTATTATAGTCAATTATATAACTATATAGAGTATTTTAAGTCTTTTTCTGCATGAGAATAAGGACTATTTCCAAGTATTTTCAATAGGTATGATTCTGGCTTTTTTGTTAAAAAGAAAACATTCTAGACAGGGATTTTCTTCTAACACTTATATTGTAAGCCAGTTAAAATATAGCAAATGATGTCCAACATTTCTATTTATTATGAAAAATGAAAATTAAAACCACAATGAGATGCCACTTCACACACCAGGACAGCTGTAATTTAAAAAACATTTTTAAAGATGGTGAAGATGTGGCAAAACTGGAACCCTCCTAAACTGTTGGTGAGAAATTTAAGTTTTTCATCCTTTGTAACATGTTCAGTGATTCTTCACATAGTTAAATAGATAAATTACCATATGACAAAGCAATTCCACTCCTAGGAATGCATCTCAAAGAAATGAAACTGGACATTCATGAAAATGCTTGTGCACAAATGTTCACAGCAGTATTATTCATGATAGAAAACAAAGGTAGAAACCACCCAAATAATAAAAACTGATGGATAAAAAAATGTATTAATGCACACTTTTGATACTGCAGTATTTACTAAATGCTCAACAATCTCTCATTTAAAATATTACTGTGGTATGTTTGAGTACTAAGAATTGCCACTTTTGTCAGTCTTCGAACAAAATTCCTTTGTATACAAGTATTATTGTCTTAAATGAATTCTACTTGTTTTACCATTTTAATATCCTTGTTTATCAATGAGATGAGATATTTTTCATTCAGTAGTAATAGTACAATGCCCGGGAATTTACACTTATTTGCCTCAAAATACTTTCAAGGTAGTTTTCTATCTTACGCTCTAGAATAAAAGATAACATAGGACAGACCTACTACTTTCAGGTGTAAGACAGCTGAAAATTTATGGAGAAAAGTAACAAACATAACTAAAGAAAGCTGCTCTACTTATAATCTAGTTCTTGCTTGTATATGAATCACCCTGTTAATTATCTAAAGGGACTACCATTGAAGATTTTTTATTACTCTTTTTTTAAATACAAAAACAAACGAAGGAGACTAATTGGTACTTTGAGCTCACTCTTCCTCTAAAGTTACATTTTATTAAGTTCCAATTTAACTATTCTAAGTTCTAAGCTGTTAACCAAGCTGTAGCTCTTCACCCTAAAATTTCATGTTTTCATTAAGTCATCAAACACATTCAAACACACCCCACACACTATTACCAATAGATTTCTGCATTATGATACAAGCAGCATGTAGGAATTCTTAGGTTAACCAATAGTTCTTAAAATCAAGTTAAGAAATATGATCTTAACTGTTCTCTACTTTCACAGAGGATAAACAATAGTTTGTTATTTTCCCCAGGCAATTCCCTACTGCCCCTATTCCATCCAAGACTGCAAGCTTCAGAGGACAATTTTTTCAAAGAATGATGTCAGAGTCATTTGTACCTAAGTCCTTAAGACAGGTTTCTTAAAATGTACATTCTCAAGCCACCATTAGCCTACTAAACCATAATCTTCCTCCTGTTAACTGCTGATGACAAGAATCTCGATTCACCAAGCCCAACAAGAATACCACCCACTTGTAGCATCAGAATAAGATGTTATTATAATTTCTGAAAGTGAAAAAGAACTATTAATATTTACACCAAGACAATAAATATAAAACCAAGGTGTAAGTCAGGTTGCTTGGTGCTAATTACAGAATTTTTCTCAACTAAGTTCTAATTTAAATTATTCCCATTATTTCATGCAAATGTATCACACTATAAGCTGAAAATACAAGGAATGTAAAATCTGTACCCCAACCTAGTGCTTAGTCTACTTGGATAAAAAGGAAACATGAACAGGGTTTAACTCAGTGGCACTGCATGTGCCTTGCAAGCACAAGGTCCTGAGTTCAATCCCCGGTGCCAAAAAAAAAAAAAAGAAAGAGAAAAGAAACAAGTACCAAAATAGACAGGATAATATACCTAGTGTCAGTGTAGTTCCAAAAAAAAAAAAAAAAAAGAAAGAAAGAAAAGAAACAAAATGAAACATGATAAGCACTACTAATGCCAGTGAATCAAATAATATCAAAACTTCTCAAGAGACATGTAAAGCAATGATTTTACAACAAGATAAAGGATTGAAACAGCCCTTAAGAAAAGCTAAATAGAGATGCAGAGTCTAGAAAAACTCAAGCTATATTTACATCACTTTTGAGTGTGGAAAACAAGCCACTTTTGCTAGAGCATAGAGCTTTTATAATAAAGCTAAAAATAAAGGTCAAACAAAAATTTGATGGACCTGATATTCTTAGGAAATTCATAATCAAAATGCAGCTGTGATATAATGTACCATGATTTCTGAGATAGGAAAGGATAAGAGACATAAGAATAAAGCAGCCATGGTGATGCATGTCTATTATTCCAGCAATATGGAGACTGAGACAGGAGGATTCACAGTTCGGAGTGTCAGCCTGAGCTACAGTCTGATCCTGTCTCTAAGAAAGAGTAATAAATAAGAAAAAAGGCTGGATTCAATCCCCAGAATAGGGGAAAGGGGAGAACATAAGAATGAATGGATATCACACATAGGAGTAGACATTAAATACTAAAAAGTAATGAAAAGACAAGACAGATGTTTCAGGAATGTTAGAACAAAAGAGATATAAGGTGGGCATCCAAAACAAATTAACAAGTCATAGAAACAAAATATTGACAACTAAGATTACCAAAAGACCTTTCTAAAATAAAACGGGTGAGGAAAAGCCAGATTATAAAATAATGGAAGAAATACAAAACAAAACAGTAGAGAATGGGCTATCTACATACATATATCTCAGTAAACTAAAGATAAATGGGAAGCTATGTAATGGATGAAAGAAAATGTGACAAAATTAAACGGATTTCAAAAAGTCTTAGAATCCAGAGGCTAAGAATACACTTAAAATAAGAGAAAAAGAAAAGCAGTTTGAGTTAATGACCTAACAGAAAACCTCTATTAAACAACAGGTTTTCACTAAATAAAATTCACATATAATATAAAAAGAGATACACAAAAGAGGGAGGGAGTACAAGAAGTACATACTGAAGCTCATATACAGAATTTAAGTTTATTATTAATTTTTAGAGAGGGGGTATAAAAGTAATACACTGGAAAAAAAGAAAGATCTATTTTTTGCATATAGACTATTACTTATGCAATAAAAATACAAATTTGGCCATGATAGACTACATACAAATCCTAGTGTTATAAATTATTATTCATTATATCAAAACAATGCTATACAAAAGTGGTTTATTGCAGCAGTATGGCTTGCTATTACTGAACTGTAGACTCTATCTCGGTTAATAATTTGCAAGCAGAAATGATAAAGACTTAGAAATGAGGAGGTTTACAACACAGGGTAAGGCCCTACTCACATTTCATGAGCAGGGCCCAAGGATGTTCAGTATCTTTCTAGGCAAGCACAATCCAGCCCTCAATGCCTAAGGTGCACCAATGAAAGACTGCTTTTCTTATATATTTAGGTAACAAGAGAATTCATTTTAAATTGTAATTTTTGCAATAAATTAATTTGATTCTGTTAAAGATCTGCATTCTACCTTAACTATATCTCAGTTTAATTCAAAACATAAAAGAGACCTTTGTTTCAATGAAGTTATTTCAGTTAGTCTTATGCTCAGACTTCATTTTTTCTCTACAATTGACAAAGCAGTGGCTAGGAAAATATCATATGTTTAAAACAATAGGTTCAACAAGTATTTAGTGTTCAAAATAATACCTAGGCCAACAGTTAAGTTGAACACATATATTTGCTTTATTTTGCCACCAGATATACTCAAGCAATTTTTATTAATCTAAGGTTTCCCAAGGCAAAGCAATTTAATGTGAAGTGTATTTGAAATTAATAAGTTCTATTAGGACAACAGTAGCAATATAATGAAGTACTGCAATGGGCCAAATATGAGTTAATGTTACTGAAAAAGATACTTGAGAACCAACTCATTAGTTTTCAAAAGGAGGAAAAAACCAAGTAAACAAGGGAAAAAATTATGCACTGATCCGGCCTTTTCTTAGATGGGACTAGGTAAACAGAAGATGAGAAAAAGTGCTTCTTAAAGGTGTGGCTCCACTGGCCACTAACAGCACAAAAAGCTAAGTCTTAGATGTCTTCCCAACAGAAAAGTACACCACACCTAGGAAGTAGTTTTGTCAAAAGAAAGGAAAAGTAACAGAAAATTCAGCCTGATGGGACCAAGCCTCTTGAACTAATTCAAAAATTTGTAAGAAGATATTACACTTCATCACAGGACCAAGAAATTAAGAGAAGAGGATAAGTAAAAATTAAGATGTGTTGTGCACGTGTACCAACTCCCCACAATTAACATAATCATTATGTACTGCAAACATGTACTAATAAAATAATAGTTTTTTAAAAAGCCATGTGGAAAAAACAAAACAAAACAAAAAAATAAACTAATTCAAAAGAAATAGACTTCTGTGAATAAAATGAAAGAAAACTAATGGTACACTACTTAAAACTGGCATTTAATTCAATACAGATCACATGCCTGCAATTTAGGGGTCAAATCTTCAAAATGCCAGATTTTACCATTTTCAGATAACAGGTAAATTTACTACTCTACAAGCATACATATCACAAGTCAAATAAATAACCCAATACCCTGAGAAACTAGTATGAAGCAAAAATAAAATCATAAAGCCTGTGTCTTATGGTGCCCTCTGTATTTTGTTATCACTAGTGCTTAAACTGAGCCAACCAGAGAAAGCAATAGGAAGCCATAAAAAATATGTAGCTACAATCTTCTAAGATCCATTCTCTTGGGGACTGTGAATAAATGGATTCTTGACCTACTAAAATTTAGTGGGAAAAAATGATCCATTTGTAAAAGAACCTATAAGATTTTAGATGGCAAAACTAACTACAAATAATCACCTTCAGCAAGTCAAAGAATGGTGTTTATAAAAAATGAGACATATGAATGTAAAGGGAGGATCATCATAATGATTTACAAGTAAAGGAAAATAAAATAAAAAGGTAACAACTTCATGTTTCCCTAGGCCTTTCAAAATATGTTGAGCTATACTCCCAAAAGCAATTCCAAACTAGAGATGTCTTTATTTTTCTCTAGACAAGCTAGATGACAAGGTATATTTTTTCTGGGATACTGAAGGAGCAAAGAAACTCTGGAAGGCATGGCTGGTCATAATCCTCCAAAACAGGAGCCCAATAAACCTGAGACAATAAATGAGCCCTGCAATATTCTAATTCCTTTCAAAGTTTTGTTTGCTGCAAATAACCATAAAATCAAAATCACTATATACACACCAAGGACTAAAAAGAAGGAGCAGGGGCATTTAATAATTTAATAACTCCAGAAATCTGCTCCCCATTAGTGATACTACTCTTGATCAGAACCTACTATTACACCCAAAACAGATTCCATAAATCAGCCTAAGCCAATTACCTATGCATCCTAATACCAATGGGATGCTAAAAGACAAAAATCTCAAAACTGCAGAATTTACTTTTAGTAGCACATTTAGACAAGATCCAAGTCACAGATTTGATTCATGAAACTCATTAGTTCCACAAATCTAAAATGAACTATATAAACCCGCAGGTCACCTTTGAGATCTATTTCTCTAAGAGAACCAGCTCCTCTTAGAGGATGATTATAGAAAAAAGCAAAACCTCGTAATATCTGGGAGCACTTTTTTTTATAAAAGCATAAATTGATAAAAAAACCAGTATTTAAGTAAACTATAAAACTGAAAACAAAATTAGAGGAACCTAATGTGAAGCCAACTTTCTGCAAAAAGTCAGACCTGGAACCAAAATTCAAAGATTAACACGTGCACATGTTGCTGAGATATCAGCTTTAAAAATCCCTTAAAATCCTATGGGACTGCAGCTTTCCCTCATAAAGCACAGAAATTAGTATCTATAGGGGTTTTTCTTCCAACTTCAAAACTATTCATAAATATGGGCTTGCTTCACAATAACCCACAGAAAAAAAAATGGAGGCGAATTTTAAAGTTATTTCTTGACCTACAAGAAACCCATACACAGAGAAAACTATAAAGCAGAAAACAAAGATTTACTTTTTCCATTATGATCACATGTAATTCTTTTTCTCTCTCCTTGTAAGGAAAGAAAGAGGAGAGCTGGAATCCAGGAGCACTGGCTGAAAAGATGTTTCTCAGGAAGGAAGAAAGGCTAGCACCCCCAAGCCAAAGAAGGAAACCCACTTCTTTTCCCCAACTCACCAAACACCTCACTGCCAGATGCTAAAACTCTACAGGAAAAGAATTTTTGATTCTCTGAGAGATAAGCAAACCAATGAGACATACTTACAGTAAGCGTGTACCTACAGATCCACAATCAACTGAGTGTTTTTACCAGATTTTTCAATCACTATTGTATATTGTATGGAACCAAAAATGCTTCTTCCTTATCTAAAGTAAACCTCCATTTACGCCAAGGATCTGTAAATGTACATACAACACATATACAACATTTGCCAAGTTTCTCAGTAACTCTGACTTAGTTTTGAAATCCAAATAAAAATAAAGATTGTTTTGAGAATTACACAAAATACTGTATTAATAATAGGTTATTGTACTGTGGAACCTAGTACAGTGCCAAACTGGTACTCAATTATTTCCTTTTACTCTTGAAGTGAGAGTGAAAGTCACCTATTCATGGAAGTATACATCCTTTCTGGCAGAGAAAGTGACTTCTCACTGAATACCCAGAGTCCCTCCTCACATTTGTCAGCCACCTTGTAGCTAGTCAAGGCTGTATGACTAATTCATGCCTTATTTCCAGACCAAAGCACTTAAATTTGGCACATGGCCTGCCGACTCTCTTGCCTTGGACACATGCTACAAATGACGGAGCTACAAGGTTCAAGCAGCACAGATCTGTGTTAATACATGGAGGAGTGCACAGGAGAGTCCCAGGATCCACAGTGGGCTTCATATAAATGGAAAATACACCTGTACATTTTGAACTGCTAGTTCTAGGTTTGATTGTAATCATAAAGCAGCCAACAAAATTTAATGTTTCTTTTTACAGTCTAAATTGCATTAAATGCTGCAAAACAAAATACATATATAAAAATGGCAGGTATTTATGTATTAAAGAATATAATTTCTGTGTAATTTTGTATATCCAGAGTACATATAATGATTAAAAGACAATACTATCAAAGCAAAGTGGAAAAGTAGTCCAATATACACAGAATTCACAAAGAAATGGGCACCTAAAGCAAAAAGGAGTCTAAAACTAAGAATCTAAAACTTTTTCTAGCTATGTATACAAGTTAAAAAGCAAAGCAATGATCTAAAAATAACTGAAAAACTGAAATCAGGTATGAAACAGGTGGAAAGGGAAGCAAGCAAACTACAGAACACCCTTTCACCATGAGTCATACGAGTCGTCTTATCACAGTAATAGCAAAAGTAGTACAGGGCTGTAACTACTATTTATTAAGTTCGGCACAAAATGATTTTATAGAAATACCAAATCTCGACTGACTTCAAACTATTTGTAGTTTCTACTTTTTCCATATAGTATGAATATTTGCAAATTCCTTGTGCAGAAATATTACTATGAGTATGGGTTGCTGTAGGGGGGTATTCCATAAAACATCATATGACCTTTTAGAAATCTGAACATTTCTGCATACTGAAACACATCTATCTAGCCGCCAGAGTTTGAGATAAAGGACTGTCGACTTGGAACAATACAAAGGAAGGAACCTATGTACTGTCTTAATGAAAACAAGAAATAAATGATGGTCATGTCTTTCTTCAATGTAAAACGGAATTTTGGTGATTTTTGCAATGGTATTTCACCATACTGTTATACACTCAGTATCTCTAGAAGAATGTAAGAGGGGCATTATTAACTAGCTGAAGACCTAAAAGAAATAAAAATATTGCTGCAAACCTTTAGAGCCTCAGAAAGCCATAATTTAGCAGGTATTCATGGTAGTCAGTCCAAAATAAGACAGATCAAGTAACATACTATGTATACAAACTATACTGTGAGACAGGCAGGGGAGTCAGGACATCAATTTGAAGGAAAGTGTAGGTGAATGTATTTATTAAGCAGGCATCCTTAACAAAAGAGGAAAACAGTCAAAGGAAAACTTTCCAAAACTTCAAGAGGTAAAGAATAGAAACAATATCCACAGCAGAGTTTCTCAACCTTAGCACTAATGATGTTTGTGTTTACACAAGTTTTCGTCATGAGTAAGCACAGGGTACACACAGCAGCATCCCAACTTGCGCTCACTGAAGGCAGTGGCTCAGTTCTCAAAAGCAAAATCATCTCCAGAGCGAGGGGGGAGACAAACTGCCCCAGTCACTGCTCCAGAAGAAAAAGAAAGATTAAATATTTGATAGTATTTCATCTTCTAGAGCCTAATAAAATACGTAAGAAAAGGAAAAATCTTTCTACCACTCTACATATGCAAGTAGCTTTATGTTTTTATCTCACATTAGAGAAGAAAATGAAGATCAAGTTCTCCCTTCTCAATCTGAATGCACTAGTACTCAGAACAAGACTTGCTTATTCTCCTGGTAACTAAACATAGTCCATCTGCTGTTACAGCAACACATACAAAAAGAGAGTAAGGTAACAACTGGTTACCTACAGAGAGGAACATGCAGCTTGTAGCTGCAAAATAACCAACTTTTAAAAACTCATAGTTTTTACCTATTTTCTACATAGTGTATGAATATAAAAGATGCCTCATAAAATGTGACCTTTTTTTTCAATCAATCATTCGTCTGGATAATGTTTATTGAGTCCTTCTGTTGTACTGGTTAAATTGAGGGAAATAATCAAGAATACAGTGATTACCAGGAGATTACCAATATCCTTTAAAAGCAAATAAATATGATAGCTAAATGATCTTTGAATAACAGTATTAAAATTGCAATTATGAAAGAGGTAAGAAAAGGGGGATATTTAATAAATTTTCTCCAATCCAAAGTCATTGTTTAGCCTGGATTTCTAAGCGATGTTTACATAACTGATGAAATGTATCATTCTGAGTCCGAATTTTACAAATACTGATATAATCCCACTCTCAGGAAAATCACAAATTCTTATAATGGGATATTTAAAAAAGAAAAACATAAACACCCTTCTATCTAAATCCCCTTTACCTAGCAGTCTAGGTATAGCATTCTTTACTGATTATCATTAACCTTATACACTTTTTAAAGCACTAATATTTGCCCAACTATGTCTACTGCTTCCAGGCTAACTTTAGAAACTTTCTTTTACTAACAATAAAAACATACTGCTTGATATGTACTGAATAATTACGCAATGAATTAAGATGAAACTGTTCTTATAGCAGAAGGTTGACGCACTGGAGAAAATGCCAATAGTGAAGGCAAGATGCTAAACTGCCTCTCCTACTTTTATCTTCTTCTGGCTACTTTACCGACCCAATGTATTATAAAATTTTAATTCATTTAATCTTCAGGACAATGCTATGGGAAGAGGTAATCACTGTAATCCTCATTTTGCAACTGAGGAAGCTGAAAGATAAAAAAGGATCCTCTAACTTATGTAAAGTGACACGCCAAAAGTGGCAGTCTGGCTCTGAACCCAGACAGGCTTGCTCCAGTACCAGGGCTTCCCAAACCTTATGTTAGTACAAAACATTCCACTGGGAATTTGGTTAAATTCAGATTCTGATTTGGTACTTCCAGTTGGTAAGAGGCAATACTGTGCACTTATACTGTACCTGTCTGTGATGCAGACGCTGCTAGTCTAAGTAAGAAAAGTTCTACTCTGCCCCAAAAAACGGTGGAAAGTGCAACAACCCTCACAAGAGGGGAGAGTTCATCCTCAAATAATCAGCCTATGAGCAAGCTGAGAGTTGTCAACTTCTGGTTTAGACACTTTCTTAAAGGGGGAAGTAACAACTTACAAGCATTACAGTACCTGCTTTCAGGTTTTGCTACTCAACATATTAATACTATAAAATTGTAATACCTACTCCTAATAACGCCTTTCAGATTTCAAAATGATTTACAAATACCACTACCCACTTTAACAGATTCAATATAAACATATTAAGGAACATTGTAGAAGTGTATTTGTACTTTTTCATATATCAAAAGAAATTAGAGGTTAAGTTAGAAATCTAGCACCTTTCTAAAATTTTACTGTTTGTATAAGCGACAACTATAAAAAGACAAAGATGCCCTTTGGGATACAGATGGAACATAAATGTCTCAGTCACTAACTTTCTCTAAAAACAAAAAAATGCACATAATATAAATTCACTTCACTCCTATTGGGGGATAGCAGCTATTACTTATAAATTACAGAGTAGTACACTTAGAGAACAAACTCAAACCAATAAAGTCAAAATTATATCCCTATATTTAGGATGCACTGGTCCATGGCCCTCCAATACTTAAAACCTGAAATACCATCAAATTATTGTAAATAATAGCTTTATCAACCTATTTAACTATCAGAAAAAGAAATAGTCCTATAAAATATAATCAAACATGTTTAAAGACCACATTTAATTCAACAGTAACATTCCAAAATTACTCCTAGTGTATATAAATATCAGATTTAACGATGTAACCAGAAAATATTTTTCCTTTTTCTTTTTTGGTACTTAGAAAAAATTTTCTTAATTAAAAGACTGTAAGGTCAGGCATAATGTCACATACCTATAATGCCACCACTTAGGAGGCTGAGGCAGAAGGACTGCCCTAAATTTGAAGCAAGCAAGCCTGCAATACATAGAAAGACTTCACACACACACACACACACACACACACACACACACACACACAGAGGAATTTAAGAGAAATTTCCTTTGGTTTGCTAAGATTTCCTGATTTCATTCAATTTTTCCTTAAATGTATATAGATAACTTTCTATTTCTTCCCTGAGGAAGAATTAAATTTCACGTACTTTGACAAGCTTGTAAAAACCATATTATATTCAAAACCATAATGCAGTTCTGATTAAATAACCACACATGAAAATCAAAATTATTACGTTTCACAGATCACAGGCAATATGAATTCACATATTCTTAATGTACCTATGAATATAGAATCCTATTTTTAATTGTAGCACAAACTTATAAATTTAAACCAATAGCTATTAAGTTATAATGCTCATTTATGCCTCTATCAACTGAAACAAACATCGCAATTTGTCAAAGATCTGACATGAAGGCAAAAATTACAATACAAAGTCAGGCTGACCAGTCAAAATTCTAAAATGCCTCATTAAACACTCAATATTCCAAGTTCCTCTCTAGGACAAAGACAAAACTGTCTACCCAAAAGAATCTGACAACACTCAAAAGGATATGGGTATTTTATATTTGAGTTACATAGAAAAAAAATCCTATCCCCAAAGTCATTTAAACAAAAACCCTTCTAATTCCCTATAAAATTTTGTATGTTTTTTCACAACCACCAAGAAACCCATATATTGAAGAACCAGAAAACTGAAAGATGTCATTCACAATAGCTGACAGTCACCAAAGGTTATGACAAGGGAAAACAAAGATGAGTGCTCCATGTTTCTGTGCGCTAGCAAACCCAAGGTGTTACTATTTCACTAGACTAGGCCACTCTGTTAAGCATTAAAGGACTTTAAATGCAGACTGGACTTAAAGATTATACAAGGGCAACTTTCTGTCTTATAGAAAGATTCCACTCCCTCTAAAAGAATCCTCAGTGACCTTGTAGAAATAGTCCTGGGTTAAACAGAGCAGATTTCTTCAACAACTACAATACCAGCCTATTGCTCTGGGGCATTCAACACACCCACTGCACTCTCGGAGTTTCACTCCTGTACCAGTTTGTGCTATTTGTAGAAAATCAACAGAAACTTTTAAAAATGTTTGACCTTACAGGCAATTTTAAAACATTTGAGAGCTTTGAACGGATAGATCTTTACATTTTTCCTAATAGGAAATATCAGAATAGACTGTGGAAGTTAAGTGATCCTTGCAGAGAGCAAATTTAACTTGACCTCTTTAAATGGCTACAGATTTGACACACCATTTAGAATGCTGGAGGGAAATACTTTGATTTACTTGCTCTCTAAAGCAGTACTATTCAATAAAAATATAAAGCAAACCATATATGTAATTTTCTAACTACACTAAAATGGTAAAAAGTGAAATTTGAACATTTAACACATCCAAAATACTATTTCAAAGTGATAACTACTTTTAAATTTCTGTAGTGTTTTAATTGTACTAATTTTCAAAATTCAATGTGTATTTCACACTTTTAGCACATCTCATTTTAGACTAGCCACAACTGAAGCAGTAAATAGCTGGATGTGGCCAGTGGCTACAATATTGGACAGCACAGCTCTTAATACTTTTGAGATCTGATAGATCGCTATGTGTTTATAATTAGTTCACATTCCTGTCTCCTTTTTGAACTCCAATGGTTGTAAGTACAACTATAATCAAAACTGTTAAATCACTAGATAAATCAGGATCAGATCACCTTATCTGAGGATATAGTTAACACACACCATAAAAGCAGATGCACTGCACTCTATTACATCTCAAGTGGACTTCAGAAATGGATCTGATCAACACAAGCGAACCCAATTTACAGCAAAAACACACGTTTGACAGCAAAATGTTTTCACAGCAAACCATAACACTGCCTTAATTCTAGCAGCCATTCTCAATCTGGAGAACCTCTCTCTACACAAATTATTTACAATACTGCTCTTTAAATTTGATATATCTTATAAGCCATATAGTCACTGTTTAAAATACTGTGAAAATAAAATGAAAAACAAACTACTGAGGAAAAAATTATGAATTAGCTACTTTTAATGCATCTTATGCCAACCAAAAATCTTAAATTAGTCTAAGTTTCACTGAAATTAATTCTTCCCACAATGCCAATTCATTTACTGCTTACTAAGAACTTTCTCAATTAGGACATTTGTTTGAAACATAAATAATTCCAACAATGCATTCTCTAGAAAACAAGAACTAAAACCATTAGCTTAGCACATAAAACTTGTCCTTAAGGCAAGTTACTGAATAAATCAAACAGAAACAACTATACTCTTATTTACTGCATTCACATTTTATAACACCACATTCAGCAATTTCTAAATTTGGAAGGTCAGTTTAGGATGCACCTGGGCAATAACTTTAAGACTTAAAATTTTAGAAGTTTCTGCAATATACTTGTGAATAAACATGTCCCACAGAACTATAACAAAAAAAATCTGCACCGAATCAATCCCAGTAAGAAGCTATAATTAGTATATTCATAAATCCACAACATATGATACATGCTAAACAGTATTTTGTTCCCCATTTTATTCAATTCACCTTGGCAATTTACATTTAATGCACTTGCAAGGCTGTAAGAAAGCAAATGTAGCTGTCTACTGCTACACACATATCCATGGACAACACATTAATCTCCTGATATTTTTCCACAATTTGAAATCAAAACAACAAAATTTGCTTCTTACCTGCAGTTAGGAGGAGGATCAAGGGTTATTTCGGCTAGCTCCTTCTGAATTCTGTTAGTGAAATGAGAACAGACAAAAAGGATTTGAGATAGTCTACAGAATAACCGGGGAATTACACTGCCCTCTACCACCATGCAGTTAAATGCAAGGCTGGCTTTGCCTTCAGTAATGCTAACATGGCTGCTTCCTCTTTGTTCTCAGAGGCATAACCCAAATCCCTTAACAGAAACTTTGCAGCTTTTTTTCTCACTTGCTACTGTAAATAAGTAAGTCGTTTACACCTGATTTGAGAAATAGTCCTCCACTACTACTCAGTAAAGGTTATAAAATCTATTTTAAAACACTTTTTACCAAAGAAATTCTCTTTTCAAGCTTATATGCAAATGAGACAAAAAGGGAGGAGGGAAAGCACTAGAATTTTGACAATGACTTCAAGTCACTTTTACTATGGTAAAAATTAACAGGCTGCTGCAAGAGCACATTAGCCATTAAAATAATATTTTGTCTATCAAAAAAAGTTTTAAAATTTACAAATATTGTCACCAATGAAAAACTTTCAAAGTCTATTTTGGCATTCTTATTTAAGTATTTGTTTTCTCCGATCTTAGGCACAGCATTTATATTTAATAAATTTAGGGGGAAATTGAATAATATACCTAGATAGATAGATGTCCATTCACGAGTCAAGGGAGAAAAAAAGTTCTCTCACTTTCTTCAAATTTAAGATGCTTTTAACACTTAAGATATGTTTAATATGTTCTTCCACAAGATTACAACAAATTCAGAATTATAAATATTTCAAAGACTGCTGCTATTCAGTAAGTATTGTCAAGTTATTAATACTTGGTTAATGGTACAATAATGGTGAAAATCCACAGAAAAATAAGAGCATTTCTGACAAACTAGAAAATGAAATTCTTGGTCAGTTTTTCCATTTCCATATTCCTTTAGCTGAGATCAATAAAAATCAAAGTCAGTACAGTACTAGGTAACTTTGTAGACACATTTTATATATAAAATTTTATCTACTAGATGTCCACTAGACACACTACAACTACTCCACTAAGTCCCAGTGACAGAACCTTTTCCAGCATCTCAGAAAATAAAAGTCAACAGGAAACAAACGATCTTTCCCTTATACCCAACAAAATATGTTTCTCCTGCTGTTGAGTATTAACACGTCAAGCATATATACAAGTTTGGGAGTCAAGAGGCACGATGACAAGAAAGTTCTCAATTGCCAAGTGATGCCTAAAACTGTAAATGGCTACTTTTCCATTTTATCTGCCTTCACAAGAACAACGAAGGATAAACATAATTCAACTACAAAAACTTCTCTATGTGATACAGGATTTAAAGGCTTGTTTGTGAAACTGCAAGCAAATTTAAAACACGTTTTAAATCTGCTTTCAAATATAGTCAATGTATGACATTTACAAATTTTCTAGCAACTGTAATCATCCTGATGATTCTGTTTGGTCAAGAGAGGCGCTGCTGATCTCTAGAAGTGTCAATTTCACCCAAGAAGAGTATGACTCACAAAAGAAAACATCCAATGGGCCACCTAATTTGGGTTCACCAAATTTTCCTTGCTGACTCCTGACACAATCTGTCATATCGTCAGTCCAAACTCTCCTTGAGGACAGGCTTCCTGAAGTTACCAAAGTACTAAGTTTGCTTTAGAAGTGTAATTGTAGTGAGGTCACTCATATGTCACTGACAGAATGACAGCTCATTCAAACACAAATAAAATCGATCCTGAAGCATTTGTGAACTGTCGACACTGACGTAAAACCAACACAGACGTTCAATTGCTCAGAAGGCCACCTGAACAATGTGCTTGGTTCTGCTTTAAACATTACTGCTTAAATGGATAATCTGATGAAAATGTGATATCCAGAAAAAACACACCACCTTCATATACAGAACCTGGTGGCCCAAGTATAGTAGATCTCCATTCATAAATGTTATCTCCTTTAGGCCCAGCACTGCAGTTAGGAGGAGGATCAAGGGTTATTTCGGCTAGCTCCTTCTGAATTCTTTTAGCACTAGTGGATAACTTAGCAGTGGTTTTGCTAGAGAGTTTGGTGTTTTTCTTCTGCTGGGTGGCAGGTTTTCTTTCTTCTTGCTCCTCGGGCTCTGGGGCGGCTGGGTCTCGCTGGTCCGCATCTGAACTGCCACTGCTGGTGCTGGGGCTCTCATCATCGGACCTTTGCCTATCACTGGACATCTTGGTGAACTTCTCTCTCGAAAACTTTTGAAAGAGAAAAGGGGAGCGGGGAGAGATGTTAAAGCTAAGAAATAAACCGAGTTTCTTATTCCTCTTGACATATTCACCTAAAATTGCATTTTAATGACAAGGCTTTGGAAGTGTTCACACTTATCTCATGGTAATGCACGGCTGCAGGAGGTGATGATGAGTCTCACAAACGCCAGCGTTCGGGGATTTACCGAACTCAAGTTAGAAAACCCACTCACATTTTTTTTCCATCCCTTGGACAATCTATCAATTGTCTACTTTCTCAGAAGGCATGAGACAGATTTGCCAGGGAACTTAAGCAACGAGCATTAATAACATATGACACACTGTAAATAATAGATCTCGCTGAAAAATGTTTAAAAGTCACTAATAACGTCTAAATATTTACAGACTGACATTGGTCCGAGCTACCGAATTCCCCATTCGGGAGGAAAACATACCCTGTTAATCGCCCATATGCTTATTTAAGGCGGTGATTCCTCCTCTCTGCACGTAAAGCCTTTTAAAAACAGCACTTAGAATTTTTATAAAATAAAAAATTCAACTAGCAAGCAAGGCAGCCCGAGCCGTCTCCACGGCCAGCGGCGAAGATTCATCCGGCCACGACCGAGCTGCCACCCTGGGAAAAGCAGAATCCAAACTGCACCTTCTGCAAAGCTCCCAATGCCACCCAGGTTCCTCGCTCAACGTTCACACCGCGGACCGACATTTTGTCCAAAATAACGCAAACGGGGGGGTCCAGAAAAAATAATGCCCGAGGAAAAACAAACAAACAAA